>NC_056732.1:472250807-472575463 GCF_019279795.1 Protopterus annectens | reverse complement strand
ATGATAATTGTTTTGGGGTATTCTAGCAGAAAATACTTAAAAATTGTCAGAAGTCTGAATTTTTACATTATGCCGCCTCTACAACTAGATTTTTAGTTAGTTTGGATCTTTCACTTTTGACACAATCACCTGTCTCTTGAAGGAAATTTGTTCCATCTTGTCAGAGCTGAAAATCTGTAAATGTTGCTAAAAGTTAGATTAACTTTTGTCTTTGTGTATCAGTGGTATGGAATATTACAACATGGCACTCATTAGATTTTTTCTTTTATTCCACAGAGCCGGATTTATTGTTTCAGGCTCTTGTGAATCGTTGTTAGGACCAAGGGAGAATCAGAAGGCACAAACCTCAGTGTTGGATGCTAAAGAGTTACTGAAGTATTTTACTCCAGATGGAACCCCTGCTACAGAGCTTCAACCCATACAGATTCAGAGAGGGTAAGCATGTACTTTTTTGTCTTTGCCATTATGGAGTCTTACACCACATGATCACACAGAAATTAAATGAACTCAGTTATCTGGTGTTTTGAAGACACTGTGTTTTTTTTGCTTTCACAGTCTCTTTGCAGGAATGGAAAGCTACTGTTATCTGACAGCATTGGACTCCATTACTAATTGTAGATCTTTTTTTTTTAATTGCCTTGTAGCATTCTTTGGAAGCACAGTGATGCAGCATTTAGCATCACTGTTGCCTCACAGCGCTTGGTTTTCCATTTCAGTTTTTGGGGTCACCTTCTTGTTGGAGTCTGCTTGCACTTCATTTGTCCATGTGGGTTGCTACCAGATGCTGTGGTTTCTTTCTCCATTGGAACACATGCCTTAACAGCTTGATGATCCTCCCAATTGCCTTAGGTGTGAGTGCCATGTGTATGTGTACATCTTGCAGTGAACTTGGCATCCCATCCTCTGTTAGTTTCTGTGCTTTGTGCCCAGTGAGTTCCAGAAGCGTATCTAATTCTGGGTCATGTAGACATTGAACAAGTCAGTAGTCAGAGAGCGGGAGTGAATGAATAAAGTTATTAGTAGCACTGTCCCACTAGTTGCACTTTTTTCTTTTGAAGAGCATAAAGCATCATCTTACATAAACTTTAAATCAGAATGTTGTTCGGTTGAGCCATGCACCCAGCTCAAAAGGGTAGCCTCAGAAAACTTTCTTTTTTCTCATTAGCTTCAGTCTTTTTATAAGCCATGTCCACAACATGGACAAGCCAATAAATAAAAGGCTCAGTCCTCCCCTTTCAGTTCTTTCTGCTGCTCAGCTATTCTTGAGATCATTATGCGCTCCTTTTTTGATTTTTTTTCAGTTTACCTTAGTTTGTGTTTTTTCTTTGATGAAAATTTTCAGATATATCATACTAAAAGCCTTATCTGGTTAGTACAGGTGCAAGCACAAGACTGTGCTAAATGGAAAAAAAGATAATACCAGAAGAGAAGTGCAGGTTTGTTGTGCTCCTTGTACCGTACCTAGGCAAAGTTCACTTCATTGGAAGTGGGAGACTATGGATTTTGCAGATAAAAAACTCTCATCATCTTCTTCTTCTTCTTCTTTCAGCTTTTCCCGGTTAGGGGTCGCCAGAGTGGATCACCTGTCCACTCATGATTGGCAGTGGAGTTTTATGGTGTCGAGTTGCCAGCCCAGCGCCCAACCTTCCACTGAAGGCACACACACACACAGGCACTCACACCTAGGGCCAATTTGGAGTGTCCAATCCACCAAAACCCTCATCTCAAAGTAAGAAAAAGAAAAGTGAGTTTAATTCTTCAATTTCAGAAGAAGAACATTGCAAAACACCCAGGAAGTATGGGAGCCAGCTGATTCACCAGCAGCAATCCCTGCAAGTGCCTTTCTTGTGAATCAAAATTGCTGAAAAACAATTTCAGCAGTCATTAATGTTGTACTTTTCCACTGTTGTTTGACAGTGGAATTAGTACATATAAGATTGGAAGTGGGGGACTTGCCTTTAAAAACATTGTTTCCTTTTTTCTTTAAGTAGTTTCCGGCAGTTTTGACTTGCACAGATGGCAGTTTTAGAGATTGCCAGTGGCAAATCAGTATGACTCCAGAAACACCAATCCAAAGCAATGGCAGATCTCATTCTCCATTTCTTTGTGGCATTATTGACTCCTCATCAAAAGACAGGCCTAATGAACCTTAAGTCATCAGTGGGCTTATTGAAAAGAAACTTTATGGAGCTGTTGTGAACAGGCTCTTCTTTGTTGTCCTGAAGGATGGGCTGTGTCTCTGATGAGAAGAGAGGAGGAGGCCTGACCTTATGGTCATCCTTGAGAAGCCAACTGTTGAGCTGATTGTTAGGTTCAGTATGTATGTCTGTCTTGGGGGGGGGGGTAACTTTTCCCTGCTCAAAGATCCCTTCTTTGAGGAGTTGTTCCTGAAGGTTGGCCGCTTTATAGACTTTCAACTTAGTGGTGCACACTTCAACTCAGATTTCTGCTGCCTTACCTTTATATCATAAGGGTAACCATCACATCTGCATGGAAAGCCCTGATCAGACTGCTGGACAGTGCTTTGTGTGCAAGTCTGAAACACTGAAATCCTATTGGACAGTTATATTTTTGGACTGGCACCTTGTGACCATTTCACTACTGAACACTGACTACTCTGAGTTTCAAATGACACATCATGTCAAGTTATTCCCTGCCCCCAATGTAGCACTTTTAGCAACTTGATCTGTTGAGAATGATGATTACTTTGTGTGCACTTGTCAAGTTTTGTATGTAAACTCAGAAGAAACTGTGGGAAATTCTGGCTGTTAGCACAAGCACACAGGACTAAAGCTCTGAGCTGTTAATGAGCTGTTTCCTGTGGTACAGGGTTTGATTCTTTCTACCTGCATTTGCTTGTTGTGCAGCTCTGAACAAGTTACTTAACCAGACAGTACTCCTTGGTCTCCCATGAAAAGGGGCAATTTGTCCAGTAGGCTTACCCAGTCAACAGATCGGTTACAAAAAAAGGTGAAAATTTATTCAACTCGTTTGAGAGCATAGATGACTGCAGGGAGACCCACATGCAATCACTGAAGTCTTTGTTCCATATGGTAGGGACACAGACAAGGACTACAGCACTCTAGATGATGCTTCAGAGGTATTATTAGCTCCCGTCTCCCTGCTGAAGAACAGCTACATTTAGATTGTTTAATTTACTGGATAAAATGTGTGTGTCAGGCAGGTTAAGGAGGTCCTTTCTGGCCTGATGAAGAGACCTCAGTAGGTCATCTCCCTATCTGTTATTTAAAACTAGCAAACCAGTGGCCACCCAACTCAGTTCAGGAAAGAGGAGGATCCCTTCAAAGCTCCTGGAGAACTTGCATCCCACTGTAGTTCCTATCTATAACCATATGTCCATAGCCAGAACTTGCCTCGTAAGAAGATTTCTTATCTTATTAAACCAGCCCTCCACATGAGCTTTTGAGTTTTTCTTCAAAAAGCTCAGTGAGTGCAAGAAGTCATCAGGGAAGATACTTTAAGCATGTCCAAGCACCGGAAACGGTCACTGTGGCACTGGACAAATGGACCATACAACTGCTGGATCAGGGCTCACCTAAGAATTTGTTGCCTATCCTCCCTTTCAGGTATCTCCCGTATACTGATAATCTTTTGTAGAAGGTCACTTAGTTTTTGAAGAAAGAAACCATAAAAATGGTTTCTTCTTTCAAGAAACAGAACAATTACTCGTGTTTTTTTTTTTCCTTCTTGGTTCCTCAAATGATGGATTTTGTATTCATTCATAAACTTCAGGATGCTTTGTTAGCAGTCATAAAGTCTCCAGGCTTAATCTGTCCTCTTACTTGCGTACTAATCCATCTACACACTGTATAAGATCATAAGTAAGTACTAGGCTAGCTGCCTTGCGGTCCATTTTAAGACTAGCTGATTTTCCTTTTGTGCTTAAAATAACCTATCCCATTTGGTTATAGATTGTCCTTGCCTATCCTGTGGTCAATAATTATATATTGTACATAATGAGAATTACTGGGATCATACTTTAGGTGATTTGAGAGGACCCATTCATGGGCTAAAGCATTTAGAAGCTGCCTATGTCCATTAGTAGTACAGAGGGCTATCCTGGGGTAAATGTCTGTTTCCCATCCATAGATCTAAGTTGCACTTGAATATGGGCAGGGATGAACTTTTGTTTTATGTGGCTGGGGATTATGTTTGTGCATTTCAGTTATAGCTATTTCTCATTTGTTCAAGACCTTTACTTTTTTGAAACCTTTGAATTACCACTTAAGACTTAGGCAAGCATACATTAACAGAAAACAAAAACTATAGTAGCATGTTTTTACATTTGCATACATTATACATCACACATCTTTTCATTGTAATTATCATCAGTTCAACATTGCAATTGCTGAATTCCTGCCTTCTCTTTTTGGCAGAGAACATAATTAAATTTAATAATTTTTTTCTATTGTTTAGACAATTCAAATCCTGCGTCCCAGCTCAAAAAAGTAACATAGTGTTGTCTAGAAAATTGTTATAATCTGCCAACTCATTATGCTCCCAAAAACATGTTCCCAGTTACCTCTGTCTTTACCATTACACCTCCAACATTTACTATCTACCTGAGGAAAAATGCTTTGAAGTCTGCTTGGGGGTATAAAATTACCTATGCAAACACTTGCAATAAAAGATCCTAACCCTTCTGGACTTTGTTGCATACTTGGGATCCATACATATGTCCTCCTGTTGTTCTTCTGTAATTTGCTTTTCCAATCTCTTTTTCCAGTTTTTTCTAACCGCCTTTGGTTGATTTTTATAGTTATCATGCAATATTGTATATGCCCTAATAATTATCCCATTTTTAACAGCAGCTTCTGTTCCACATTTGATTAAAACCCCCAACAGAGTAGGTCTTTTGCTCAAGATTCCATATCTCTTTCTCTTTGCCTGTACTCTGATATCATTCCCTGGTAGGGAAGGCAGTCTAGCCTGGAGTCCCAGTATCTTCTTGGCCTCATCCCACTCCATTACCTTTCCCTCTCTAGGTATCTTCCCCCAATACCTTGGATGTTCTTCATGTTTCACTGTTGCAGTCATTACATTTGAGTAATCTGGTGGCAGGTTGCCCTCAGTCGGCCTGAATAACAAAGTCCTGGGTCCTGCGTCGTTTGCTGTCTCCTCTTCCATGATGTCAGGTCGTCAGGGGTATAAAAATGCAGCCAATGCCATTTTAATCAGTCTTTCTTGCCGCGTGGTGCCTGAAGCAGAAGCAGTTTGCAAATGCCAGTCAGCGACTCCTGAAATTTTCGTTTTCGAGTTTCAGAACCGAAGTCTTCAAACTAAAGCTAAGTAACCTGCTGGGGAAACTTTTTCTTGCTCCTTACCAATGTCAGTAAAAGTTAATAATTGTATTACTTGTGGGAAGCAAATACCTCATAAGGATTTTCATTTGTACTGTATTCCTTGCCTAGGCACTGACCACAACGTGCTTGCTGTCAGTTTTGTGCTAATTTAACCAATGCACTATTAATCGTCGGTATATTTTTGCTTCTAAATACTTTGGCTCAAGATTTAACTATCCTGAAATGTCGTTGGTTAGCAATCCAACTACCGGAATCTCAAGAAATGCAAAGAATAAGACAGAGACAGACCGTTGAGGTCCAAAACCGATGACAAAGCTTCTCCTAAGCCAGTCGCCGGTTCACTGGTACTCAGTGAGGTGCTTTTGCAGCCCCTGATGCCTGCTACTTTTGATTTGCAGGCCTCTACCGAGACCCATTCAGAGTCCGGTATGCCGTGAGATTCTTCAAGTATTGAACCCGCGGATGTCTCTCCCTTGGATGGGTCCAGAGCCGCTGAGCAGGCACCAGCTTCTCTGGGTGTTTTCAGGCCTAACAATTTGTATATTAAACCGACGCCGTCATCTAAAACAAGGCCAAAACCAACTTCTATGTGTAAAAAACGGATGCATGAGCCACGTGTTCGGGCACCTATGCCTAAAAAACAAATGATCAAAATTGCTGAGGATTTAATTACCTTGATCAGGGGTTCCCAACTCCCTCCTACTGAGAGGCCTAGGCAAGGCACTGATTATGAATCTTCAGATCAGGTTTCAATTTCTTCAGATTCCTCTTCTGATCAGGAATTTTCTGTTCCCCCTTATGAGGATTCTGATGCAGAGGAATCTATCCCATCTGCATCTCCTCCTGAGGATTACTCTTTTGGAGAGTCTTTGCATACTTTAAGGGAACATTTTCACTGGGAGAGTCAGAACTTCTCTGAATCAAAAAAGAGGCTTAGGGATTTCTATCTTCTTCCTCAGCATAGGCCTTTGGCTATTCCTCCTGTTTTAGACATTGTTGATGATGTGTTCTCAGAATCAAGCATGGCTCCTGATTCCCTGCCTCCGGCTCCTAGTAAGCCAGATAGATATTACAGGGTTCCTGACTCCCACAAATTTATTTTCAAAAATCCTGCTGCTGATCGTGAGACTATTTCTCAGGGTCCCAACTTTAAGGCCTCTACAGCCAAAATTTCTACCCCTTCTGATGGAGATTCCAGGGCGCTGGATAGATGGGGTAAGAAGGTCTATACTTCTGCAACCTTGGCAATCAGGGCTTAAACTACCAGTTTAGGACAAGTGGGTCTTAAATATAGCATCCCGTGGATACAGATTTCATTTCCATACATTGCCAATTCCAAACAAATGGCCAGATCTGCCACCAAATCAGTGGGCAGAGGCCCAGAAACAAGGCATGTCTCTCATGAAAATGGGGGCTATTCAACCAGTACCAGAAAAGGAAAAAGGACAAGGTTTTTATTCAAGACTTTTCCTGGTACCCAGAAAAGACAAATCATGGCGTCCAATTCTGGACTTATTGATTCTGAATATCTTCCTGGACATTCCAGAATTCAAGATGCTGACTTTACAACAACTACTGCCTATGCTAGGCAAGAATGCCTGGTTGGTAACTCTAGACTTAAAAGAGGCATACCTGCATATCTCAATAATGGAATCTTGCAGAAGATACCTCCGCTTCAAAGCAGGTTTTTTGAATTACCAATTCTCTGCACTACCCTTTGGCTTATCTACTGCGCCCAGGGTCTCTACAAAGTGCCTGGCACCAGTAATTGCAGTCTGCAGACAAAGAAACATCCAAATTTATCCTTATCTGGATGATTGCCTCATTCAGGCAGAGGACAAGGACACTCTTCTTCAACATCTGGCATTTGTAAAAAGGCTTTTAGCATGCCTAGGGTACACCATAAACAAAAAGAAATCACAACTGGTACCCTCTCAAATAATTACATTCCTGTGTGCAAGCTTGAATACAACTGCCCAGATGGCTTACCTCACGCCAGACAAACAAATGTAATTGACAACATACTTCAAACAAATGGCAACAAAAACCCAAGACAAATTCTTCAGGCTTTGAGGTTCATGGCATCCTGTATTCTACTAATTCCATATGCGAGACTGCATATGAGGAAACTTCAGTGGTACCTAAAAAGCTTATGTAGTCAACATTGTCACAGCCTGGAAACAATGATTCCTCTCATTCCCTGCCTACAACAGGAGTTTCTTTCGTGGGCAGAGACATGTCACCAAAACAAGGGACGGTCATTCACTCTACCCCCTGCCACCCAAACCCTAAATACAGACGCATCAGACTATGCTTGGGGGATCCACCTGGCAGGGAGATGCATTCAGGGCAAGTGGAGCCCAAACCAAATGCATCTACATGTCAACCAGAAAGAAATGCTAGCTGTTCAGAATGCACTGACAGCCTTCAAGGACTTACTTCATCCAGGACAACTACTGATAAAGACGGACAACACCACAGTTATATGGTACATAAACAAGCAGGGGGGTACCCACTCCTACCCTGTTTGCAGACTAGCCATGGCCAGCCTTGACTTACCAAATACATTTTCAAGCTCAATTCCTGCCAGGAAAGCAAAATACTCTGGCAGACGACCTAAGCAGAAATCTTATGGACCCGCACGAATGGAAACTGGATCCACATATCTTCAGCATGTTAACACAGAAATGGGAAAGCCCAGACATAGATCTATTTGCCTCTCCCCAAAACTATCAGTTGGACAAGTTCTGCACAAGAACTCATTACAAAAAAACATGGAAAGTGGATGCTTTATCCTTCAGCTGGAAAAACCTAAAACCTATCAGTCTATGCCTTTCCCCCTCTGCGTCTACTCTCTAAGGTCTTAATAAAAGTCAGACAGGAAAAACCAAAAATGATTCTAATTGCTCTGGACTGGCCTCGCCAACACTGGTACCCGCTTCTAAGAAATATGTCACACCTTTCTCCGTGGTACTTGCTTCAAACACCTCATCCATTGTCTCAGCAGAACTATCAAATTCTGCACACTCGGCTCCAAACACTGAATCTTGCAGCATGGCTAATCAACTAATTATTCAAACCACATCTATCAGTAAACCTGTGATGGATGTCATTTTGGAAGCCAGAAGGCCTAGTACTAGAAAATCGTATGCTGATAAATGGAAGAGATTCTGTGCTTGGAACCAAGCACAAGGAATAGACACAGCAAAGCCCAATATTCCTCAGAATTTACAATACTTAACTGAGATGCTTGACAAGGGTCTCTCTTTTTCATCAATAAAAATCCATGTCTCTACCATCTCGGCTCATTACAAAACAGAGCCTCCCCTCTTTTCACATCCACTGCTAAAACAGTATCTCAGAGGGGCCAAAAATTTAATTCCTCCCAGTAGAGCGCCAACTCCTGCATGGGGCCTCAATTTTGTGCTGGAAAAACTCACCCTGCTTCCTTTTGAACCAGCAGCTACTGCAGCTATAACATTTCTTTCTTGGAAGACAGCTTTTCTTTTGGCAGTCACTTCAGCTAGAAGGGTTTCAGAACTACAGGCTTACAGGCTCTTGTGGCAGTGGAGCCTTTCATTATTTTTTACCCCGACAGGGTGGCCCTCAGGACCAATCCTTCTTTTATGCCTAAGGTGGTATCCAGTGTGGCTCTTAACTAGACCACTCACCTGCCAACTTTTTTCCCAAATCCGCAGAACAAGATGGAGCGGATTCTGCATTCATTGGATGTACACAGACAACTAAGATTCTACTTAAACAGGACAAAATCTCTAAGAAATTCTGAGCAACTACTGGTAGCATTTGCTATAGGATCAGAGGGGAAGGTTATATCAAAGCAGACTACTTCTAAGTGGATAAGCCATTGCATTCATTTCTGCTACTTGCACCATGGTAAACTGTGCCCAGTGAGATCAGATCCCATTCCACCAGGGCTGCCTCTACTTCAGCAGCTTTTCTCAGAGGGGTCCCTACCAGAGACATCCTAGAAGCTGCTACTTGGAGCTCAATTCATACGTTCACAAAGCATTACCATTTACTTCTCTTCTCTAAATCCAGGGCAGGCTTTGCCACTGCAGTCCTGCAGGGCCTTATAGCTGCTCCTAATGCTGTTTAGTTCCATACTCCCATCCATAGCTTTGTAATTCTACCCAAATGTAATTACTGCAACAGTGAAACACGAAGAACATAGTACAGTTGTGTACACTTACCGTAAATGTAGATGTTCGAGTGTATTCACTGTTGCAGTCCAGGTTACCCACCCGCCAGCCCCCTTTCTATACCTTTTCTTTCCTTCACTATACTCAAAAGCTTTTGTGGTGTATTTGCTTTTAGTTGAAGGTATATTTTATGTTTCTAAGGTGCATGTATATATTTACAGTTTACATATATATTTTTGCTCCCCATTTGGGGGGGGGCACCTGACATCTGGGGCAAGAAAATCTGATTAAAATGGCATCGGCTGCATGTTTTATACCCCCCTGATGACCTGACTTCATGGAAGAGGAGACAGTAACCGGCGCAGGACCCAAGACTTTGTGACTGAGGGCAACCTGCCAGCAGATTACCCAAATGTAATGACTGCAACAGTGAATACACTCAAACATCTACATTTATGGTAAGTGTACACAACTGTACTTTCCTCTTATTCCTTGTCTGCAACAGGAGTTCCTATGGTGGGCAGAGGCTTGTCACCAAAACAAGGGACTGTCATTCATTCTACCTGCTGCCACCCAAACCCTGACTACAGATGCATCAGACTATGCTTGGGGGGCCCATCTGGCAGGGAGATGCATTCAGGGCGAATGGAGCCCAAATCAAATGCACCTACATGTCAACCAGAAAGAAATGCTAGCTGTACAGAATGCTCTGACAGCCTTCACGGACTTTCTTCATCCAGGACAACTACTGATAAAGACGGACAACACCACAGTTATGTTGTACATAAACAAGCAGGGGGGTACCCACTCCTACTCTCTTTGCAGACTAGCCATGGCCAGCCTTGACTTACCAAATACATCTACAAGCTCAATTCCTGCCAGGAAAGCAAAATACTCTGGCAGACAATCTAAGCAGAAATCTTATGGACCCGCACAAATGGAAACTGGATCCACAAATCTTCAGCATGTTGACACGAAAATGGGGGCGCCCAGACATATAACTTTTTGCCTCTCCCCAAAACTATCAGACAAATTCTGCACGAGAATTCATCACAAAAAAGCTTGGAAAGTGGATGCTCTATCCTTCACCTGGAAAAACCCTATCAGTCTATGCCTTTCCCCCTCTGCTTCTGATCTCCAAGGTTTTGCTAAAAGTCAGACAGGAAAAAACAAAAATGATTCTGATTGCTCCAGACTGGCCTTGCCATCACTGGTACCCGCTTCTACGGAATATGTCACACCTTTCTCAGTGGTACCTGCCTCAGACACCTCATCTATTGTCTCAACAGAACTATTAAATTCTGCACACTCAGCTGCAAACTCTGAATCTTGCAGCATGGTTAATCAGCTAATTGCACCAGTCTCATCTCTCAGTAAACCTGTGATGGATGTCATTTTGGAGGCTAGAAGGCCTAGTACTAGAAAATCTTATGTGATAAATGGAAAGGATTATGTACCTGGAACCAAGCACAAGGAATAAAGACAGCAATGCGCAATATTCCTCAGATTCTGCAATATTTAACTGAGATGCTTCACAAGGGCATATCATTTTCTTCTATAAAAATCCATGCCTCTGCCATCTCTGCTCATTACAACACAGAACCTCCTCTCTTCTCTCATCCCCTGCTAAAGCAGTACCACAGAGGGGCCAAAAATTGAGACCTCCCAGGAGAGCACCAACTCCTGCATGGGACCTCAATTTTGTGCTGGAAAGACTCACCCTATCTCCTTTTGAACCAACTGCTACCGCAAACATATTTTTTTTTTCTTGGAAGACCGCCTTTCTTTTAGCAGTCACTTCAGCTAGAAGGATTTCAGAACTTCAGACTCTCATGGCAGTGGAGCCTTTCATTATCTTTTATCCGGACAGGGTGGCTCTCAGGACCAATCCATCCTTAATGCCTAAGGTGGTATCCAGTGTGGCTCTTAACCTAACCATTTATCTGCCAACTTTTTTCCCAAATCCGCAGAACAAGGGGGAGCGGATTCTGCATTCACTGGATGTACACAGACAACTAAGATTCTACTTAAACAGGACAAAATCTCTAAGAAAGACTGAACAATTACTGGTGGCATTTGCTGCAGGGGCAGAGGGGAAGGCTATTTCAAAGCAGACTATTTCAAAATGGATAAACCATTGCATTCGTTTCTGCTACATGCGCCATGGTAAACCTGTCCCCAAGGGGATTAGAACCCATTCCACCAGGGCTGCATCTACTTCTGTAGCTTTTCTCAGAGGAGTTCCTACCAGAGACATTCTAGAAGCTGCTACTTGGAGCTCAGTTCATATGTTCACCAAACATTACCATTTACCTCTCTTTTCTAAATCCAGGGCAGGCTTTGCCATTGCTGTACTGCAGTGCCTTATAGCTGCTCCTAATCCTGTATAATTCCATTCTCCCATCCATAGCTTTGGGATTCTACCCAAATGTAATGACTGCAACAGTGAAACACGAAGAACATAGTACAGTTGTGTACACTTACCATAAATGTAGATGTTCGAGTATATTCACTGTTGCAGTCCAGGTTACCCACCTGCCAGCCCCCTTTCTTCTCTCTTGTTATACCTCCTCTTTCCTTCCCTATGCTCAAAAGCCTTTTTGGAATATTTGCTTTTAGTTGGAGGTAATTTTTTTTGTGTTCTAAATTACATGTGTGTATATATATATATATATATATATATATATATATATATATATATATATATATATATATATTATATACATATATAATTTTTGCTCCCCATTTGGGGGGCACCTGACATCTGGGACAAGAAAAACTGATTAAAATGGCGTCGGCTGCATTTTTTATAACCCTGATGACCTGACGTTATGGAAGTGGAGAGAGCAACCAACGCAGGACCCAAGGATTTGTTATTCAGGCCGACTGAGGGCAACCTGCCAGCAGATTACCCAAATGTAATGACTGCAACAGTGAATACACTCAAACATCTACATTTATGGAAAGTGTACACAACTGTACTTTCCTTTGCCAGTTTTTTCCAGTAAATTATAGGCCCCTCTTACCTATTTTCTGTATCCCTACTTGCAGCCATCCTTATTGACAACATCTCCATTCTTGCATTGGTTTAGTTCTTTGAATATTTTCTGCTACTTTATGACTATAATTTTCTGTATGGTTATTTTTCTCCTTAAAAATCTGCATCCAAAATCCCACTCTTGCTCTATTTCTTCACCTTCGTTATCATTCCTTTCCGTTTAAAATTATAACCTTCTGCTTGTGTTATGCATATGAGCCTTAACTGTGTAGCTGTAAAATATCCCAGCAAATCAGGTAATCCTAAACCACCTTGTTCCATTGGAAGAATCAACTTATTCCACTTAACTTTTGTCCTCTTCCCCTTCCAGATAAATTTCTTCAACTCTTTATTAATTATTGTCAAAAACTTATCTTCTAGTTGATAAAAACGAGTGACCTGTATATAAAATTAAAGGGGCTAAAGCCATTTTCACTGCTTTTATATTACTATCCATATCCATAAACAAGAGTTTCCATTTACTCAGTTTTTGTATTATTTATTCAGTCTCTTCCCACATATCCTTAGCTGCCATGACAGAAGCCTTTTTAATCTATACTCTTAAATATTTCATCTTATTATGTTCCCATGAGTATTGCTGACCCATTTTGTGTGTGGGTACATAATTTACAATTATAGCCCTTGTTTTATCTTCACTAATTTTATTTCCCAAAAAGATGTGAAAATGCCTTAAAATGTTCCACAACACTGAGATGTCTTTTTCTGTATTTATCAGGTACAGAATTATATAATCTACAAATAAAACCAATTTTTCTTGATTTCCATACCAGTTATATCCTTGCATTTCTGAGTCCCTTATTTTCTTTGCCACTGGCTTTAAATATGAAGCAAATGAAGGGGAAAGCGGATACCCCTGCTTGGTTCCTCTGTTCATCCACAACATGTATGAGAAGAACCCTCCCACTTTAATTCTTGCCTCCGATCCATCGTATATTCTCTTAGTTAACCTTGTTGTTGTATCAGTGAATGCAAATGTTTCCATTGCCTTACTCATAAAATCTCATCTTGCTCTGTCGAATGCTTTCTCTTTATCAAGCCCCACCAACAACAGCATTATTTTCTTACATTCTGCTTCCCTCTGGATCATCATTCTATTAATGTTGTCAAATGTTTGTCTCTCCTCTACAAAACCATTTTGATCCATACCTATCAATTATGGCAACACTTTTGTCATTCGTCTAGCTAATATAGCCATAAACTCTTTATAATCATGGTTTAAAATGGAAATGGGTGTGTATGACGCTAGGTCTGATGGTTCTTTGCTGCCCTTGGGTAATACAGCCACCACAGCTTTCTTCCAAGATGTTGGTGTTTCCTGGACTTCCAAGATGACTGCACATTGAGTAACAGTTTATTTCTAGCTGTCCCAGTGTGAAAACAGAAACTCAGCAGTGAAGGCCAGTAAACGCATGTTAATGGGTAAATTTCAGTAACTGGCTAGTAAGTGCACTGCCTGGATGCCAGGAATAAATAAATACAAAAGAGCTGGAAAAAATCAGCTACAAAAAAGTGAGGAAGAAAGACTGACTGGGGAAAGTTCTGCAGCTGTTCAGCAGAAAGCAGTGCAACCTTCAGACATGACTTCTTTTAACCTACAGGAAGATATAAGACAACTGCATACAAACCTGGTTAAAATAAATAAAACACTGATGGATTATATTAACACAAACAACAAAAGGCTGGAAAAAATGGAAGAAGCTAAACAGATATTCAGATGAGATGATAAAGCTGCAAAAATCAGAGTTCGAAATGAAGAAAAGGCTGGCTGATTATGAGACTGCTCAGGAAGAGATGTTTCAATAAATGATAGAATTAGAGGACAGAGCACATAGGGAGAACTTGACATTTTCAGCGAGAAGTTGGAAGGAACAGACTTCATTAATTTTATGAAAGCACAAATAAGCAACTGGACCGGTATTCTACAACTGGAGTTTATTCGAAAGGGCACATAGTGTGTAGGCTCCAAACCTGGCTATAAGAAAGCAGCCTAGGCCTTTAATAGTAAAGATGCAATTCCCACCAGCAGAAGGAGTTGATCCTGACAAAACAGTGGCAGAAGGACAAAGTACTAAAAGTGGGAGACAGCACAATGTTTGTAGGGAATGATTACACATTGTACACTAGACAGAAGAGGAGCAAATTGATTCCACTCTTCAGGGAATGTCGAGATGCAGGTGTGAGATTCAACTTTCTGTACCTAGCTGTCTCCAAGATATTCTTCATTGGAGGGACAAATTCATTTTTGATTAAGTACATGCTAAGGAGGAAATGCAAAAGTTTGTCCAACAAAAAGTAAGTAAGTAACAGAAGGCGATTCTGCTTCTTGTTCTTCTGGTAATAATGACCACAGAGGGAATGTACCTGTGAAACCTTTAACAATTTTTCAACAGAAAATGTTGGAGAGAAGGAAGGGAGCATGAGAGTTGACTAGAAGAATCGAGAGTTCATTGGAAATGAAGCAGAGACAGGATTTCAGAGATGAACAGTAATAAAACCAGTAAATTGATAAGGGATTACAGTACAATAATTATATTTGTGAAATGTGATAGAAAAGAAAATCTGGAAATATTGGACTTGACTTTGTTGGACTTGTGAGGGACTCTATATGCCCTACTTCATGTCATTAAAGTTTGGAAAAGTGCTTTGGGGAGGGGAAGAGGAGGGAGAAAGTTAACTATAAGTAAAGATTTTTTTTCTTAAATAGTACCGATTTTGTGGCATGCGGTTTTCTTTACATGCTGTAAAGTTTTTTTCAGTTATTTTTAAGTGTAACTCTTCAGTTTTAAGAAATGTAGGCACTGCAATGTAAAAAAAAGGCTGGTTAAAAAGCATGATAAAATAAAAATGAATGTGCTTTTTCTCATTCTTACGTGGGGGAATGACTGGATTACAGACCTTAGATTGCTATAGAACACGTTTTAAGGAGAGCAAGTCAATGAAAAAGAACATTGAATATTATGAGGATTTTTTTTCTAGCAAATATATGTGTGCACAGTAACAGTTCTGCAGCTGGTCTTCATGTTTCCATGGAAACAATCTGATAAAGAGAAACTGGCTAACTGGTTCTCATGTCTCCATTGAGACAATCTGATAGAGAAACTGGCTACAATCTGGTGGAGAGTGATTAGCTGAGGGGGAAAAAAAAAGAGAAATTGGCTAAGAGATAATGTTCTCTGAAAGCATTCAGAGGCTTTCCCAATGTACTTGGTGTTCTCTGAAAACATTCAGGGGTTTTCCCAGCTGGGAGAGCTAAAAAGATGGGACAAAACCAATCAACACTTAGCAGAGGCACAGGCTGGAACATGTGTCTTGGCATGGTTGACCTTTCTTTTGGGTTCGCTAAAGTCTTTGAGCGTGGCTGTCAGTTTGGGACTTTTGTTCCTTTTAGGAGGGTAAAACTTAAATATTTGAAGGTGTACATAATTTTGTGTGGGCATTAAATTAATACATTTTGATGGGGTGGTCTTTCAATACAACAAAAAGTTTAATAAGATGTGACATAGGCTCAAATAGATATGGCAAGAAACAACTGTATAAAAGTTCAACTTGCCAAACAGTGTATGCATGTAACACAAAAGTTGGAACTAGACATTTAACAAAAAGGTGAATGGCCTCACAGATAAGTACAAACGAGAGTAATGAACTATATTAAAAAATCTCGAGTGCAAATAGCTATGTTGCAGAAGACACACTTAGAAAGAAATGAACATGTGAATTTGATTAAGACAGGATCTGAAGTAATTAACTTTATTTGTCCATCAACCTGTGGGTATCGGATCCATATCGGATCCGAGCCGGCAGCTTCAAACAGCTAAGATTCGAGCTCCAAGCTCCTCCCCTTACCTATAATCCCCTGCCATCCCTCTCTGACCTCAGATCTCGTTTGCTGCGGTTGACTCAACAGCTTTGAACGAGTTCCAGGCGTGGGAGTTAGTCGTTCTGTGAGAAAAATATTGCTTTTCTATTTTTTCTGTAGTATAATATTGCTTGTTGTGTTCCTTGTATTAAAACCCTTTAGTTTTAATATTGTTATCAGGTTAAATTTTAGTGTAGTTTATTCCTCCCCGTGTGTGTGAAGGCATGTGTGTTGGGCCTTATGTTGGTTTTCTAGTTTAACTATGTCTGAGGCCCCAAAAAACTTTTTCTCTAAATGCACCGAGTGTGGCTATAAGCTATCCCCGGTGGATGGCCACACTCGGTGTGTTATTTGCCTTGGGGTTGACCACCTTTCCTCAGGCTGCACTATTTGTGCAGCCTTCAACCCCAGGGCTCTAAGGGACAGGAGATCGAAGCTGATTCTGGCGGGACTTTTGCCCCCGGATTCGGCTTCGACCTCCTCTCCCTTGGTGGCAACTGCCGCGGCAGTGCCCCCTTCCACCCCTGCTCCTCTGGCCGGGACTCAACCTCCCACCTTAGGCCAGGAGGAGAGGGATGCTAGGCAGGGGGAGAAGAAGAAGGAAAGGCACCACAAGCGGTGGGCCGAGTCTTCCTCCTCGGCTCTGCCGGCTAAACAAGCTGCTTCTCCCAGGGCTTCCAGGCCTTCTCCTTCCCGGCTCCATTCACCTCGCTTCTCCCTGGAGCTGGAGGAGGAGACCTGGTTGCCTTCGAGGTCATCGAGGTGGCACTCCCGGCCTACCTCGGTGGCCTCCTCTAGGTCCACCCGAAGCTTGCCCAATGCAGATATGGACCTGATGATGGGTAGGTTCCTCCGGGCCCATCTGCAGATTGCCCCGATTGCTCCTGCTCCGACCCACTTTCGGGGTTCGGAGCCTTCGGATCCGGGTTGCATTGAAGCCGGGGGAGGTTCGGCGCCGGTAGTGCTTCGTACTTCGGCTCCGACCGCACCCCCGAGTTTGTCAGGTCCCTTTTCAGATCCGAGCTCTCTGAGCCGAGAGCTGAGCTTCGGATCCGGAGGGGTCAATGTGTCTTCGGCTCCGTCTAGGTCGGAGCATACTGGCCTTTCGGATCCGATTGCTTCGGCGCTGGCCCCGCTCCATGCATCGGATCCGAGGGGTCTGCTCTCGGATCCTAGAGAGAGCAGTTCTTCCTCAGCGTTCGATGTAGTGGAGATGGTATTGTCGAGGGATTCCAGGCCCCAGGCTCCGACTACGGATCAACCCTGCACTCTTTCTCAGACTGGCCTACCTTCCATCACCCGGACCCAGGGACAGCCTGCGCCTACGTCCCAGGTGGTTCCCTTAGAGGAACAAGATGTGATTGGTGAGGCTTCTTTGGACAGCCCCCCCAAGGAGGTTCCTCACAAACGTAAGTGCAAGAGGAGGCACTTGCACTCACCTGAGTCTTTGACAGAAGACACAGACTTAGAGGAAGGGGAAGGTTCCCCAAGGTCACCCCCCGAGGACGTCTCCTTCGGAGACATTAATGAAATGCTTCGAATTAGAGGGGGGGTGGTCAGCCCAAAAGCCTTCTTCGGATGAGTCTGTGTTCCTGGAGGCGTTTGACGCAGGCCCATCTACCTCTTGGGTGTCCCCTCCCACCAATCCCCTGGTAGATCTCATCACTACCAGGGCATGGAAGGAACCGGACACTATTGAGCCCATTCCAAAGAGGCCGGATAAAATACTTAGCCCCCCCCCCACTGATAGAGCTGTCTGGAGCAAGGGTGCTCCTGTAGATGCCATGTTGGTGGTGGCTGCCACCAAGAGGGAACTAGCCCAGGAGAGTTCCTCGGTCCATCCTCCTGACAAGGAGTCTTGGACGATGGACCACCTGGGGAAGCGGATGTTCGCTTCAGCTACCTTCGCGGTGAGGTCACTGAACTATATGGCACACGTCATACAACTCCAGCGGGATCTCATGAAGGAATACGCAGGGTCGCCCCCAGAGTCCATATCGACTGAGGACAAGGTGTTCTCAGCTCGAATGGCCACTCTCAAGTCCATCTCGTATACTTCTATGCGGCTCCTCGCCCATGCTACCGAAGGAGTGGAGCAGGCGTTGTTTTGAGACGACACGCTTGGCTCCACCTCTGCAACTTTGCGGAACCCTTCAAGGCGTCCTTCGCAAATGCCCCTTTTGACGGCTCTTCGCTTTTTGGCAAGACTGTCCGCGACACGCTGATCCAGAGCGAGAAGGACGGGAAGACGTTGTCTGCCGTCGGAGTCCACTTCTCGGCTCCCCAGAGGTCCTTCTCCAGGAACCAAAGGGGACAGAAGAAGATGTGGTGCTGGAAGTCTCAACAGCCCCGTTTCGTTCCGGACCCCTCGTCCTTCAGAGGCAGAGGAGGACAAGGAAGGTGGATACCGGCCCAGAGGCAGAGGGGGACCCAAGAATTTTGGGTTGAGAGAACCCTTTTCGGATATGCCCGCGCAGCAGCCCTGAAGGGTTACCCGACTGTTCCACTCTGGAGGCAGTCGGGGGGCGTTTCTCGAGGCACCTAGCAGTTTGGGAGTCCATTACAGCAGATCGCTGGGTGCTTCAAATCATATCCAGAGGTTACAAAATCCCCTTTCTGAATCCCCCGCCCAAACCCCGGAGCCTCCTCGATGTCCCACCCAATCAAAGGGAGGCAGCAGCCACTGAAATAAAGCAGCTGCTAGAAAAAAGAGCGATCCAGTGCGTCCCCCTAGACCAGTCTGGATCGGGCTTCTACTCCAGGTTCTTTCTGGTTCCAAAAAAGACGGGGGACTTGAGGCCAATCCTCGACCTGTCCTAGGGCCCTCCCCTTTGGTCTCACAACAGCCCCCAGGGTGTTCACCAAAGTTTTGGCAGTAGTAGCGGCCCACCTGAAACTCCAGGGTATACAGGTCTTTCCCTACCTGGACTGGCTCCTGACCGCCCCCAACAAGCATCTGCTATGTTCGGCCAGAGATTACTTCCTCCACCTGCCCTCTCGGCTGGGAATCACAATCAACCTCAACAAATCTTCCCTTCATCCAACCCAGATCTTAGACTTCATAGGAGCCAGATTAGACACAAACCTATTGAGAGTCTTCTTAACTCTGGACCGGATTCGTACCCTGAAGCTCCACGTACTGGCCCTTTTACAATCCTTGGCCCCTCCAGGTTCTGAGAGCTCTAGGTTCCATGGCAGCCACGATCAGTCTGCTACCTTTAGTGCGCTTGAACATGAGAGTACTACAGTGGACCCTGCAAGTTCAATGGTCCGTCCTGCTGCACCCGCTGAGTGCACCTATTCCCCTCAGCAGGGCTTGCAGGAATTCCCTGCTCTGGTGGCTCCAATCACCGGACTTCCAGATAGGGCGCCCGTTTTCTATGTCCCCTCCTCTAACCACAGTGACCACGGATGCTTCTCGCCTAGGGGGGGGCACTGTATGGGCAGAACCGTCCAAGGCACGTGGACCCGGTCAGAGACCTTATTGCATATCAATGTCCTAGAGATGAGAGCGGTGCCTTTGGCGTTGCAAGCACTCCAAGCCCTTCTTCCCTTAGGGACAGTTGCAATTCAGACAGACAACATATCAGTGGTCTGGTATATCAACAAACAGGGGGGGCGGGGCAGATCCTACCCACTTTGTCGAGAGGCCATGAGAGTTTGGGAATGGGCGATCTCCACCAACCGCTTTCTCATAGCGACGCATATTCTGGATCGGTCGAACATCTTAGCAGACAGGCTGAGTCTAACCTTCCTCTCGCCATACGAGTGGTCTCTGAACCCCAGAATAGCGAAGCAAATCTTCCTCAAGTGGGGCCAACCTTGCTGCGATCTCTTCGCATCTCCTTCGAACGCAAAGTGCAGCGACTACTTTGCTCTAATTCCTCCACCAGGGGAATCCCCCAGAGATGCTCTGGTGCATGTTTGGCCATCTGGTCTGCTTTATGCTTATCCCCCTCTTCCCCTAATGCTAAAATTCTTGCAGAAAGCCCGTTGATTGGGGAGCAGAGTAATCCTCATAGCCCCATTCTGGCCTCGTCAAACATGGTTCCCATGTCTATGGTCTCATCTAGTGAATCCTCCATGGATTCTAGATCCCACCTCAGATCTGATCTCTCACCCATTGGGTTTACCAACTCCAAACCTGGACAACCTCTAGCTCACTGCTTGGCTGATCCAGTTCCAGTAATAGTTAGGACTCCCGGTATCTTGTCCCCTGTTATGGCCATTTTGGTGGCCGCTCATAAACCTTCTACAAGACAGGTTTATAACTGCAAATGGAAATGCTTTACTATCTGGGTGGAGCATAGAAACTTGGATCCTTTTACAGCTCCCATCCCAGCAGTGTTAGAATTTTTGTCGACCTTATTCAACCAAGTTGCTAGCTCTTCCACGGTCAAAGTCCAGTTAGCTGCAATTTCCTATTACCATGTGGGAAGTGACCTCTGTTCCTTAGCATCTTCCAAATTATGTAAGACTTTCTTAAAAGGCACCTTCCTCTTAAGACCTCTGGTGAAAGACACAGTCCCTCCATGGGATTTAACTCTTGTTCTCCAGTCCTTGACCGGCCCTCCATTTGAACCCGCAGCCTCAGTGGATCTGAAATACTTATCTTGGAAGACGGCCTTTCTCATTGCTATCACTTTGGCTAGAAGGGTTTCAGAGCTTCAAGCCCTTTGCGCCAAACCACCGTACTTGGTCTTCCATAAAGATAGAGTTTCCCTCAGGACCAGTCCCTCCTTTCTACCCAAAGTTGCTTCTGAGCCCAATATTAATCAATCTATTAATTTACCAGTTTTCTTTCCATATTATCAAAACAAGGGTGAATACAAATTACATTCTCTGGACGTACATAGGCAATTGAGATTCTACTTGCACAGGACCGCTGAACATAGGCAATCTGAGCAACTCTTTGTATCCTTTGCAAGACCCTCTTTGGGCAAACCAGCATCAAAAGTTACATTGTCCAGATGGATTTCCCAATTTATACTTCTTGCATATAAGAGTTGTGGTAGACCTGAACCTGAAAGAGTCCACGCTCATTCTACCCGATCGATCTCTACTTCTGCTGCCTTTTGCTCCAGAGTCTCCTTGGATGACATTTGTTCAGCAGCCACTTGGGCTTCATCCCATACTTTCATTAACCATTACAAGTTGGATCTAATTTCCAGAGGGAGAGCATCCTTCGGCTCTGCAGTGCTCTGGAATATCCTTCCATAGGGACCCCCCCCAAGTTTGGGTAGCTGGGGACTCTGTCCCACAGGTTGATGGACAAATGAAGTTAACTACTTCAGATAAAGAACTTATGTACTCACCATAACGTTCCATCTGAGTAGGTAAACTTCATTTGTCAGCAACCAACCCCCCCTCCATACCCCTAACCTATAGTGCGTCCTAGAAGGATTCCTTGTCCTTTTCTCCAGATAACACCAGGTTAGGAGTTGCAGGTGATCCTGTGTTGTAATATGCTGTTTTACTATGGCAAACTCCATCTGAGGTCAGAGAGGGATGGCAGGGGATTATGGGTAAGGGGAGGAGCTTGGAGCTCGGATCTTAGCTGTTTGAAGCTGCCGGCTCGGATCCGATATGGATCCGATACCCACAGGTTGCTGACAAATGAAGTTTACCTACTCAGATGGAACGTTATGGTGAGTCCATAACTTCTTTTTTTTAGGATGGTTATTCAGCAGAATACCTGGAACAAAGAAAAAGAGCAATACTTGCATTAATTGCAGGAGGAGCTTCAATAGCGATGAAGAAGATATAAAAGATGATAATGGCAGATTTGTAGTGCTAAATGGCTAATGGCAAGGGAGGAGGATTACACTGGTATGTATTTTACATTCCACCTAAAACTACTATAGTGGAGCATAAGAAAATTCTGGGAATCCGTTTTCAGCCAGGAATATTACTTATAGGTGGGGACTGGAATTTGATTTGCAGTAGTGAAGATGTGTCTAGGGGGCTCAGAAGGGAAAATATAACAAAGAAGAGTAGATTTTTGAAGAAATGTATGAAAATATTTTGCATGAAAGATGTGAATTCAGTAATAGGAGTTCAGAGTAAATTTACATATTGTTCCCCAAGATGTAAAAACTGAGCTAGGCTAGACAAAATTTACATTTCACAAGAACATGTGCATTTAATTGAAGGTCTTCATACTCATCCAATAACTATTTCAGATTATGCTCTAGTAGTAGCTAAAATAAAAGCACAGGTTAATGAATGAAAAATGAGACATTGGCACTTTCCCACCCATCTGCTGAAAATAGAGGAATTTAAGGAATGGTTTGTGGAGATTATTCAGGAGTTGTTGGAGAGAATAGAAATTTCTTCTGAAAATATAGCTAGGGGGTAGGATAAAGTTGAGGTGGAGCTTAAAAATATGGAGGAAATAAAAGAAAGGGAGCTATGGTTGTGAAGTAACAAGAATTATTTAGAGGGACTGACAAATGTTAAAGTATTGCAGAATAGGGGGAATCTCACAGAACAAGAAGAGGATCAGTTGCAAAATGCTAGGCAGAAAATAAGGGATTGCCTCGATAATATACACAAGCTTAGAAAGATTGCTGTGATGAAACAGTGTTTTTGATAAGACTAGAGCACAAAAACTTTTAGCACAACGACTCGGGCAACAAAGTAGAAAGGGCTGTTGCCAAACATGGGGAGCCTGTAACAAGAAAAGTAATGAGATCCTGTAGAGGTATTAGAAATATTTTAGAAATTCTATGAGAGTCTCTAAACTGCAGAAATATGAAAATCAAGAAAAGATACGAATGGAAATGTTTATGGAAGAATTAAATATGCCAAGGTTAGAGGTAGATGAGGCTCAATTACTAACACTTAGGATAGGAGCAGATGAGATAAAATTGTGATGTATAACCAGTCCACAGGAAACCCCAGGAATAGGTGGTATTTCTGTGGAAGTTTGGAAGCTAAAAGGAAAAATTTGATAAAGATCTGGAAGATTTTGTTTAACAGTATCTTAAGAGAAGAAGTACCACCATCCTGGAAGAAAGCAGTGGTAGCTGGAATACCTAATGAGAGTAAAGGTTAATCAGATCCAGCTTCATACAGGCCCATTTCTATACTAAACTATGATTGTAAAGTGTTCATGTCTATAATAGCTAAAAGAATGGCAAAAATAATGCCAAAACTGATGGATATGGATCGATGTGGTTTTGTGGAGGGGAGGGAAACATTTGACAACATTGACAGAGCATTGATGATCCAGAGAGAAGCATAATGTAAGGAAATACCACTGTTGTTGGTGGGTCTTGATGCAGAGAAAGTATTTGACAGAGTAAGGTGGGACCTTATGAGCAGAACAGTGGAAGCATTTGAGTTTCCTGAAAAATTTAAGGTTGTTTAGGAGGATATATGAAGGATCAGAGGTGAAAATTTAAAATGGGTGGGGTCCTGTCTGATAATTTCTGCTTGAGTAGAGGAACCAGGCAGGGGTGTCCTCTTTCCCCCTTATTATTTGCATTATATTTAGAACCATTGGCAAAAAATAAGGACTCAGAAATTCAAGGATATAATTGGTGTTGCCTTGAAAGGTTGGCTCTATTTGCAGATGATATTATTTTATATCTGACAAAACCAAACAAAGACATTACAGTGTTGTGGAACATTTTGAGACAGTTTCATATATTTTCGGGATACAGAATGAATGAAACTAAAACAAAGGGAAAAGCGATAAATTATGTACCCACACATGAACTGGTTCAGAAACATCCGTATTTATGGAGACATGATAAAATGAAGTAATTTAGGAGTATGGATTAAAATGACTGTAGTGTGGCAGCTAAGGATATGTGGGAAGTGACTAAACAAAAGATGATTCTAAAATTGAGAAAATTAAAAATATAGATAGTATGATACAAGCAGTTAAAATGTTTTTAGTCCCTTTGGTCTTATACACAGTTCAGGCATATTTTTTTTATCAACCAGAGGAGAAGTTGTGGATAGCAGTTAATAAAGAACTGAATGACTTTATCCGGGATGGGAAGATGGCAAGAGTCTAGCAGGATAAGCTGATTCTTCCAGTAGAACAGGGCGGATTGGGATTACCCGGTTTGAAGGGGGATTTCAGAGCTCCAGTGTTAAGACTCCTATTCATAGCACAAGCAGAAAACTATAATTCAACTCAGAAAGGATTGATATTGAAATGGGGAAGCTCAAAAAACAAGGAGAGACTGGGATTTTGTATGAAGGCCTTTAGGGGGAATAACAATCATACATAATTTTATATCCATAAAGTAGCAGGAAGTATTCTAAGAACTAAACCAACCCGGGAATAGGGAAAGGAGATTCTGCTGATAGGGATGACTGCAATTACAGATGCAGACAATAGGGCAAGAGGGGGTGAAATTTATTGGAGAAAACTGGCAAAGGAACCAAGGTATTGGAAGCAAATAACTAGAGAGGGAAAGATGATAGAATGGGAATACACCAATAATTTTTTTGGACTGCAGGTTAGAGATTGCCGTTTCTGTCAGGGATTGATGTCAGAATATTGGCAAAGAGAAAGAAATGGGAGGGGTCCTAAACGAAAGACCAGCATTGGTAGAGTTTTTAATAGAATCTAGAACAAAAGCTGCAATTAAAAAAGGAATAATTAGTAGACCATATAAAATAGTGCATGATAACTATAAGAATCAATCAGAGGAGATTAGAAAGGATTGGGAAGAGATTGGATAAGCAATTCACAAAGAAACAATGGGAGGATATATGTATGTCTCCCAAATATGCAACTAAATCTAGAAGATTTAAGATTTTTGCCTGGGAGTGTTTACATAGATATTTTTATACCCCAAATAGAATCCAGAGAATTTTTCCTCAGGCAGCTAGGAAATGTTAGAAGTGTGAGGGGAAGAAAGAGGTAATTGGGAACACATTTTCTGGGCGTGCGGTGAGTTGGTGGACTTTAAGGATTCCCTGCAGGATGTACTGTTGAAGATGCTGGGTGGGCATTTTGGTCTAACAAGGGAGATGATTTTTCTCAGCTATGATACAGAATTGGAATTGCCTAGACATGGTAAGGCCTTACTGTCTTTAATAATAGTGGCAGCCAAAACAAAAATTACTAGAAAATGGAAATCAAAATTTAAGCCAACTATACTGGAAGTAGTGTATATAATAACAGAGGTAAAACAACTGGAATTCAAATCTTAAGAAAAGGGTCAGAGCAAACTACATAGGCAAAAATTGGAATTGTGGGAACATTGCATACAAGGGAGGAGTGAAGTTTAAAAGGTAGCAGGACTTGAATGAATGAAATGTAATTTTTGACTGAGAAAGATTGGGTAGATTATAAGTGATGTATAATGTTTGCAACTGGTAGTGTGCCCATATGGTTTGTGATGTAAAATGCTTGCAACTAGGATTGTCAGTGTGGTTTGCTTTCATTTATATAAATGTATGATTGCCTATGTAGTTAGCGATGGTTTACTAAAGATGTTTCTTGTTAAAAAAAAAAAAAAAAAAAAGCAGGAATTGAATAATTTATGTAATGTTGCTTAGATTACATGATGTATAGCAATGTATATGATGTATAATGTTTATGTTAATATAGTTTGATTACTTTTATATGAATGTGTATCTGCCTATGTCACAAATGATAATTCAATAAAGCTGTTTGGAAAAAAAAAGATGTTGGTGCTTCCTCTACTTTTAAAATACTGTTAAACAAAATCTTCCAGATCTTTATCACATTTTCCCTCCTAATTTTCAGACTTCCACAGGACTGCCATCTGTTCCTGGAAATTTCCCCTGAAGGTTGATTATATAGAACCATTTTTATCTCATCCCCTCCTCTATTAACTGTTAATTGTTGAACCTCATTGATCACTAATCTTGGCATAATTGTCTTCTCTAAATATTTCCATTTGCTCTCTTTCTTGATTTCCACATTTCTCTCCTTTATACAAATTGATTTTTCCGAAATACCTCTAAAACCTCTTCAGGATCTCTGGTTATTTTTCTGCCTGTTTGACAGCAACTCTTTCTTTCTGCTGCCTAAGTTGTTGCGCTAAAAGTTTTTGCACTCTGGAGTTATCAAAAAATAGTTGCTTAACAGCAACCTTTTTAAACTCATGCATGTTCTCCACATACTCCCTTATTTTCTATTTAGTTTTCTGCATTTGCACCTCTTCTTGTTCTGTAAAATTCCCCTTACTCTGCAATACTTTAATCTTTGTCAGCCCCTTTAAGTAATTCCTGTTACTTCTTAACCATGTCTTTTCATTTAAATTTTACCCTGTTCTTACTCCATTTTCATTTTATCCCACTCACTAGGTATAAATATTGAAGGTATTTCTATCTTCCCTAGTAACTGTCAAATAATTCCCATTTTTACCCATTGGTCAAGGTTCTCTCTTTTTTATACAGGTAGGTGGGAAAGTACCATTTTCTTATTTTTGCTTCATTACCCTGCATTTTTAGCTCACTTTGGATTGGTGTATGATCTGAAATAGTTATTGAATATGTGTCAAAGCTTTCAATTAAATATAAATGTGCCTGTGAAATATAATTTTTGTCTAGTCTGGCCCAGTTATTGTACCTTGAAGAATATGTAAATTCTGTCTGAGTTTTTACTGCTGAATTCACATCTTCCATACCAAATATTTTCATACAATTGTTCAAATGTCTGCACTCATTTGTTATATTTTCCCTTCTAGGTCTTGTGATACATCCTCACTGTTGGAAATCAAGTTCTAGTCCCCACCTATAAGTAATATTCACTGCTGAAAGCTGAATTTTTTTCTTTCCAAAATGTTGTTAAGCTCTGTAGTAGCAGATTTTGGTTGAATATAAATACATGCTAGAGTAATCCTCCTCCTTTGCCAATAGCCCCTTACTACCACAAATCTACCATTGTTGTCTTTTTTCCTCTTGTAACACTTTTGGAGCCCCTGTAGCAATTAGTATAATGATTCCCCTTTTCCTTTGTGTGTAATATTCTGCTGAATATCCATCATGAGATCCTGTCTTTGTCAAATTCACACGTTCATTTCTTTCCAGATCCATCTCCTACAGCATTCATATTTGCACTCTGTATTTCTTAATATTAATTAATTATTTTTCCTTTTTGTGTGTGTAGCATGGCCATTTACATTTCAAGATAATATGGATAAGGGAGCCATTATGATAAAAAGTGATTGTTTCACTTTTTATACATGACAGTTTTTGAATGTGTATTTGCAAGTTTGTGTTACATGCAGACACTAATGTTTGGCAGACTGATCTTTTGTGCAGCTAACCAGCTTGAGAAAGGACCTCAACATTTTTTTAAATTTTGTATTTTACATGTGTTATTTGATAAAATTTGCACAGGAAATGTTATACATGAGACTGAATTAGATGAGTATCACAGGATTTTGTGCCTTAGGGCACACTTCCCCTCTCGTCTAAATGGGTATGTTTCTTTAAAGCCTCTACTGATTGACATCCACATTAAAGTTTGAATTTTATGATTTTTTATGATGCTAGATTTCTGTGATTTTAGATAATTATATGTTTGTTAATCTTATTTTATAAAACTTTCTATCTTGAAACACTTCATTTTTAGTCATGCGACATACTTTAGACGTGATTTTTTTAAGTTGCTTTTTTTTTTTGGTCATGTGACCTTTGAGAGTATTAAACAGATGCAGTTAATGTTGCTGGTAGATTTGCCTGAGGAAGCCGTGTATGGTGAATGTTTACTGTTTGTTATCTTGCTGCAAAATAAATTTGCATTGACTTCAGCGATTTCAGCGTGGTTCAAGTGTTTTTTGTTTATATATTTGTTTGCTTCTGTTACCACTTGATTTTACTGTGAGTTCAACCATTTTATTTTTACTTTTATGCACTTGTTTATTCTCATCTCCATTTCAACATATGTCATGTTTTTCAAGACGCTTTTTTAATGAATACTCTCAAACAGAAAAGTAAATAAATTTTTTAAATACCCCATTCTCTATTAACTTAGAGCAAACACACAAAGCTATGTGCATCTAAAAAATTTAAGTTTAACCCTCTAGATAGGAACAGTTGTCCCAAATTGACAGCTGCATCCACAGGTATTGCCTAACCTAAAATGAAGGTCACCAATGCTAAAGTGCATGCTATAGCCTGTGTTCCCACTTACACTGATTGCTGTCATTTTCTTATCTGTATTTCCCTCCCATATTTGAAAAGTAGCTTGTATGCTTTCAGGAAGTACACTGGCTATCTTTAAATTAAGTTACACTTTAGATTGCACTCTGTTTAATAAAAGTATTAAGGCTGTGCTAGGGAGCCTGCTAACTCTTAGTGACTTCACATAATTTCAAACTTTATTTTTCTCTGAACTGCCTTTTAGTCTATATTTCTTCAGCAACGAAAGCACAGAAAACTCAATTGTTTGACAGCTTATCTCCATGGAAAAGCACTCAGCAATGAATCTTTGGAAATTTCACTTGTAAAAGAATGTACAGCTCCCTGCAGCTGCAGGCATCTTGACTCCCACTGAGCATTTGCTAATGGGGGAAACAAGCTAATATGTTTGCAGGTGTAAGAAACTTGGCATGTTTCCTGGTTTTTATTTGAATTACTTTTAAAGTATACTTGCTTACAAAAAAGTTTATAGTTTAAGCTATGGGCACTAATCTAGACATTCACACTTGTAAAAATAAGAGGAAATATTTTGATTCTACGTGTAATATAATCAGTGCAGTTTTACACCCTGCCTTCCCCAATTCCACCCCAGCAGCCCAAGATGACAACATATTGATATTAAACTTGTTTTTGTCATGGCTTTCTTTTTTTTTGTTATACTATAAAACTTAAATTTCTTATAACTAAAAAGTAATTGTTTACTGTAATATCTTTAATACAGCAGTCACTGAAAAAAACACATTTAAAATACCCCTGATTACATAGTACCCCAAACCACTTTACTGTGTATAGCATACAGTTTATATCATGAAAAAGTTTTATACAGATACTGATAAGAAGAATTTTTTTTTTATTTTTAGTTACTTTTTTCCCCATTTTAGAGTCCTAAACATTAATAACATAAAGTAGGGGTATATGCTTTACTGTCCACCCACAAGTTTAACAGTCAACAAAAATCAAGTCTTTCAGCCACTTTTTCTTGCAAAGCCATATTTCCTGAATTAAATTGATGCTTAAAAGTCTCCCATTTATTCACTAATGTCAGTGTTGCTGGTCTTTTTCCTGTTCACCTCCATCTCCCAACACCAGACTCTGCATCAGGTACAAACTCCTTATTCTTCTAATCAACTCTGATGGGTTTTTTTCTGTCCCTCAAGCATTTTCCTTTGAAACATTGGAGCAGATTTCACTGGCAAAGTCTCTCTATTAGCATTAATGTCAGAAGAATGAAAAACAGTCTCTCCTTCTGTTTGCTGGTTTACTTTTTGTTGGAGAAACATTTTTCTTTCCTCCTTAGCCTGTTCTGCATCAAAAATATCTTTGATCCTCCAAGAAAAAAAATGTTCTGAAGACAGTTGGATACAGCATCTTGAATTTTACGTCAGCATCTCAACATTCTGTTAGTGCTGGGATAAATTTGCCACAGTTTTGTCAGGATCAACTCTTTCCGCTGGTATGATTGTATCTTTACTAATATAGGTCTTGGCTGCTTTCTCATGGCCAGGTTTGGAGCACACACTCTGGGTTCTTTCAGTTAACAAATCTTCTGTGAAACACCAGTCTAGTTGCTTATTTGTGCTTTTACGAAATTAATACAGTCTGTTCCTTCCAGTTTCTCTGATAGAGCAGAAAATCTCCGTTTTTTCCTGTGTGTGTGTTCTTCTAAGTCTACCTTTTTTAATAGTCCTTTTTGAGAAGCCTCATACTTGGCCAGCTTTTTCATTTCATCCACTGATTTTTGCACCTTTATCAGTTCATCTGAATGGCTAGTTAAAGCTTCTTCTATGTTTTCCAGTCTTTTGTTATTTGTGTTAATATATTCCTTCAAAGTTTGTTTTATTTTAATTATCTCTGAGTGCATTTGATTTATTTTTTCTTCTAAATTACTGTAAGCCATCTCTTAAACCAAAGCTGAAGCTTAAAATGTTTTTTTGCTAAACAGCTATAGAATCCTTCCCAAACAGCGTTTTCTTTTCCAATTTTTTATTTGATTTTCTTTCAGGTTTTCCGAATTTCTTATCTGATAGTGTCCAGGCAATGTACTTACTAGCCATTAACTGAATTTTACCCAAGAAACTGTTTCAATGGCATTCCTTTTGATCAGTTTCTGTTTTTACACTGAGACAGCTGAAGTTAAGCTGTTGATCAGTGTGCAGCCATCTTGCAAATCCAAGACCATTCTTTTGAGTTAACATGTACATCTCATATCTTTACAAAATGTTTCAGGGTCCAGGCTTGCTTCTCTGGCTAAAGCCGTTCATTCTTTGGCTTCCTGTAGATCCTCTGGGAGCTGTTTGCACACTGATATGGACAGGATGATGAGTTTTCTCAGTGCCTAGATAGAGATGGGCCTCTTGGCATCCCCAGCCCACTCAGGCTCGCTGAGATTCCCAGCCCAAGGTTGCCCTCTCCTCTTCCAATTCTCCCAGTTTTGGAACTACAGGACCCGGGTCACCCGAGGGGAGACATTGACGGGTCTGGGAATGCACAATTTTCTGACTCCGTCAGGGTCCCTGACTAGCTCGATTCCATTACCATTGGACCAGAGCAGGTCTCAACTTCGAGAAGTCTGCACCGGGTCTCTGGGGAGGAGATTGTGTGGGTTTGCCGGATCGGTCCCTTCCTTTGTGGGCCTCTACCCTCAACAGCTTGGGGCTGGTACTGTCCAGAGGGCTGGGAACCGGGGTTGGTTTTGCTCCTTCATCTCAGGTGGCTTCGGATACCAGAGATGGGGAGGGAATTTCCTTGTGTCCTTTGGCCTTTTGGGTGGTAGAGTGGACTTTTTTCAGATCTGGAGCAGCGTCTTCTCCTCTATCAGGTACATCTCAGCCCATCACTGTTTTGAGCCATGAGCCCATCCATCCTGTCCAGGGTCAGTTCTCCCGAAATAGCCTTCAGGCGGCGTCTAAACCCCAGGAGGTTCACCTCTCTTCCACATCCTCCCCTTAGCTCCACACAAGGAGGTGCCATGGAAGAGAAAGTGCAAGAGGAGGCACTTAGACTCACCCATGGAGTACCTCACGGAAGACACAGATTTTGATGAAGTGGACGGGTCCCCCAGGTCTCCACCTCACAATGTCTCTTTTGGCGACGTTCTGGAGCAGCTAAAACATAAAGGTGAATGGTCTTCCCAATCCCCATCCTCGAAGGAATCTGTGTTCCTGAAGGCTTTTGGGATGGGCCCATCTAATTGTTTCCCCCCTGCGGAGGAACTCATCAACCTTATTTTGAGCAGGGCATGGAAGGAACCTGACACCATGGAACTGGTTCCCAAGAAGGCTGACAAGTTCTTTTGCCCTCCTTCAAACAGGATGCACTGGATCAAAGGCATTCCAGTGTATGCCATTGTGGTTGCTGCGGCCACGAAAAGGACAGAGCTCCACTGTCCATCTCCTGAATAGGGAGTGTCTGGCGACAGACATGGGAAGCATGTCTATGCCTCAGCCATGTTTGGTTTGAGGGCTGTTAACTATCTGGCCCACTTACCCTCCTCCAAAGAGACCTGGTTACTGAATTAACCATTTCTTTTTCAAAGATGATGTCCGCAGAGGACCTCAAGAAGGTCTCTCCCCAGCTCACCACTTTCATCCCTTGCCAACTCTTCAATGAGGTCAATCAATAATACTACTGAGGGTACCTCTCGAGCAGCTGGCGCAGGCATTGCTTTGAGGTGTCATGCTTGGATGCAGTTGTGTGGGTTTGTGGAACCCTTTAAGGCTTCTTTCATTAATGCCCCCTTTGATGGTTCCTCACTTTTTGGATCATCAGTCAAGGAGACTTTGACGTGCAGTGCGAGGAATGGAAGACACTATTGGCGGTAGGGATCAAATTTTCTACCCCTCAAAGGTCCTTCTCCAAGAACCAGTGGGAAGTAAGAAACTTTGGTTCCGAAAGTCACAGAGTTCCTTCCAGGACACCCCAGACGATTCCTCTTCCAGAGGCAGGGGAAGAGGTTTCAATGGTAGATGCCACCCTAGGGGCAGAGGGGGTCTGCAGAACCAAGAGTTCCAAAAACTCTTCTCCGAGAAGCCCTTTCAGTATCTGTGAGGTGTTACCCAACTGTCCTGTCCTGGAGACAGTCGGGGGTCGTTTTTTGTTACACCCAAACAGCTGGACAGCCATATCAAATGCTCGATGGGTGCTCTGTATCATATCCAGAGGTTATTACATTCCCTTTTCCCACCTCCTTCAGGCCCCAAGAGAGTTCTCCCTGATGCACCACCCAGTCAGAGAGAACTGGCCCTAAGAGAAGTTTTAAAGCTTCTAGAAGGAGAGGCATCCAGGAGATCCCACAGGGCAAGGAGGGTTCGGAACTTATTCTCACTTTTTTTTGGTGCAAAAAAAGACCAGGGACCTGTGTCTAGTTTTGGACCTCAGCTAATTGAACCTCTTTGTCAAGAAATCTAAGTCCTGGATGATCATTGTCCAGTCCTTCCTACCACTCTTGCGTAAGAATAAGTGGATGTGCTCCAGAGACCTCCAGGATGACTACTATCACATCAAAATAGACACTCCAGGAGGCATCTGCACTTCTGGCTGGGAGCCAATTATTTTCAGTTCAGAGCCCTGTCCTTTAAACTCACCACAGCCCCCTGGGTGTTTACCAAATGCTTGGCAGTAGTAGCAACTCACTTGAGACTGCAGGGACTCCAGGTCTTTCCATACCTGGACGATTGGCTCCTCATGGCTCCACCAAGGCATCGACTAACATAAGTGACACGGCACCTTTTGGAGACCTTCAACAAGTTGGGCTTTACTGTCAATGTAGCCAAGTCGAAACTGACCTGTGCAAAGTTTAGAATTCGTAGGAACCCATTTCAACACAGTGATACAGATTACAGCTTTGCCCCCTCAGAGAGAAGGTCTGCTCAAGCAACAGGTCAAGATGTTTCTGGCGGTCCCATTGCCTCAGGTACATCTCATTCTCAAGGTGCTGGGGTCCAGGTCAGCAGCTATCCTTGTACCATTGGCCGGATATTACATGCTAGTATTACAGTGGATGCTAGCAGTCCAGTGGTCCATTCTTTATTATCCTGTGTCTATGCTGATATGGCTGACGCCCATTTGCAGGTGACACCTTCAGTGGTGGCTTCTTTCAGAGGATCTCTTCTGAGGCAGACCCTTTTTCTCTTCCCTGTCCCATGGCCACAGTGACCACGGATGCTTCCATGCTGGGATGGGGGTGGGGCATTTTCAAGGCAGAAATGTCTGAGGCATGTTGTCCCCTACAGAGACCAAGTTGCATATAAACATCCTATTGATGAGAGCAGTCCTGCTGATGTTGCAAGCCTTTCAAGATTGCCTCCCTATGGGGACGATAGCAGTTCATACAGACAACATGTCGGTTGTCTGGCACATCAACAAACGGAGGGAACACATTCTTATCTGCTGTGCAGAGAGGCCATGAGAGTGTGGGAATGGGCGATCTCTTCAGTCTTTTTCTTCTTGCAATGCACATACCTGGGGTGTCCAACATGTTGGCAGACAGACTCAGCAGGTCCATCTTGAGCCAGCAAAAGTGATCCCTCAACCCATCAGTGGCATCATGGATATTCAGCTAGTGGGGCCAGCCTTGCTGCATCCTTTTTGCATCCCCAATGAACAACAAATGCAGCAGGTACTTTGCCGTGATCCCCCCAGAGGGCAGTCCTTGAGGGACGCTCTAGTCCATGATTGGCCTCCAGGTCTTCTTTATGCATATCCACAGATCCCGTTGAACCCAGAGATACTGCAGAAAGCCCATAGACTGAAGTGTTCCATGATCGTCATTGCCCCTTTCTGGCTCTGTCGGGTGTGGTTTCCCTTTCTATGGTCTCATCTGAAGTATCCTCCATAGATACTAGATCTACTGCTGATCTCATCACTCATCCCTCGGAGCTGCACACACCGAACCTTTGATCCCTTTGTCTAACCACATGGTTTCTTCACTTCCCGTCATACTAAGAGAGTCCAGGCTGGCTTTCCCTGTTAAACAGATTATTTTGGTCTCCCACAAACTGTCGACTCAGAAACTTTAGAACAGTAAGTGGAAACATTTTTCCTTTTGAGCTGCTGAAAAGCCATTTCCAATTTTCATGTTAACAAGGAACCTACTTTTTCCTCGAGACTATGCAAGGCCTATACTTCTCCCTCATTAGACCAATAATTGAGTATAGTGCCCCATTTGGGTTGTACCTCTCCAAACATCTGCACCAATTGGAAAGGCCACTGAAATATCTCAGAAAGAGAATCCATGGCCTCCAACACCTTTCCTATGCAGACAGGCTCAAATCACTATCTCTCTACTTGGTATCATACAGATTGCTCAGGGGTGATCTGTGTCTCAGCTACAAGGCAATCTTGGACCCTGCCCTACTAGAAATGCTCCATATCCATAAGTCTAACTCCTCATACACTACCTGCTGAAATGGCCTGAATCTAATGTGCGACATCAACAAAATCTGCTGGAGAGATAGGTTTGTCTCCCAGAGGCTGCCCCGTCTCTGGAATACACTTCTTGTACACGTCAAACAGAGCACTTCGCTGACCATCTTCAAGCACAACCACGATAAGTGGATGGGAAATGACAGATTTGTCCTGGGGGTTCCACGTGTGTCCCTCATTGACAGGAGCTGGCTGAGGTTTCTTTTTGGGGATAAACTCTTGGCTAGGCTTGGAAGGGCCCCAGGACCATTAGCCTAGTAACCTCCTATGAAAGGTGTTTTTCACCTTAGGCCTTCTGTCAAGAATCCTTCTCCCCTGTGGGATTTGACTGATGTTGCAGCCTCTCACTCAGAGCCCATTCGAGCCAGCTCATTCCTGTGATATTAAGTTCCTGTCCTGGAAGACCGTTTTTCCTGGTGGCCATAACTTCTGCTAGGAGGGTCTCTGAGTTACAGGCTTTGTCGTCCAAGCCTCCATATATCATTTTTCACAAAGACAGGATGGCCTTGAGAACTAATCCTTCCTTCATGCCCAAGGTCTCCACTGCATATAATATCAGCCAGGCTATTCAGTTACCGTTTTTTTTCCAGGTCATTCCAACAAAGGTGAATATCTTCTGCATATTCTGGATGTATGTAGACAGTTGCATTTTTACTTGCACAGGACTAGACTTTTCAGGAAATCTGATCAAATATTTGTAGCATTCTCTCTGAACAGGCATAGCCAGCCAGTCTTTAAGGTGACAATGTCCAAATGGATTTCAAACTGTATTCCCACTTTATTCTCTCAGGAACTTGGAGTTACCTTGTCTGCATAGGGCTCACTGTCTTAGGTCGGTTGCTAACTCATCAGCCTTCTCTGCGAGGGTGTCTATTGACGACATATGTGCTGCGACAACTTGGTCCACCCCTCACACCTTCGTTTCTCATTATAAACTGGATATTGTTTCCAGAAACAGAGCATCTTTTGGTTCCACTATGCTCAGGCACATTCTTCCATAGGGCCACCCAGGATACATTTGTAGCTGGGGATGCTGACCCATTTGTGAGAATAATGAAATGGATAACATCAGATCAGTAGTTATGTACTTACCATAGCAGCAGTTATGTACATACCATAAGTTCTGGAGATCACAGTCAGCCTACATTCTGTGTTATCCTATTTCATTATTCCTCACTTCCCACTCACCTTCCCCAATCTGCGCACTGCAGAGGATCTGAGGAAGGTCGAGTCTTGGACTCCTGGCCTACGTTTCCCTTGTTTAAAGGTTCACGTACATGTTTCTGAGGTTCCTGCAGCAAATTCAATTTGAGGGTTAGAGTGCAGGAGGGGATTATGGGAGAGGGAGGAGCTTGAGCCTTGAATCTGTCTGTGAAGTGCCAGATCAGATCCGACATCGGATCCAAGACCCAGTCCTGAGTAATAATGAAATAGGATAACACAGATGCCAAGTTATGGTAAGTACATAACTGTTGATATTTCAAGTTCTGGAGATCACAGTCAGCCTACAGAATTTAGAGTACAGCTCTTCTCAGACAATGAAGTTTTAAGGTCACCTTATGGATTCTAGGATTCCCCTTCATCTTTCCTGTACATGTCAGAAACCCTTTAGTATTTTCCATTACATTGCAGCATTATCAAAGGAAAGTCTTTCAGGAATGGTCTTCAGGTTTTGTGTTTGCTATCAGCAGTAATTCCAGCAACCAATATGTTTGCCTACAAAAAAAGTGCCATCAGATGCATTTTGGGGGCTTGATGGATTCAACATCAGGGCCATCTGATTCAACATCTTGTAGTTTCAAATGACTTGAACTTGGAGTGGCTATGGTGGGTACTGCTGTATCATGTATAGATAGGGATGCTTTTTCAAATCTCCCTTTATACATTTGACATGGTATTTACCTCTCCCTGATGAGGATATATCTGAGCAGTTTAATAGCATAAGAATACTGCAACTTTACCCAGTCCAGTTTCTAGATAATCCTGTTACAATTGACTGTGCTTCTTAAAGCTGTTCTGGTTCTTTAGGATCAGCTGACTGAACAAGCCAGCCAGATCTGTGAAGGCTGTAACAGATCTTAACCTGCTTACAGATGGTCAAAAATTCTGAGGTCATGTTTTCTTGTTACTTGCATTCCGTGGGATCTAGATTGGCTCTGTGTTATATCTGGATCCATGTTTAATAATTAATTAGTCAACTTTTGAGCTGTACACATCCCCTTCAATTTAAAAGGGCTGTTAATGCATTGTGTTTTATGGAAACCGTTAACTCTGCCAAATGTTCGTTTTCTGGACTGAGTGTACTGTTCTGTCTTATTGCCAAATATACAGTCTGAGCTTTACCTCTACACGTAATCCGTCTCACCCAGTTACTTCAGATGGTGTTGGCCACTTTTCCAGACAGCCTTTCTTGGATAGTTATCTTCAATTTCTTCAAGTTGCTTTCTTTCTTCTGTGGTTATTCCCTCTAGCCTTTAACTAGTGATCACTATCCCCTTTCCGTACACTCCAGTGTATTCTCTGCTATCTTTGTTGATAGCCCTTTTCTGTACTCTTTGGTGTACTCTTTAACTGTCATTGTTGATAGTTTCTTTCCATCTGTCTTTTCTCCCCTTCCGGTTAAAAAAGAATCTGCTTTGTTTTCTAGTTTTTCTTCCCTGTTTTACTTGAGTGTGTTGTGTGTGCTTTCCACCCCTTTTTGTGTTATGGCTGAGCATATTAAGGCCCCTCCGGCATCAAAAAGTGCCAGAAGTGTGGCCATAAGATACCTTTCCGATTTACATCTGTTATTTGTCTGTTGTTTGAGTCCTGTACATTTACAGGAGGACTGTAGTATTTGCCATGGTTTTAGCCATAGAGCACTTGTTGAAAGGAGAAACAAGTTGATTTTGATCCCTTCTGCCTTTGGAGAGGCCGTATCTGCTGTAGACAAAAGTAAACTGGATATTTCTTTCCCTTCTTCATTGTCTTCTTTCTAGAAGGGCAGAAAGAAGAGTTTGTCGGTACCATCGTGTCCATTGGCACTGACATCTAAGAAGCATAAATCCTCTGCTCCTAAAAGTTCCTCACAACCAATGGACTCTGATTCTAAAACTTCGAAAATCACCGACTCCAACCACCATTCTTAAATCAAAACCCTTGGCGCAAAAGGCTTCGGCACAAGAAGATTTGCCTTCTGGTTCTTTATCAAAACTGACTACATTGGTGCAGACTTTGGATATAGGGCAACAGGAAATTTTACCCAGAACTGCTTGCTCCCTATCTGTCGACTCCCCTTTGTGGGTGAGTTACCCAAATTTTTTATTCAAAGGCCTAAATCACTTCCCTTTTATCAGTCCGTTCCATCAAGTCTTACAGAACTCGACATAGAGAGACTGGTGAATAAAATTTTGTGTGTGAGAGGTTTCACAGGACTCGCTTCAGCTCTGGCCCCTATGCATTTAGGAGCCAAATCTTTATTCACCCCTTTAACCACACCTAGTCTGACCTCCTCCTAGGCTTCAGAGTTTGCAGCCTCAAGTCATCTGACACTGATTGTATCGGTTCCAGAGATCTTTCTCTCTTTGGAACTGGTTATTACCCTGTGCTCTTTAGTTACTTTGGAGCCTGAGACCTCCCAGAGCCGTATCTGCCCTGTCAGCTTTGAGGAGCAGGAGTCGGCTTCAATTTTTTTGGGGTCATCCCCTGTACCTTGGAGCATCAGCAGGGTTCAGTTCGGCTCTGGCTTCTGTCTCAAGGACTATTTCTTCGGTGTAGGGAGTGACCACGGTTCCAAGGTGGTCTATCTCAGTTCCTGGCTGCTTTCCCTCTTTGAGGGAGCCAGCCTTTAAGACAATGGAGAGGGCTTTCTCTTATAGTGACTTTGTTGGCCCCTTCCTCCTCAGAGCAGATACCTTCCTCACACCTATTCATTCGACCTGTCTCTCTCCATTGGGGCAGTGAGTGCTGAAACCTCAGGAATCTCAGATACAGATTCTGTCATCTTCTGATACCTCGCCAGACTATCTCCCTGAGGATGCTCCTCAGGAGAAGTACAAGAGGAAGCACTTAGATTCCTCACAGGTATCTGTTATGGAAGGCACTGATTTTGATGAAGGGGAGACATCCTAGAAATTTTAAAACAAAGGAATCGGTTTACCTAAAGACTTTTGGTACTCGACTTTCTACCTCTTGGGTGACTTCACCCACTGAAGAACTCATTCAGTTGATTTTTCAGCCGGAAGCCTCTGGACACCATTGAACCCATCCCCAAGAGAATGGACAAAATTTTATTTGCACCTAAGGATGAACAATTCTGGGCTAAAGGTTTAGCAGTAGATGTCATGGCTGTAACAGCCGCCATGGAAAAGGAACTTGCTGAGGAGAGTTCATCTATCCATCCATCCATCAGAGAGCCTTGGGCAATGGATAGATTTGGGAAGTGAGTCAACTTTCACCTTAAGGTCTTTCAGTTTCTTGTCACATTTTACCAGATTTCAAAGGGATCTGATCAAGAAGTTATCAGATAATCTGGCAGGAGTTTACACTGAGGAAGTCCAAGAGAAGATTGCTTCCCAGATGACCACCCTAAGTCAGTGTCAAACTCATCCATGAGGTGCATGGTGTATACAGCTGGAAAGACCACCAGAGCAGTGGGTTCAGACGTAGAAATAAGGAGATACACCTGGATGGGCCTATGTGACTTTGCAGGACCATTTAAGTCTTCATTCATCAGTGCACCTTTTGATAGATCATCTCTATTTCACCCAAATGTTAGAGAGATATTATCCAGGTGCGAGAAGAATGGTTAGACCTTTCTGCTATGGGCGTATGTTTTTCCACCCCTCCCCCCCAAAGATCTTTTTCCAGGAAATAGAGGGGCAGTGGAAAGATGTGGTTCAGAAAATCCCAAGGGCTTGTCCAAAATGCACATGATACCAGTTCTCCCACAGGCAATGGGGGGGAACTACAATGGAAGATGCTGCTTACCCTGCAGAGGTGGTCCGCAGAACCAAGGTTTCAGAGACTCCTTCCTGGGTAAGCCCTTTCAGCATTCCTGAAAGGAGGCCCAATTGTCTTCCTCAGGAGGCAGTCAGGGGACACTTATCCTTGCACCAAAATGCTTGGCTAAATATAACAGATTTTTGGGTGCAGTGGATCACATCCAGAGGTCATACCATACATTTTTTCTATCTTTCCCCATATGCAAAAAAATCCCCAATGTTTGCCCAGTCAAATACTGCTAGACAAAAGTGTCATCCAAGAAGTCCCACCAGACCAGAGAGGATCCACAGTTTATTCAAGATTCTTTTAGTGCCAACAAAGACAGGGGACTGGAGACCAGTTTTGCACTTCAGTGTGTTGAACAAATCAGTCTGACAAACAAAATTCTGGATGTTCATGGTGCAATCCTTTCTTCCATTTTAAGTAAAGGATGACTGGCTGTGCTCTGTAGATCTTCAGGGTGTGTATTACCACATAAAAATGGACAAGCGCTCATTGGTCTCACCACAACCTCCCCCCCAGGGTGTTCACCAAATATATGGCTGTAGAAGCAGCTCACTTGAGACTGTAAGGATTCCGTTTGTTTTTGTACTTGGACGACTGTCACATTATTGCTGCAACCAGGCATCGGTTGATAGAGGCAAGGGATTATGTTCTCAAGATCTGTGCATATCTAGGAATAACTAAATCAGGGAAAATCTCAACTGACTCCAGCTCAGAGTTCAGAGTTTATAGGGGCAGTACTGAATATGACAGCAATCATCCCTTCCTCCAGTGAAACTTCAAAAAGTCTTAACTCTGGTTCTGAAAATAATCCACAGCAAGAAGGTACCTGCTTGACTAATTTTACAGGCTCTAGGTTCTATGGCAGCAACAATAACTCTAGTTCCCCTAGCCAGATTTCATATGACAGTTCTACAATGGCTGCTGGCATCTCAGTTGTCTATGCTATACCAGCCCATGTCGGGCAGGATTCTGGTCACCAATCATTGCAGGAAGAATCTAGCTTGGTGGATTCACTCCAAAGAAATTCTCCTGTGCCACCTCTTCATCCACCCAGAACCCAAGGCCATAGTGACCACGGATGCCTCCTAGATGGAGTTGGGGGCATTTTCTGGGCAAGATTGTCCAAGGCACTTAGTCCCTCTTAGAGGCCAACTTGCACATCAATGTTCTGGAACTAAGAGCAGTGTTTTTAGCATTGCAAGCATTTCAGACAGCTCTTCCTGTGGGATCAATTGCAGTTCAAATTGACAGTATGTCAGTTGTTTGGTACATCAACAAACAGGGAGGAATCAAATCATACTCCCTTTGTCAAGAAGCACTCAGTGTGTGGCAGTGGGGGAGCTCTTCCAACCACTTTCTGACAGCAACACACATTCCGGGGAGTTCCACTGTGATAGCAGACAAACTGAGCAGGTGTATTCTCCAAACTCACGAGTGGTCTCTGAATTCAAAAGTGACAGAAGAGATTTTCCGTCAATTGGGCCAGCCTTGCTGCGACCTGTTTGTCTCTCCCCCTAAACAACAAGTGCAGCAACTGCTTTGCACTGATTCCTCACTGGGGAAGTTACCAAGAGATGCTGTTCTCCACACATGGCCCTCCGGACTCCCATATTCCTTTCCCTCGATACCTCTAATTCCAAAATTCTTACAGAAAGCACTCAGGTTGAAAAGCAAAGTTGTCCTCATTGGTCCATTTTGGCCTTGACAGATCTGGTTCCCCTTATCTAATTCAACGAACTTGGACTCTGGACCCAGCTCCAGACCTTCTGTCCCAGCCAGACAGACTAGTTCACCTAGATATTCTGAACCTCAAGCTGACAGCATGGTTTCTCCAGTTCCACTAGTTGCAAGGCTTCTTATCCTTTCTTCCCCAGTACGCCTAGCTTCTCATAAGCCTTCCACCTGGAAACTATATACTAGTAAATGGAAGAACTTTACCATCTGGGCTCGTGAAAGGGATAGTAACCCCTTTTCTGCTTCTATTGATAATATTTTAGATTTCTTAGCCTCTCTTTTCAGTGCAGGGACTTCCCCTTCTACCATCAGATTGCAACTAGCAGCAATTTCAGATTTCCGTGATGGAATGTTCTTTGGCTTCTCATAGACTGTGCAAGTCATTTTTAAGAGAGACACGCTTGCTGAAACCTCCTTTCAAACAGCCTACTCCACCTTGGGCCCTAAACCTAATGTTGCAAACCATCGTACATTCTCCCTTTGAACCATCTGCAGACTGTGAGCTACAGTACTTGTCATGGAAAACATTATTTTTGGTCGTAATAACCTCTGCTAGAAGAATTTCAGAAATTCAGGCATGGTCATGAAAACCACCTTATCTGAATTTTCACAAAGACAAGCATTTTCTTATGAACAAATCCCACCTTTCTACCTAAAGTAGTGTCAGAGTCTATTATCATTCTATCTTTTTGAACAGAGGTGAATACTGTTTACATTTGCTTGATGTTCACAGACAATTACGCTTTTATCTTCGTAGGAGTAAGGACATCAGAAAGTCTGGCCAACTGTTTGTGTCTTTTTCAAGTGTTAGTTTTGGTAAACCAGTCAGCAAGGCAACCTTAGCCAGATGGCTCAGGGATTGCATTTCCTGTATTTATGAAAAAAAGGAAATTGGCACATTCTACAGGATCTGTTGCCACTTCAGCAGTTTTCCAATCTATAGCTTCAATGGATGATATATGTGCAACAACTACTTGGGCTTCTCCCCATACCTTTATTACTCACTACGAGTTGGATTTGGTCTCTAAGGGGAAGAGCATCGTTTGCTTTAGTGGTGTTCAAGAATATCCTTCTGAGAGTCCTTCCTAGGTCTAAGGTAGCTGGGGACTCTGTCCTATACATCATGGATAAAATGAAAATTGACAATGTGAGATAAAGAAGTTATGTAGTCATCATAGCATTCTATCTGTGTTGTCCATTTTCATTTATCCTTGACTCCCCTCCCTCCAGTCTCCGGCCTTTGAAGGCTCTTTGGTGGAACAGATAATGTACTTGGGTCTTATGGTAATCTTTAAAGCATAGCAGATATGGCCTGCATTGAGGCTTCTTTATCTGCCTAATCTGCAAACTCGATCTGAGGTAACTGGGAGAGAGAGATTATGGGCAGAGGTAAGCTCATGAGTTTTTGTCAGCTCGAGCTGTAGTAACAGCTGAGTTGGTTCTGATATAGGAACCAAACCCATACGTCAAGGATAAAAGAAAATGGAAAAGCAGATGGAACATTATGGTGAGTACGTAACTTCTTTTTTCGCAGTATGCTGGGCTTACAGAAATGATAGCCAAGTGTGTGTGCTTTATAGGGGGAGGTGCTTTTGATCACAGTAAGTGGCTGCATGTGTTGGTTCCAAAACTTTTGGATGTACCAAATGTTTTGGCATTAGATGTAGGACTGCATAAACAAATGTTTGTGGATTAGGATTAGAGTAAGGGCTAGGTAAGCAGAGAGTTTAGTGTTCTGCCTGGATGTTGATATATGTGCAATGCATTTGTGTGTGTGTATCATGTATAAGTGGTACTGCTAAGAAGGGGATTTTTGTAATGTAATGTGCAGGGTAGGGGATAGAGTTAGCTCATCAATAAGATGGTGCTAACCCTGACCATGCCATTTCCCCTAACTCCAAAAATTCCTACACATTATATTACCAAAATTGTTTTCCTTACAGTACCCTAGTCATATAAATTATGTCTGAAGGTATTGTTTGGGTTTTGTATTTTTATAGTTCGGCAATCACAAAAATAGAATGTCTGTTCTCTTTTTGCAGAGTAGTTTGATTTTTATTTTCAGTGTGAGTTTTGTCATGCAGAAATAGATGTAATATGCATTGATGTTTCTGCACATTGACACTAAGGAACATTTAATAGATTTCTGCTAATATGTCAACTTGCAATTTAGTTGAATGAATGGGATTTTGTCAGACTCCTGTTTCATCAACATTTTTTTTCAGGTTTTGTAGTATAGACTGGGTTATGTTTGTGAGAAAGAGAGTTGTGGTTAGTGGGGTGGTTTACTTGTGGTGGGGGGTTGGTCTTATGTTTGTTTTCAGATGCTTTAATGTTTTTGGCAATGCTTGTATCTACAGTTGCACAAAAGTGTAGGTAAGAATAACTCTACCTTTCCTGCACCACTATGCAATCTGTGCATTAGTATGATATATACAAGTATAGTGACAATGAAGAACAGCTGTAACATTGGTAGACAACACTGTTCTGTGCGTGCTCCAAGGCTGTTCTTTGGAACATGCAAACTTTAAAATAGTATTTTTGCAGGGGAGCAAGCACCTCCTACACCCCCCCCTGATTATTTATTCCAACTCTGAGATTGCAGAACGACTGAGGAAAGTGGGTATTCCTCATTCATGAGGATTGTACCATCTCTTACAACTGTCAACCATCTATTTTGCTGACCAAAGTGTGTTGGCAAAACATAGGTCAATATTAGTTTAAATCGACTAACTTCTGCCAAACCATGTGTGCACATACACTTTTTATGGATTGAAAGTCGAGTGTTTTTTCAGTGCATTGATTCTCAGTCTTTTTGTGTTTTGTTTATTTTTGTGTGTGTATGTAGCTATATATAGATAAGATAGCCTTTTCTCTAGGCTGACTGGATGCAGCTCAGAATGAAGAGATGGAGGATGGGAATTAGGAGGGCAGAGTAGCAGAGTTTATGGTATGAGTAGAAAGACAGCTAAACAATGTGAAGAAAACAAGAGCTCTAAACTGAGAAGGTGGGGGTTAGAATGATAATGCAGGAAGGATAAGTCAGAAAAATTACATAATTTTGAATGGACTAGAGAGCATCTGAGTCATAGTTGAGATGAAGACTGAACATAAGAAAAAATAAGAGGATGGAGGAGAATGTACAAAATGGACATTTTGATTGAAGCAGTACAAAGAAAGAGATGGTTAATTTGTAATGAATAAAGAAGATGGGGTTTATGCTGTCATTTTAAATTTTTGGAAGATATAAGACCTTGGCTCGAGATGATTGTCACTGCAGAAAGTGACACCCAGACCCCATGTGCAAAATAGGAAAAGGGGTTTGAGGATAAATGGATGGATGGATATAAGACAAGGTAAAAGAAGGTATAGAAAATATGCAAGAGTGGCAGGTTTCTAGCATTTCCCTTAAAATCTGAAGAGAAGATGTACTAAAAAAGAATTGTGGGAAAGATGAGAGAAGTGGTGAAGAGATTCTGTGCTTTGGAAAGTTTTTTTTTTCTTTAGAAAACTTGTTAAGATTTTTAAGGATGACATTATACTGAACTGAAATTATACAGACTGGCTGTGAAAGTGACAGGTCTCTGAGAATTAGCTTAATGCAGTAGCTATTGTCTCACTGGCAAACTTTTTTGCTGACCTTAGGACATGTCACAGAGACTCACTGGCAATCAGTAGGTACCATGGATATGTATCATGTCAGGTACCAGAGCAATTTGATTCCTACTAGATTACTGCAAAGTCTTGGTATATAAGGACTAGAGTCCTTTGGCTTTCTATTTCATTAACCAAACTCTTACAAAAGTGAAATGATGAGAAGAATTTGTGTTTACTATTAAAATGGCCAAGCCTGTTCAATTTCCACTCTGTCTTGGTTGACCCTGAAATAGGAAAAGTGAACTGGTAAAGCCTGAAGCTGAGAAATCATTCTATCTGAGGTTAATGCTATCAGAAGAAGTTTCTTTCAGGACTGATGTTTCAGATCTGCTGAAGAAACTGCCACAAATAAAGGCAAGATCATTTCTTTTAGCACAAAGTAAAGGCCCCAAGAAGAAGTAGGATTCTTAACTGGATGCTTGTACCTTTCAGAAGGTTTTATGACATTTAAGAAAAGGTAAGGATATACAATTAAATCCTTGATGAAAATTTCAAATAGCAAGGTGAACCTTATTCATACAGTAACTAAGACTTGCATGAAAAATCTTTGTCAGGTCATCCACAACTGTGATGATGGAGACTTTCAGCAGAAGCATAAATAGAAAAACATGTCTGTTTGCTTCTGTATTTTCATAGTATTAGGAACGTGAGGGCCTTGACCAACCTAGAGGGGCTAGGCCAGATCTCTGGCCATTAGTGGAATTTGTATAACCTTGCAGTTAAACATAGATGATGGGGATCTGGATGGGCTTTGTTAGATGGATGGGAAGCAAGGTCCTGAAGTTCCAAATACAAAGAGGTTTTACCAGTAGATGAGGCCTGAGCAAGGCAAGCCATACTTGTAGAGACCAGAATGGGGTAGTGAGAATGACCTCAGAATATGCTACTTGGCTTTCTATATGACCCCTTGAATCACAGGAAATGGGAGAAAAACATAGACAGGTGCATCTCTGAGACATTCCCCCAACTTGTTGATCAGGCAAAAGAAGTTACTGCGTTTGGTGTTTCTCAGAGATGCAGACAGATCACAGCAAGGCTCCCCCCAGTAAAGAAAGAACTTCCATGTTGCCGTTTGGCTGATGGACCATTCGTGGAATCAGGAGGCAACAGTAGAGCCTGACCACTTGCTGGTTGGCCTCCTCTTAAGTGTGATTTACAGTCATAAAGCTACAGAGCAGGCTGACAACACTTTCATTTCTCTGCGCTGCCCTTTGGCTTATCTACTGCTCCCAGACTATTCACCAAATGTTTGGCCCCAGCCATAGCATACTACAGACAGAGAACTATACAGATTTACCCTTACCTAGACGACTGCTTCATTCAGACAGAGTGCAAAGAAAAGCTGCTCCAGGATCTCCTCTTTGTCAAATCACTCCTAATTTCCCTAGGGTACACCATCAACGAGAAGAAATCAAAACAAAGCCCTACCAGGAAGATCATTTTCTTGGGAGCTGTGCTAGACACAGCATCCCAAATGGCCTTCCTCTCTTCGGAGAAGCAGAGATTCCTGCCTCTCTACTCTGCCTCTCTACTTTACCCAGCTGGCTTCCAGAAGTCACCTCACTGCAAGGAAGTTCCTGCAAGCCCTGGGATACATGGCATCTTGCATCCTTCCCATTCCCCTGGCTAGGCTTCACATGAGAAGACTTCAGTGGTATTTAAAGAACCTTTGGTGGCAGCAGTCTCAGTCCCTAGAGACCTCTCTCCCTCTGATCCCATGTATAAGGGCCAGGTTTCTGTGGTGGGCAGAGGCCTGTGCCAGGAACAAGGGTCTTCCCTTCATCCTCTGTCCTTCCAGCCAGACCATCACCACCATAGCCTCAGAAATTGCTTGGGGCACACACCGAGCAGGCAGGTGCATCCAAGGTCTTTGGGATGCCCAGCAGCTACACTTGCACATCAATCAGAATGTAATGATGGCAGTACAGAAGGCTCTGACATCCTTCAAACCCCATCTCAGGCCAGGGATTCTCCTTGTAAAAACAAACAGCACCACAGTAATGTCATACACCAACAAACAGGGGGGGACCCAGTCTTAACCGCTGTGCAGGTTAACCATGAGCCTCTGGCTTACAGCCACCTCCATGGGTCTACACCTAATTGCCCAATACCTATCAGAGGTCAACAACACCCTGGCGGACCACCTAAGCAGAAGCTTACTGGACCCCCATGAATGGCAGCTGCACAGGGAAATCTTTCTGCAAATCACTCAGGAGAATGGGACTCCGGAAGTGGATCTCTCTGCCTCGCACCTCAACCACCAACTGCAAAAGTTCTGTACCAGGGAGTATCACCTCCTAGCATGGAAAGTGGATGCCTTGACCTTCCCTTGGAACTCCTCCTTTGTGTACGCGTTCCCTCCCCTGCCTCTCATTCCCAAAGGTACTGATCAAAATAAGGGAGGAGAGACCAAAGGCCATCCTCATTGCTCTAGATTGGCCTAGAGAGCATTAGTACCCCTTACTGCACAGTCTGACCTTACAGCTCCTCCAAGCAGCTTCCCCTGATCTCAGACCTCTTGACCCAGACCAGGGGGAAGATACTGCACCCAGACTTAGACTCTCAATCTTTCAGCATGGCTTATACCTTAAAAGCTAACAAGGAGTCCCTGTTAAGCAAACAGGTCCTAGACATCCTAACAGAGGCCAGAAGGCCCAGCACCAGAAAATCATACACAGAGAAATGGAAAAGATTCTGCTCCTGAAACCAGTCGAAAGGGACCAGTACCTCCCATCCTTCCATCCCTCTCATCTTGGATTACTAGCCGAGTTGCTCAATAGTGGCCTCTCTTTCTCCTCTATTAAAATCCATGTCTCAGCAATTTCTGCCCATTATGATTCAGACTCACCCTTCTTCTCTCATCCTTTGATTAAGCAATGCCTCAGAGGGGCTTCTAATATCAGACCTCCCAGAAGGCCTCCCAAGCTAACCTGAATTATGTTCTAGAAAAACTAACCTTACCTCCTTTCGAACTTGCTGCTTCTACAGAACTAAAATACCTCTCCTGGAAGACTGCCTTCCTAATAGCTATCACCTCAGTCAGAAGGGTATCAGAACTTCAGACTCTCATGGCTCTTGAGGCCTTTATCATTTTCCATGCAGACAGGGTCTCCCTGAGGATTAACCCCTCCTTTTTGCCTAAGGTGGTATCTGATGTGACCCTCAACCAGGCCATACACCTACCCTCCTTCTTTCCCACCCCTCAAAACAAGGGGGAAAGAATTCTGCACTCGCTAGATGTGCACAGACAACTCAGATACTGTCTGGACCGTACTAAACCATTCAGAAAAATGGATCAACTACTTGTCAGCTTTGCCCCTGGAGCAGAAGGAAAGCCCATTTCCATACAAACCATTTCCAAATGGGTATCACACTGTAGCCGTTTTTGTTACAGACTACATGGGAACCCCCCCAAGTCTATCCATAGCCATTCCACTAGGGCAGCCTTCACTTCCACAGCCTTCCTCAGAGGAGTCCCTACCAGGAACATCTTGGAAGCTGCCACCTGGACATATATCCATACCTTTACAAAGTATTATCACCTACCTCTTTTTTCTAAGTGTAGGGCAGGGTTTGCCTCCACGGTTCTACAGGGCCTGCTGACCCATGCCTAGGTCTCTAACCTGTCCTGCACCCCTCTCCTCAGCTTCAGTGAAACACGAAGAACATTGTACAGTTGTGTACACTTAACATAAATGTAGATGTTCGAGTGTATTCACTGTTGCAGTCATGCTTTCCCTCCCTCCATCCCCCATATAGCATCTTCCCCTAGGTGGACATAAGCTTCCCACGGTGGCCTTTTGCCACCAGGACCACTTTTCCGTATTTCCTTGTGTTTCTGACGGGTTAGGGAAAGAAAAACTGATGTAATGACGTCTGCTACCTTGCTTTATAGCACTGATGACCTCATTAGACTACAAGCGACAGCAGCCGACACAAAAATACATTGACTCTGGTATTCAGGCTGGTTGAGGGCTACCACAACAGGGATAACCCACAGGTAATGACTGCAACAGTGAATACACTCTAACATCTACATTTATGTAAGTGTATACAGCTGTACTTACCCATTGCAAATTTAAGGTAAATTACTGTGTTTTATGTAGGCTGAGACCTTTTGTTTCTTAGACCATTAGACCAGTAGCTTTTTACAGTTTTACAATCTGCAGCAACAAAATGTTTATTTAAATAAACAGAATGCCATTTACTTTGAGTCATTCCAGAGACAGAGGATCTTAGAAAGTCTTACTGGGTGGTTTATAGGCTGCTTAAGTTATTACCTCTGCAACGCATAAACTTTGCACATATGTTGGACTTAGTCTTTCAGATAGATTTGGCACCCACAGCTGTGGTGGTGGAACCAGTTTTGGAGTCAGACTATTTCCCAGTTCATTTTGGGCTGGTTCTGTCAGGCCATACCCCCCAACCCCATCCCACCCCATAAATTTTGAACTGAGTGTAGTATTCGGTGTTGATTATGTCAGTGCTGACCTCTTTTCTGGTGTGCTCTTCCTGTTCATATTGGAGAGTGGTGCCAACTCATTAGATGCCCTTGTGTAGAATTATTATAATTGTCTTTCTCAGGCTTTGGACTCTGGCTCCAGGTCACATCTGCCCTGTCTTGACTAAGAGTAGAAAATGTTAGCACAAGACTATTATGTACTGTGTGTAGAGTTGAATGCAGCTTGTAGCATTACTGTTGATGAGCTAGATGGTGCAGTGAAAAGATTGAGCTTTTATGAACAATATCCCTTCTATCAAGCAGAGATTTTCTGCAAAAAGTCAGAATTCCTGACTAGGGAAATCTCTTCAACAGCTAATTGACCAGGTGCTCTTTTCCAGGTGGAGAGAGACTGTGCAGCCCAGCCTGTTTGACAACTATAATTGCTTTCTTATATTCTGAATATGAGTTTGCTGCTCATTGTTTTTAACTGGTAAAATTGCATTCTTCAGGTTTGTTCTTCTCCCGGCTGACCCCCAAAGATAGCATTGTATGTCTTCCACTTGCATTAATTTTGTCTAGGTTGGTGTTTAATGTTCTCAATTATGGTGACTTCACTTAATGTGTTCTATAGTTTGGTTTTAACAACATGCAGACCGGATCTATAGGTTTATAGGTGATTACTAGACTGATGGCCATAGGGAGGCACTTTAAGCTTAGTCATGCTGCCCCAAGTTTTAACACCATAGGGTAATTTTAAGGGTTAGCTTTGTGCTCAGTCGTGAGTGGTCAAGCATTTACAGGATATTGCCATCTGTAAGAGACATATATGCCAGACCAGGAATAATTTCCAATTCTCCGTCCATGTGTCCAAGCTATGCTTGAATTTGGTTAACAAAGAGGTCTGCTTCACGAGGATGGGAAGCTTGTTCCGGAGAGGGGGTAGTCTTTGGGACACATACCTTTCCCTTCAGCATGTCCTGTTTATGTTGAATGTAAGTCCTTAGATCCAGAATTTCAGATGCTATTGTTTTGCAGATGTGCAACAGGTGCATCAGAGTGGGAGCAGAGAATGCTTTTTAGGGCAGGCCTAGATTGGCTCGCAGCAGTCTGTAAGAGACTGAGTACAGGGATAGGGTTTGAGGCAGTCTGCATAGAACTTGTTGTTTACGCCCTATATCCTTTTTGTAAGGATCCCTTGTGGGTGCTCCACTATTGCAAATATTTAGACAGGTAAATCAAAAGGTGCTTCAAAAAAGTATTAGTTTAAGGGTTTGCACACTTATGCAACCAGCTTATTGTACATTTTTTATTTTTTATATATTTTTCACTAACAGATTTGTTTGTTTCTTAATTGAATTGTACAGGTTATAGGTCACATTAAAGGTGGGAAAAGTTTTGAAATTATTTATTGTGGTCTTATTTTTTTATATCACAAAAAAATGGCATTTTAACAGGGGTGTGTACACTTTTTATATCCACTGTATATATGTTTGTATATATATATATATATATATATATATATATATCTGTGTGTGTGTATATATATATATATATATATATATATATATGTACATATATATATATATATATATGTGTGTGTATATGTATGTGTGTGTGTATGTATGTGTATATATATATATATATATATATATATATATATCACACACACACACACACACACACACACATAAATCTGGCAGTGGTGCCAGATACGCCAGCTACGGCTCCTGTTTCCAGAAACTCCTTTCCATTTACCACAGTAGATCAGCTTCATCTGCCTGTGCCTTTTATGCCAGTAGTCACTGGACAGTTATGTGACTCTAACCTTTTTTTTTTTTTTTTTGACAAAATGGAAAACTGTCTAGCACCACCTTACTCATATCTGCTAACCCTGCTCTGCCCCAGCCACAGCCCTGCACATTAGCTTTAGAAAGTTGCTTTCTGTAACAGTACCACTAATCATGAAAACTGGACACAAAACAAATGCAGGCATGCGAGCACGCACAGTAAACTACAGTAAAACTATACCTTTGCTTAACCTTAACCCTTATCTCTAGATAGCCAACACTCGCATATGGACACACACTGTAACCCAAAAACAAAGCCCTAAATCTGTCCATTTACTTAAGCCCGGTCCTAACCCATAACCATGCAAACATACCCTACCTTACATTTTTCGCCAACAAGGACACTTGAATCGTAAGCCATTCAGTAAAGTGAATGTTCTGCAAAAAGAACATGCAGTTAACGTTGTTGACAAAATATACACACACGTGCATGTATGTACAGACATTTTGATTGCAAATCAATGGTGACATAGTTTGAGATCTTGAGAACTGAATTGGATGGATATGAAAAGAAAAATGCAAATGACAGCTGTGTTGAAGGGAGAAGATATGAAAGAAGTTTTGCCTTGTTTAACATTATTTGGCATCACACACAGGTTTTCCAATAAATATAGAAAATAACAGGTAACTGAAAAATTATGAGCTCTAAAAGCAGTTAGTGTCATCTTCTCACAGGAAGGCTGATGCCTGCAGTAAAGAATCCAAGGAGACTTTATTGAAGTAAATGGACAAGGAATATTGAATTATGAGGATCATAGTAGTTGCACTTGCACACCATAGTTTTTGGGTGGGGGTTAAATCTTTGCCTTTATTGGGCCACATTGACATGTTGAATGTGTGTGTTTATCTGTCCCTTGTTGGCCAATCAGTGTGGGTTATAACTATCACTGACTTGCACGGGAATCTTAAGTTTTACCACTCAGGTGGGAAAGGGTTTAGCCTTAATCTGCATGCCCAGTTACATGCTAATTTTTATGGGAACTTAAGGTCCTCCATTCAGAAGGAGGATGGATTAGTCTTAATCCACATGCCCAGTTTCAGGCTAATTATTGACATAGTATAGGTATGGTAATCTGGGGCTCCATGTACAGCTGTTCTGTTAAAAGCATAGAGTAGTTAATCCTCAGTCTAACAAAAGCTAAAATGTATCACCAAGAATTCAAAGCTGCAAACTTACCACCATATTACAGTACAAGTCTAAAAGTGTTGAATAATTGTGTTCGCCCTGTGTTCTTCATCAGGTCCAGTTTGGTATGTTTCTTCCTGTATACAAGTATATACAAAATTAGGGGTGACATTTCATTCAGAGATCAGATTTTAATAGTCAGTAGGTACTCTTTTGGAATACCCAGTCTAATATCTAATATGTAATACAGGGCTTGAGTGTAATGGTGTGTCAGATGTTTTTATTATTCAGTACCTCAAGGCCCAGACCTACTTAAAGCTTTTATGGCTCTCATAAAAGACTAAAATCATGGAAAATGCAGTATCTTTCAATTATTTACAGATTAGTGCTTAAATGGGGCCGATATGAAATGATGGATTAGCCAGAGATTAAAGATTTTAATACTGAGCTATTCCTTGTGTATGACTACCACTGCCCACTTTTATGGGACATGTAACATGTGATCTCCCATAGTCAGTGCAGAGTATAATTCAGCCTTCTTTATACCAAATTCTAAGTCAGTGTAATTAAAAAAAATGCACATTTTCACAGTACAGAGCCAGCATCTATCAGTTTAAAATAATTCATCAAAAGGAAATACCATTTCAAGCACCGACCCTACCATGTAATAGAATGCCTGCTGTCTGTACAGTGTAAAGTTACCCAAGTGAAAGATAAAAGTTGTAAACCAAATGTAACAATGTAAAATGCAGTCATATTAGAATAAAACGTGAACAATGTTATTTAAGTGAATCATTTATGTGTAAGTGCCTGAGCAAAGCCATTGCCCATTTTGCAAAATAACACAAATTGCCTGTTCATAAATGTCCATGGTAGATGTCTGTATGCATTAAAGGCTCTTCTAGGATCTTTGTATTTTTGTGGTAATCTTTGTGGCACTGTTCTCTAAGAGCAAGCATACACTTAATATATTCGGTTGTGTTTAATCCAGGTTTATTGATTGCATTAAGTCTGATTTACCATGACACTTCAAGCTTTTCTAGATGAGTGTTTTCGTTCCAGGACATCCAAGATACATAATCCAAAACCCTGGTGGTTCGGACATTCTATGAATTGTTATGGCAAGGGGTTCTTTTGTATTTGAGATGAATATCAGATAATTGATGGGCAACCTGACTTTGAATTTGTTTGTTTTACCCAAATAGAAGGCACTAAAGGAGGACCATTGGCCCTATATGCAACATTTTCTCTATTAAAGTCTCCTCCTGTGGAACTCCCAAATATTTATTTTTAAAAATGGACAATCAAAATAATCCTTGTTGCTCTGAACTGGACAGAATTTGCAGAAAGTAGAACCACAGGGTTTTGTACCTTTGTACTGACATAATGTTCGTTCCAGTTTACTTTTTCAAATCCTACTACATTTGCATTCAGTATAGAAGTAGAATATTGCTTTTATACATTAAGCTTAAAATTATTTTGTTTTGATCTCTTGTGTAAATGCCATTTGGTAATGACCGCATTTTCTACTGGCATCGCATTGCCACAATGCATGTTTCTTGTGCATCATCAGTGCTGTTGAACTGCATTTGTCACAGATAGAATTACTGTCACCTGTTTACTGTGAGCTGCGTTGCTGGTGGTGTGATGAGTTGCTGATGATGTGATGAGTATATCTATTTTTGAGGGGAAAGCTGCTGTAGGTATGTGTTATCCCTTTGACAAGTTTGTTTTCATAGTGCTGTCGTCTTCCTGTGATCTGGTAATAGTGATGTATTCAGACTAGTTTCAGGCAGCACTGGTCTGGTCTTCCAATAATAAAGGCATTCATACCATCACTAAAATTTGTTATGGCAACCAACCAGGATGCAAAATTTGCATTCCTTTAATTTTTTTTTTTTTTTTTTTTTAATAATTTGCTTAATTTGCTTATCTAACTTTCTAGCATCATCAGTAGTGTCTGCACTTCAGAAACAACATAATGTTGTGGAAATTGCTATCACAGCAGCATCCACTGTGATGATTTTCTTTCTGAAGTAATTTGTGTATCTCGTTTGAAAAGTGTACAGTTTGACTTTGAATTCTTTTTTGATTTTATCTGCGTTTGCCTTTAAGGCAAGTTCCAGAACTGATTTAACTCAAAACCTAACTAACTCGATTACTGAAACAAAACAAAGGTGAATGCACCAGAAAACCAGTCATACTGAGCACAAATGGCATATGGTGTGATATGTTCTAGAAAGGAAAAGAACACAATATCATCATGTATGTATAAAGTTTTACAAAGTATGTTAATGTTTGCAATGTTCTCATTATCTTGGTTAGGCATTGTTTATGATTGCTTATTATGTTCTAAATTTAACTGACTGTATTCATCCTGCCAAACAGAATTAGAAAAAATTGTCAAAAGTAACATAAAGTGTTGTCTCCAAAAAACATTAGTAACTTATAATAAGATAATCTTATAATTCACTTATTTTTGTTCAGTGAGAATGTATTCACTTTGACACCAAATCTGACTCCTTGGAAAGTAACACAGTTGCACTTTAAAGAGGCATCCACCTGCTCTTACCATGGCCTTGAGTAAGTTACCATCTTCTGTTTTCAGCAGTAGTTGATATAGCTTGTATTCTTATTCCATCTTGATTTTCAGAATGAAGCATCAGTTACATTAGAAACACTGGATGATAATGCACATTTTACTTATTGGTGTCCTATTGAAACTTTTGCATGATGGTTAGAACTAGTGGAACCATGTATGATCTCATTTTATCATTGTTTAATAAAGTGGAAGCTATTTTTTTTTATTTTAAAATAATTCGGTTTGACACATTGACTTACAGGTTCTTGAGTTGTAGTAATGTGGTTTGGTGAGCGTTATTTTCATAGAAATACAGCCACGTAAGTTGAAACAGCTGCCTTGTTTTTGCTGTTAAATACTTTCCTCTCCTTAACAGACGTGTGACAGGTTGAGAGAGGGAGGTTGACCTCACATAATTGCACAGCCAATTCTCTAGGTCAGAATCCGGGGGCCCATTTGTGTTACTGGTGATTCGAATTTGATTAGTGTCGTAAGATCCAGATGGATAGCAGGTAGGGGGGAATTAGCAGCTGTCGATGTGCTCCCTTTCATCAGGGACAGAGTTTAGAGAGTTCGTGTTTCAGAAGTGACATCTAGCAGTGTTTCTATTAGTCATCTCTTAAAGCACTTGTTGTTGTACAACATGTATGAGAAGCCTATCAGGGTGCCATAGCATGGGGCATGCATGACCAAATTCTATCTGCCTCCATTCCATGCCACACTCATGCTTGTCCGAATGAGAAGTTGGAGGGGCTTGGAATCAGACAGCTTTCAGAATAGTCATGGTCCTGTTGCTGAAGAGCTTTGCTGAAGAGCTCACACAGTAATATTTCAATGTTAGCATCTGAAAAATTATAAAATACCACTGTGTAAACCTCATGAAGTAGTCTAGTATTCTGAGGATTGCATCTTTTACACTTATGTATCTTCTTTATGGAAAACTGTTTTTTTTTTTTTTTTTGTATAGTCTGAGATTCAAAGCTTTGCTTTCCATTGATTTATGCAGTCCAGTATAGTTACAACATTAAGGAGGAACATCCTTTAGGAGGTCTACAGTTGAGTTAATCTTCTCTTCCATTCCATTTCATTTTTTCTTCTGAATCTCTTTTGCCAATGGTGCATAGCCTGTATTTTTGTGCACATTGATGTAATACACTTCTCTAGGGTAACACTCCTAACTCCTAAAATCATATACTCTTTTCTGCAACTGACACAGTTCAGGTATTGATCCTGACTATAAATTAAATTTCTGCATCTGATGGCTGAAGCTTGACTTTATAAATGCCACTACTGCTGGCATTTTGCAAACCACAATGTATGTTAACATTGCATCTGCTCTTTGGAAGAGGAACAAGAATTGAAGTTGTGCCATAAATGCCATCAAGTCAGCCCAGACACATGCAGACATTGGTGTGAAGAAAATCCTGATGTACCATGCTGTCCAAAGGATGGTGACAGATAAAGATCTTAAGGACTTTGCCAGAGTGCCATCAGAAGTCCTGAGATTTGAAGGAAAGGTTACTGTCAGCCTGTCCTAGGTGCAAGTCCATTTCTGAAGCAACCATCTTTTCTTTAAATGTGAACTCATCCTGTGCTACCAAGGGCACAAGCACTCACCCTTGTTTTACTTGGGCGGAGGATGGGTGTCCCAGAGGAGACGCATTCCCAGGCCTTGATAAACCTGTACATGGGATTAGAGATTCTTTCCACATGTCTCCATATCCTCTGCCCACCAAGATTCCATGATTCCATGGCCCATGTTGGAGATGATTCATCATCAGACCTTCCTGCACCAGGGTTACAAAGCTCAGAGCTAGGTGTTTGAAGTTTGGCAATATATCCTTAGGAAGCATGGACCTTGTGTTGCCATTTGTTGCCTCATTCAGTCACTTTTATCCAACATTTGGCGCCCACATCACATTTTCATCCTAGTGTGAGACCGCAATGCATAAACTTGTCCTGTCTGATGGTTGGTAAGGCAGAGAACTCCGTCACATTTAGAGTCATTTTAAAATCAGAGGCCCATTATTTCTTAGACAGATAAAGGCAACGACTCCTTTACACCATACAGTCCCCTCCTGTCCCAAGTGAAAACTCCTTTGGAATAACATTGAGGTTTGTGAACTCCTCTGATCTATAGTTTTCATTCATTTCCCTCGAAAATTCCTTATTGAGTTCTGTAAAAGAAAAATAAAAGGGCTTGGAGACTAGGTCAGTAACCCTTCTTAAAGCCAGTCCTCAGAGATTCCATTAACGCAACCTGGAACTATCCATACTCTGCTGTATTGCATCCACCAAGAAAGGAGATGCTGTCAATAATCCCCTATATGAATTAAGTTGTACCTTGACTAAACATATTTGGCCTAACCGTTGCATGATCTCTTCACAGGGCCCAGAAGGCATAACTTTTCCCACTTTGCTGTCAGAGAAGGAGTCAAAAGCCTTGGGTACGGCTGGGAGTAGATTTTAGACATGAGACTGTACTTCTTTTCAGAGATGATGTATCATGCAGTGGGTTTGCACACAGAGGCATCACTGTTTCTGCCATCACTTCCTGATGTGAAGTGAATTTGTTTTTAGAATCGCTAAGCCACTCCCCCTGCCATATCCTGGAGTTGTAGATTCCGGTATCTTGTCTGTTTTGGGTCTTCTGCACATGGGGTATTCCAGATATTGACCTACTCGCCACATGGGAAAAATGCTATTCTACCTCTTTTCTATTTGGTATAGCAGGATAAGGGGGAGAAAGTTGCTGATGCATTCTGCGTAACATGACAAGGGAGATTCCTATATGTATCATTCCTGTGAATCCAAACCTCATCACAAAAGACATTAGGATGAAAAACTGTACCCGGTTGTCATTCCCCCATCCACCACCTACCAGTGGCCAACAAGGCTGTATTTTCAAGCTTTCAGGCCCCTGGTAATACAAAACACTCTCATGGTTTTACCCAAGAGGGCTACTCATGTTTTGGTGATAGCAACTTTCTAATGTCTGTCTCAGGGCCTTGCTTCTCCTGTAGACCATCTGATCACATCAAACCTTCTTGTTGAGAAGTCAGAAGTGATTGAGACTGCCAGCAATCTTTTCACCTGGAAGGCCATAGTCTGCCATTTGGGAAAGGTTTTTCCAGTTTGTTAGAACTGTGGCTGATGCCAGTGCAGTCTATTACCTTATAGGAAGTCTTAACTTGTTTCATGCATCTGGAGGATATTGTCCTCAGTTTTGTCCCCATTAAAATGCACATGCTAGCTACTTGTACCTGTCCATGACCTTGTACCTGTTTTGCAGACTGGCTTATGGTATCCTCATTCAGAAAGCCAACAACTCATCCATCCATTTTTAAACTGCTTTTTCTGGTGGAGGTTGTAGTAGTAGTTTGAAGAGCAGGGAAAAATCAGACTGACTTGACTGTAGTAACAGTGTTCGTTTTACTCTGTTGAATCTCCTGGATTTCCTGGGCAAGCTGAGGAATATTATCCTTTCAACATGCCCTAAGTCTAGTCAACAGAATCCTTTCATTCAGCTATGACTGGTACATTTCCTATGAAAAACATTAGGAGGCATCCTCACTGGGTGTCCAAACCATTTCAGCTGACTCCTTTCAACCCAAGGGAACAGTATCTGCACTCCTAAGATCATTCCTAGTTTGCTGAGCTTCTCACTGTGTCAGTGAAAGCAAGCCCCACTACTCTATTAACAAGCATCATTTTGCTGCCTGTATCCATTATGTCATCCTTTCAGTTGATACCCAAAGCTTTTAAACTGAGTTAAGGATGAAGACAGACTATAACTGATAAAGTAAGAGTTTTGTCCAGTGACTCAGTGCTTAATTCCACCACAGTTTGGTAGAATGCCATAACTGCACACAATTGGTCTTCTGTCTTCTTGATACTGTCTACCTCTACTTTGAACAAGACCTCACAATAATTAAACTCTAGCTCCTGAGTTAAGTTATTCCTTTTTACCTGCAGAGAATAATTCACTTTGCTCACTGTACATTCTTTTCCAGGAGAGAGGCATGACCTCTTTTGGTTTCCATCCCTAACACTTCACACTTTTTGCTGAACTACTACAGAGCATGCTTGGAGATCAGTCACACAGTACTAAGAGGAAATGATTATCAGTATACTGAAAAGATACAAACCTCATGCCTTTAAACTATATATTGTCTGGGCCTTGATAGTGCCTGATATCCTATCTTTGTATGAAATCACAGATGGGATGCACTCATGGAGGTGTGGTACACCCAACTTGAACATATTCTTCTTCCAGAGAGAGAGAGAGAGAGAGAATGAAGACTCTCACTTCCCTAATGCATGGACCTAATGGTATGCAGCAGTGATCTTAAGATCCTGTGTTGCTGTTTTATTTCCTGCATGACATTCCAGAGTACATGACCATATTCCTTCTCTAAAACCACAGAGTATAAATACACAGTACTGGAACACTTCAACACTTCCTGTATTTGTGCTGGAGTAAAGAGATGATCCACTGTAATGATAATTGTAGATGAAATGAGACCAACAGTTTTATTCTTGAAGCAATTTTTATGTGCAAGCTGTAAATTCACATTTTTATGGGGCAAAATGAAAAAAAAGTTATACCATCCTATAAAACAGGAAGCCAAGTCAATATATACTCTAAGGTACTACCTACTAATGAACTAACTCTGTTCGCTTTTATAGTGAGATAAAGATGTATATATTAAGTAAAGGGAGAATAGATATGTTTGACTGACCTCTAGGATGCATCTTGCACATCAGGAAAGCCATGGAGCCCTTACCTACAATGTTAGGGGCAAGGATCAATTAGCAAAATTTGGAATTGAAGCTGGCCACATCGTGTGGGGTGAATTTTTGTGTCACAATACTGTACAACTCTCCAGCAAAGTTGGATGTTGCTGTGGTGTCTCTCAAAAGCATGTACGCACAATAAGGGAGACTGGACCTCTCTTGGGTGGGAATCTTATAGGTGTGCAGCCTTATGTCATTGTATGTTCTTCCCCTTGGAGAAGTGTGGGGCATATAAAAAAAAATCCTTGCAATTAGGAGCTGTTGACACAGTGTCTTTACACCGCAAATGTTGGTCTGATCCTTCAAAATGACTGAATGCTCAATCAACTGTGCCCCCAGAATGGCGGTCCCACTCCAGGAGGCATTCTGGTCAATTTGAGGAGGTAGGGAGGAAGACAGGCACTGACCACTTGCAGATGGACCTCTTGGCCAAGGGTTGGGACAAAAATTTAAATACAAAGTAAGCCAAGGAGTCAAGCCAACCATTGTCATTTCAAGAGTCCTCTCAGTTTGGCTTACCTCAGCCCCCAGGATGTTCTTCATATGTATATTTGTGGTGATAGCACAACAAAGACTTCATGGGCCAGTATATTTCCTTGTCATGATAGAGAAACTAATCATAGTGAGACAGTCTTTACAGTTCTTATTCCAGTCTCTGGACATCATAGTGAAAACTGCAGTTGCAGATAGATCTGTTACAGATAAGAAATTATTTTGACTACTCTGATTTGTCAGTTAACTTTCACGTAAGAAAAGAATTTCCCCTCTCCCCTGCAAGTACACAGTCTGTCTGTTGATACCACTAGACCTAGTTTCCACGAGTCTTCATCTGAGAAAATGTAGGTTTCATTGCAGCTACATCTGTTCTAGTTTCTTATTATTTATTTTCCTATGCAAGTCTTGCAGTGAAGTCTAAGAGCAGTTGTCCATTATTTGATTGAATCCACTCCTGGCAACACTCCACCCCCAGAACCACAAAATAACCCCAAAACTTTCAACTACCAACCAGTACCTACTTCTAGTATTATGAAGCTACTCCGTAAACTAAAACCTACCACTCTTGCCCTGATCTACTGGTAGTAGAAGCCTTCACCTGCCCAATAACAATCCTAATAAATATGTCAGTTAAGAAAGGTTATCTCCCCACTCTGTGGAAAAAAGTAATGTATCTTGCCTTTGCACAAAGGAGGATAGTATAATGACATTTTTAACAACAGGCATCTCCTTTTTCGGCTGTTCCCATTAAGGGGCGCCACAGCGGATTATCTGTTTTCATTTCTTCCTGTCCTCTACATATTGCTGTGTCACACCAACCACCTGCATGTCCTCTCTCACCACATCCATGAGCCTTATCTTAGGCCTTTCTCTTTTCTTCTTACTGGCAACTCCATCCTTAGCATCCTTTTCCCAATATACCCAGCATGCCTCCTCAGCACGTCCAAACCAACGCAATCTCGCCTCTCTGACTTTGTCTCCAAACCATCCAACCTGAGTTGACCCTCTAATATACTGATTCCTAATCCTTTCCATCCTTGTCACACCCAGTGCAAATCTTAACATCTTTAGTTCTACCACTTCCAGCTCTGACTCCTGCCTTTTTGTCAGTGCCACTGTCTCCAACCCATACAACATAGCTGGTCTCACTTCCCTCTTGTAGACCTTCCCTTTCACTCTTACTGGTAGCTGTCTGTCACAAATCACTCCTGACACTCTTCTCCACCCATTCCACCCTGTCTGTACTCTCTTCTTTACCTCTCTTCCATACTCACCATTACTATGAACTGTTGATCCCAAGTACTTAAACTCATCCACCTTCGCCAACTCTATTCCCGGCATCCTCACTATTCCTCTGTCCTCCCTCCCATTCACACACACATATTCTGTCTTAGTCCCCCTGACCTTCATTCCTCTCCTCTCCTCTCTAGAGCATGTCTCCACCTCTCCAGGGTCTCCTGAACCTGGTCTCTACTCTCACTACAGATCACAATGTCATCTGCAAACATCATAGTCCATTGGGCCTCCTGTCTGAACTCGTCTGTCAACCTGTCCATCACCATTGCAAATAAGAAAGGGCTCAGAGCTGATCCTTGATGTAATCCCACCAACAGGTATATAGCGATATATATATATATATATATATATATATATATATATATATATATATATATATACATATATATATATATATATATATATATATATATATATATATATATATATATAGCTATATTATCCCATGTGTCAAAAGTACTAAAGAAATGTATTCAAATGCAAGTTTTCAGACAACAATCTTCACTCCCCAACTCTGCAAGATTTCCACCCACACCATAACACTACAACTGCCCTTCTAAACATCGTCACCTCAGTAAACTACAGTAGAAATAATGGCAATTTGGTGTCAACAGTATTCCTAGATCTGTCCAAGGTATTTGACACTGTCTTGCATCATAATCTGGTATTTAAACTATCGTGTCTAGGCCTAGGAACCTCATCAATATCTTGGTTTCATAGCGATCTGTGAAAGAGAGGATGCAAGCAGTAAAATAGCAAAATTACATTTTCCCTTTCTCTGTCTCTCTAACAGTTGTATTCCCACACGGCTCAGTTCTAGTTACTCTGCTTTTCTGTATCTTTACCAGTGACCCTACACACTGCAACTACACATGCATCCATTATTCAGTATGCAGTTCCATGCATCCATCTTCAACTAGCTTTTCTTATTTTGCACATGGAGTTGGGGTGTCACTGCAGATGACTCTGCATTAATCTGCTCAGCTGAAAACCTAGGTAAACTATCCTTTATCTATGTCGAGCCCTGAGAAACAGACTTGCACTTACTGCTAAATCCAAAAACAGCTAAAGTTATTCTGTTCACCCCAAGCAACTGTCTACCCAAAAGCAACTATTTTATGTCTCCTCATTCAGTTATACTAACGTAGAACTAGTAACCAACACCAAACTATTAGGTGTCATCATCGTAGCATCTTCTTTCCTACTTCTATGCCACCCCAAACTTCTCAACCTGCAGTCCACCTTAGTCTCTTCACTAGACCAATGCCATAATAAAATAACAAAATTTGCTTCAAATCACAGCTACAGAGCCCACCACTGTATACTCCTTAAACAAGTACAATGGCTTGAGCTACAGCAATGTCTAATTCACTTGGTTAGTGGCCACCCACAAACTCTTGTATCACCCTGATAAATGTCCAAACCTAACAGCATAATACAGCATAATACAGCAGTCTGATATTGTTAATCCTCATTCAATCCTTAAGTATGGGTATCGGTTCTGACCTTGGAACCAAGCCGGCCATCTTCCAAGCTTGCATCAGCTACATACTCTCGAGCTAAACTCTTACCCTGAATTCCCCTCTCCCTGTTACCTCAGATTTTATTTGCCATATTGCCATTTGGTTGTGTCAAGCTGCTTCTCTTGAGCTAAGTATAGATATTTGTTGTCAGATTTCTGTTAGAAAAGTTTCTAATTTGTTGTCTCTTACCTTATCGCATTTAACGACTATATTTCCTTGAGTTTACTCTGCTCTTTTTACCGTGAGGTAATTTCTCCCTTACCATCATTGGTAAACCCTTCTTTTCTTCATTACCTTCGGGTATTCTTTTGTACCATTGCTGGTACCCTTTCTTCTTTCTCCTTTTCTATCATGCCAGATAAAAATGGTAGTCCAGGATTTAAAAGGTGTTCAGATTGTGGGCACATATTACCTACATCAGATGCACACACTCTGTGTGTTTATTGCTTGGGTGTGTCTCACTTATCTGTTGACCCGCCCTGTGCTATTTGTAAGAATTTTTCCAATAGAACTGTGATTGAGAGGAAAAATAAGTTGTTGCTGAAGGGACTTCTTAAATCTCCCATTTCAGATGCTATTTCTGTGTCGGAGGCTTCATCCCCTCCTAAAGCCCATAAGAAAATATCGGATGATCCTACAAAGGCCAAGTCTCTGCCTTCATCCCCGGCTGGGGACTCCCGCCAACCAAGACCTAAGAAGGTTAAGATTTCTGCTTTGGAGCTCACTCTGTTGGCCCCAGTACTTTCGGTGCCTAGACCTTCGGCACCAAGGCCTTTGGCGCCATCAGTGATTTCGGCTCCGTCTACTGTAGCCTTTACTGTATCAGTAGCGAGGGGCTCCTTGGTTCAGACTACTACATCACCACCGACTGTTCAGTTGGCGCAAACCTTGACCACGTCGGCACCGACATCTTACTCTGAAGCGATGCCTCAGTTATTGACACCAATTTTGTCGGTTCCAGCTTCGGTACCGGCAACCACTTTGGCACCGATCTTTTTGTCAGTGCAGACCGTGACCTCTGCACCATTGATTTCCTCAGTGCAGACAACAAAACCTAAGAAGTCGCTTGGAAGTAGCCGAATAAGGGGTCAAGACCAAAGAGAGTAAGCCACAATTAATCCAAGTCACTTTATTCAAAAAAACTTGAATGCTGTACACCAATAATGCGTTTTCGAACGTCTTCTTCAAAAGCCAAAGAGCATGTCATTCTGCCAAGATCTTTTATATAGCACATGCTCAATCAGTTAAAAACATTAACTCATCAAGAAATTATTCAATGGAAACAATTAAATAAATGCATGAGCCTAACTGTTCATATTACCAAACTATCAAAGCACAATGAAGCAAAAAAGTGACTAGTTGTATAAAAAATAAATAATGAAAAACTCATTAAAATTCCTATAAACATTCACATAATATAATTATATAAAATTTATATAAAGGATATATAATATCTTATATTAACAAAACCTCGGTGCAGACACCCGTAGTCCAGTCTGTCTCAGCACCATTGTTCTCAGTGCGGACTGGTGAGGTGGGCACCGAGCTAGTCTCTTCAGTGGACAGACCTGTTTCTCCCTCAGCTGTGTCTGTGAGGTCCACTAGAAGCCTTTCTGAAAATGACCTGTTGTGTCTTGTGGATGAAGTGCTTCTGGCCAGAGGTATCCCGCCCCCCCAGGACCTATCCTTCCTTGGGAGGTGATCACCCATTGCGAAAGACCCCTTCTTATTCTCCTCCTTCATTGCCTCTGAAGTCCCTTGATATAGCACAGTCTTCCCCCTCTACAGTTTCCTTTATGGACCTCACTAAGGAACCGCAGTTGCCTTCATGGCAGGAGAGTTTTGCTACGACCCAAGATGATAGTTGTGACACGTGTAATTTGTTGTTTCACAGCCATCCGGGGACTCCGGGTCAGCAGGTTGAGTCACTTGGGGGGGGGTGACCCCTGTCCTGGACACTCACCCCTCTTCAGGTGGACCAGCCTTCCAACTGATGGAGAAGGCTCTGGCTTCTGCTGGCGATACTGTGCTGTCTATTTCCCCGCCCTCCTCTGGACCGCTATGTTCACAAGTCGCACCTAGAGGACACCGGGCGCAAGGGCCTCAGGACGTATTCCCGCAGGAAACGCCTTTTCCGTTGTCTTCCCCAGCTTCCCCCTCTGAGGATGTTCACCGGAAAAGTTTGTGCAAAAGGAAGCACATGGACTCCACAGAAGAGTCCCTCACTGAAGACACAGACTTTGATGATGGGGAGGGGAGGTATCCTTTGGTGATATCCTTGAAATCCTTAAAAAGAGAGGTGACTGGCAACCCTCTAATCCGACCTCTGAGGAGTCTGTGTTCCTGCAGGCTTTTCGTGCCCGGCCCCCTACCCTCCTGGGTTACTCCACCTGCCGATGAACTGGTCCTGCTCATTGTGCAGCATGTGTGGAAGGCTCCTGACACCATCGAGGCTATTCCCCGGAGGCCAAATAAGATTTTGTCCCCTCCTGCTACAGATCCCCATTTGTCTAAAGGTCTTCCTGTGGATGCTCTGGTGGTGGCAGCCGCAACCAAAAAGGATCTGGCGGAAGAAGAAAGCTGGACTGTCCATCCGCCCAACAAAGAGTTCCGGGCCATGGAGAGGATAGGGAAGCGCACCTTTGCATCAGCGACCTTTGATATCAGGTCCCTGAATTATATGGCACACTTTACCAGGCTTCAAAGGGATCTAATTTCTGAGCTGTCTGAAACCTTGGCTGGTGCCATGTCTGTTGAGGTCCGTGACAAAGTGGCCTCTCAGTTGGCCACCATTGAGTCTATATCTAACTCCTCCATGCGACTGATATCTCACGCATCAGAAGGAGCAGCTAGAGCGACAGGTTCTGCTGTGGTCTTGAGACGACAAGCCTGGATGTGCTTATGCAATTTCACAGAACCCTTTAAGGCTTCCTTTCTTAACACTCCCATTGAAGCCTCTTCGTTGTTTGGACCCAAAGTTAAAAGCACACTGGCCAGATGTGAACAGGACGGTAAGACCCTTTCTTCCATAGGTGTACATTATTCTTCCCCTCAATGTGCTTTCTCCCGAAACCAAAAGAGTGGGAAGATATGGTTCAAGAAGTCTTAGGGTCCATTCCGTGACACTCAGGCCGAGTTCTCCCCTAGAGGCAGAGGGGGAAACTCACAGGGAAGATGCCCCTTTCGGGGCAGAGGGGGTCCCTGTAACCAGGGTTCCAGTGACTCTTTTCCTGGCCAAGCCTACCAGTGCTCCTGAAGAGCGGCCCAACTCCTTTTCTGTGGAGGTGGTTGGGGGTCGTTTCTCCTTGTACCCTTCTGCCTGGCTAACCATCACCACCGAATCTTGGGTACAAAGGATTATAACCAGAGGTTATCATATCCCCTTCGATCTTTGTCCTATCCCTTCAAAAAACCTACCCGACGTTCCACCCAGTCAAAGGGAGGAAGCAGCACTAGAGATAGAAAAGCTGCTAAGAGAGAGAGTCATCCAAATAGTCCCTCCAGACCAGATAGGATCTGGATTCTACTCAAGACTATTTTTGGTGCCAAAGAAAACTGGCGACTGGACACCAATTTTGAATATTAGTGTATTGAACAAGTTTGTAAGAGTACAAAAATTCTGGATGGTCACAATACAGTCTATCCTCCCACTTTTGGAAAAAGACGATTGGATGTGCTCAATAGATCTTCAAGATGCGTACTACCACATAAAAGTGGACAGGCCATCAAGAAGATTTCTGCTCTTCTGTGCGGGAGCCAGTCACTACCAGTTCAGAGTACTGCCCTTCGGCCTCTCTACAGCCCCCAGAGTGTTCACAAAGTGCATGGCAGTCATCACAGCTCACTTGCGACTACAAGGATTCCAGGTGTTTCCATACCTAGACGACTGGCTCATCTCCACCCCCACTAGACATCTATTGGAAGAAGCTTTGACATACTCTCACCTCACTGCACAAAGGCTAGGCATAACCATAAACTGGCAAAAATCCAGTCTCACCCCATCTCAGTCCACAGAATTCATAGGGGTCATCTTGGATACAAAGAATTGCAGAGCATCCATTCCAGAGCACAGAATTCTAAGGATAAAGCAACAACTGATCCCAATCCTTTCAAGGGAGAAATCCACAGCTCACTCTGTCCTACAGCTGTTCGGTTCCATGGCAGCCTCTATCACCATTATCCCCCTGGCCAGGTTTCACATGAGGCTTCTAACAGTGGCTACTGCTCACCCAATGGTACCCTTTCCAATATCCTCTTTCAGCCAAGATTCGAGTAACTCACAGGTGCAAACAGGAGTTAAATTGGTGGATGACCCACAACCCGTCACAATGGTCTCACCCCTTCTCCCCCCAGCAGCCCAAGGCTACAGTGACCACGGACGCCTCCCTGATGGGGTGGGGGTGGGGGCTATGTCAGGGACAGACAGTCCAAGGCACTTGGTCCAAATTGGAGGGCAAATGCATATAAATGTTCTAGAGCTGAGGGCGGTGCTTCTGGCGTTGCAAGCATTCCATCCCCCTGCTGCCATTTGGGACAATTGCGATACAATCAGACAACATGGTGATGGTCTGGTACATCAACAAACAGGGTGGAACCAAATCTTACCCCCTTTGTTGAGAGGCCATGAGGCTACCAACCGTTTTCTTCTAGCAATGCACATTCCCAGGAATTCCACCATGATAGCAGACAGAATCAGCAGGTGCATTCTACAACCTCACGAGTGGTCCCTGAATCCCTTGGTAGTGGCGGAGATCTTCCACCGCTGGGGCCGTCATTGCTGCGACCTCTTTGCATCGCCGACCAACTACAAATGCAGCAACTACTACGCCCTGATTCCCCCTCCAGGACAGTCACCCAGGGACGCTCTAGTCCACGATTGGCCCTCGGGTCTTCTTTATGCATTCCCACTTCTCCCCCTCATTCCCCAGTTTCTGAAGAAAGCCTGTCAGTTGAAGAGTAAGGTGATCCTCATAGCACCATATTAACATTTCAGATGGCAAATAGCATATAAATATTTAAAAATACAGAAGCATATAAAACTGCGTGTAATAAAAAACATTTCAAGTGAAAGAAAACTCGCCCAACAGTAAAAAAGAGATTCCTCATAGCACCATATTGACCTCGTCAGATTTCGTTCCCCTTCCTTTGGCCTCACCTGCTAGATCAACCATGGATTCTCCATCCAACCCCGGGGTTGATCTCCCATCCGCAGAACCTGATTCACCCCAACTTGGACAGCCTAAAGCTCACAGCTTGGCTCCTCCAATTCCTTTGATTGCCAGGCAGAATGATCTTTCTTTACCAGTACGGGACATTCTTATTGCATCTCATAAGTCTTCCACTAGAATTACTTATATAAGCAAGTGGAAAAGATTTACCTGTTGGCTGAAAGAAAAACAAGTAAATCCTTTCTCAGCACCAGTGTTGATAATACTAGAGTATCTGGCAGACCTATTTCAATCAGGTCTGTCAGCCTTTACCATTAGAGTTCATTTGGCTGCAATATCTAATTTCCATGAGGGTGTCCAAGACTCCTCTCTTATGTCACACAAATTATGCAAGACCCTCATAAAAGGTGTGAATCATCTGAAGCCCCCTTTTAGAGAACCTATTCAACCATGGGACCTTCATTAGTTCTACAAGCTCTGACAATGCCACCTTTCGAACCAGCTTCTTCTTGTGACCTCAGATATTTGTCATGGAAAATCTTGTTTTTGGTCGCCATTACTTCTGCCAGACGTATCTCTGAGCTTCAAGCCTTATGCATCAATAGTCCATACTTGTTTTTTCATAGAGATAGAGTGTTTTTGATAACTAATCCTTCTTTTCTGCCAAAAGTGATCTCTGCAATGTCCATTAATCAAATCTTTGAATTGTCAATTTTCTTCCCCAATCATTCAAACAAAGGAGAGTATTGCCTACATACCCTAGATATTCACAGGCAAATTTGCTTCTTCTTGAACAGGACTAAGGCCTCTCGTAAATCAGACCAGTTATTTTTGGCCTATTCTGGACCTAGATTAGGATGTGCTGTTGCTAAGGTCACATTGGCTAGATGGTTGAAAGACCTTGTGACCTTCATTTATACTCAACGTAATATTCCATTGTCTACTACCATAAAGGCGCATTCTACAAGGTCGGTGGCAACTTCTGCTGCCTTCCATGCCAGAGCTTCTTTACATGACATCTGTGCAGCTGCAACTTGGGCTATGCCTCATACCTTCATCAATCATTACAAATTGGCTTTGGCCTCCAGGGGAAGAGCATCTTTCGGTTCTATGGTGCTCAGGAATGTCCTTCCATGAGAGCCTCCCAGGAATAGAGGTAGCTGGGGACTCTGTCCCATACGTAAGGAATGAACGAGGATTAACAATATCATATAAAGAACTTATATCTTACCCTAACGTTCCATCTGTATTGTTGATCCTCGTTCAATCATTACGACCCTCCTTCCTTCCCCCTCCTGTGGCTTCTAGTGGATCTCACCATCCAGTTCTTTTAGGTAATTTGACCAGAGGTAGCCTCTACCTTCTTTTGACTTGCAAACTCCATCTGAGGTAACAGGGAGAGAGGAATTCTAGGTAAGAGTTTAGCTCGAGAGTTTGTAGCTGACACGAGCTTGGAAGATGGCCGACTCGGTTCCGAGGTCGGAACCGATACCTATACGTAATGACAGAACGAGGATCAACAATACAGATGGAACGCTATGGTAAGACATAACTTCTTTTTATATACCCAGTAGACACAGTATAAACAAATCTATTAATTCAACTGGAGATGCATTGTACTCCTCTTACACCTCAAAAAATTGGAACTCTGTACCTTTGATCCAGCCCTGATGAAAATAGTACATATTCGCAAGAAAAATGATATGAAGGTTAAGCGTTCAGTGGTCCTGAAGCTTATTTGTGACTAACGGAACTTGCTGAAGAGACAGATTCATATCCCAGAGGCTACCTCCTATATGGAATAAACTTCCCGTCTTCGTAAAACAAAGCACGTCCCTTACTCTGTCCCAAAAGAAATTGGATAAGTGGATGGGGGAACTCTAAATTCACTCCTGGGGTACTGCCCATGTCCCTTATAAACAGAAGCACACTGTAAAATGATTCAGGTCTCCAACACCAAAATAACCACTACCCTGATATTACCCCATCCCAGATATTTGAATAATTAAGATATAATATTGTCGTATTCTGGGTATTACTGACTAGGCTTGAAAAAGCTCATTTTCCATTAGCCTAGTAATCACGTATGAATCTAGCGTTTCGACAAATTGAAAGTGCTAACTTCTTCAAAATTCAACTAAAGCAGTGTCTCTCTGACACATGGCTATGCTCATACTCCACTCCTGGCTGACCCCTTACCCCAATCTTAACTTCAGACTTTAATCTCCTGTCTAATTAGCACATTCCTTCTGTCCTTACTTTATCCTCCCTGTACATTATTCCTTCTGTCCTTACTTTATACTCTCTGTACATTATCTTGACTTTGTCTGCTCTGACTGCCTCTACTCTGTTTATTTGTACGCCAACAAATTTCACATTGTATGCTAACCACAATCTTGTCTAACTTTGACCAGTGTGTACATAATATTGTGCTGTTAGGGCTTTCATAGAGCTCTGTGTTTATCTATGCCATTTTTGCTATGTTTGGTATACTGTGTTTAATATGTCTAACTTGTAATGACTGTGGAACTTTTCTCCTTGGACCCTCACTGAAAAGGGGCAACTTTTTGCCAAGTCAGACCACCACATAACTGCAGTAAATAAGTTAAAATATATGTGCTTTGCTATAACATAATAAAAAAATGACAGAAAATATTGTTTCATAGAAAATAGTACTACTATTTTAATCTCATTTTATAAGAAAAAAACCGTGATATGATTGGAATCAAACACTGTTTTTGTCAGCATGAAAAAAGTGCAAAATTTGCATTTTTTTCTTAAACAAATGACAAAAACAGAGTACCCAAATATCTGTGTAAAACTTGTGGTGGTACCAAGAAGTAAAAGACTATTTTTGTAACCATGTGAAGTATTACAGCAAATTTTCAAAAATAATATATGTTATGACTCTCGGTTACAAACTTGGCTTAGCTGGTGATTCCAGCTATAAAGGTACACAAATAAGTTTATCTTCATGTAATATTTATTTATTATTTATTTATTTATTACAGTTGGTGACTGGGGAGGTGCACTGGGCCCGAGAGCCCGTTTTCAGTGGAGGCCCGGGGAGAAAAGCTCCACAGTACAATGTTACATCCCAATGAAGAAAACTTAAAATACAAAGAAAAAAAACATTTTCTTTTACAGTCAAAATAGGTGGAAATTCCACAGACATTTGGTAAAAGAATTCAAAATTGAGGTCATTCATAGTTAAGTAACTAGGATGTAAAAATGACTATTCTCCTGGAAGATGAGTGGCATTAAGTATAAGGTTGGGAGTAAATATATTTGTTGCATTAATAATGAAGGACGAAGGGGGAAATTAGTAAGGTATGAAGTTTAGCCAGGAGAGAAGGAAGATTAGAGCTTGGGAGGAAAAGAATGAAGAGTGTAGTTACATTTTCTTTGAGTTAGTAGGTAGCAATGGAGTTGTGTTTTGAAGGAGTGTAGGTTGTCGCATGTCCTCAGAGTAGAGGGCAGGACATTCCATTTTTTTGCTAGGGAAAGGAGAGTAGAAGTTGACCAGCTGGGCGCTTGGGTTTGTGGATGGAAATAAGGTTTTGATAAGAAGATCTAAGTGATCTGGAGGGGATATATGGTTGAAGAATATTGGATAGTGCGGGGCAACTTGTAGGTTGGAATATTAGTTTGTGGGCAGAGACAATTTGGAGGTAGTCTAGTTGATTAGGGAGTTCAAGCCAATTTAAAGTTTGTAAGGAGATGCAGTGATGAGAGCGGGAATTTGCCTTGGTGGCAAATTTGGAGATTTTATTGTAGCATACTTCCAGTTTAGAGGTTAGGGTGGAAGATAGATTAGTAAGCAGAGGAGCCCCATATAGAAGAGATGGGAGGAGATATGTAGTGGCCAAGGTCTGTCTAGTACAGGGGGAGAGGAATTGATTGTTTCTGTACAATAGGCCGAGTTTTATGTGAGTTTTCTGGATGTTAAGATGGATGTGAGTATTGAATTTTAATTGTTCATTGATGGTGACCCCTAGGAGTTTGGTGGAGGGAACGATGTCAATGATGGAGTTGTTTAGGCTAGTAATTTTAAATTATTTTTTTTCTGTGGGGGTGGGGGTGGATTTGGAGTGAGTAAATAGAAGAATCTTAGTTTTGTTAGCGTTAAGTGAGAGGTGGTTTTGGTGCATCCATTTTTCAGTGGTTGAGAAGGCGGTTTGAATTAGAGACTTGAGATCTGTAAGGTTGGAGGCATAGCAGATCAAAGTTGAGTCGTCTGCATATTGGACAATTCTGGTACTGGGAGTGGCTTTATGGAAATCGTTAATGAAGATGTTAAATAGCAGAGGGCCAAGTATGGACCCTTGGGGAACTCCTGTGGGGGTGGGAAGGAAGCGGGAGGAGGCTTGTCCCCATTTCACGGCTTGGGACCTGTGTGAGAGGTAGCTGGAAAACCAGGATAGAGTTTTTGGGGAGATGTTGAGGTTAGATAGATGATTTAGTAGATGAGAGTGGGAGATGGTATTGAAAGTTTTAGATAAGTCTAATAGAACAGATGAAACTAAGTTGCTTGAGTCTCGAGCTGAATTGACAGAGTGTAAAAAGGAGAGAAGGGCTGTGTTGGTGTTATATCCTGGGCGGAAGCCGTGTTGGGTAGGAGAGAGCAGCTGGTGTTTGCTAAGGAATGGCATGAGCTGCAGGTGAATGCATTTTTCAAGAATTTTGGAGACGGGTGAGAGGATGGCTATGGGGTGGAAGTTGGAGAAGCTACAGTTTTTGCCACCTTTATGGAGTGGAAGAATAAAAGCAGAGCGCCATAGTTTGGTTACATAGGACTCGAGCATTGATCTATTTATCAGGATGATGATAGGGTGTGCAATACTGTTAGAGGCTGTTTTTAAGAAGGAGGGGAGGGGATGTTGTCAGGGGCATTGGTGCAAGGTTTGAGTTTGGCGAGAAGTTTTTTTTATAAGGAAGACACAGGTGTAAGTTCAAAGATAGGAGTTGGAGTCGTCGAGGCATAGGAAACTTGGGCAGAGGGGGGTGGGGAAATGTTGTTGGGGAAGGTTTTGGTTAGTTCAGCAATAGAAGAGGTGGAGAAGGTATTGAATAGTTTGGCAATGTCTTGGTCAGATTTGCTAGTGTCAGGGCAGGCGTTGTTAGTTGTACCAGGCTTAAGGAGAGAGTTAATGGAATTCCAGAATTGTTTAGGGTTTTTTGCTTGATTTATTTGTAAATGGTTGTAGTAGGACTTTTTATCTATTATGACTTGTTTTTTGGCTAGGCTTTGTAGCTGTTTGTATTTATGTATGAATTCAGGTTGTTTATGATGTAGATAGCTTTTCCAGGATTTATCTCTTTATTGCATGATTTTTTTTGATTCTTTAGTTGGCCAAGGAGCAGTCTTGGCTTTAACTCTTTTTGTTCGTATTGGAGCTAGGGAGTTTAGGACAGTAAGGAATTTGGAGTTGAAGAAATCAATGGCTTCGTCAAGGGGTAGGGTTTTTAGTGGGTTCCAGTTAGTGTTTTTGAGGGAGTCCGAGAAGGTGGAATGGTTAAAGTTAGTTAAATTGCGTGTATGTAAGAGTTTGTGGGAGAAAGAGGAAGTGGTTCTGTGGGTGAAGGCAGGGAAGTGGTCTCCTAGTGGGTCGGGGGTGACACCAGATGTAGTGGTTCTGTTAGGGTGAGACACCAGGATCTAGTCTAGGATGGAGCCTGTGAGGTTAGTTTTGTTGGGCCTGGTGGTAGAATTAATAAGTTGAGTATAGTTGAAGAGATTGATAGATATGGTGGGATTATGGTTACTGATTTTTTTGCCAGTCAATATTTACATCTCCCATTGTATAGGTTTCATAGTTAATGTTTGAGGAGGTCCAAGAGAGGATATCTTCCAAGGTTTTGGTGTTGTTACCAGGAGGAATGTAAAGGGAGATGATGCAGATACTTTTATGGTCATTTAATTTTAGAATGCCAGATGTTAGTTCAGTGTTATTAAAGGAAGGGATAGGATTTGGGAAGGGAGTGATGGATAAGTGATTGGAGTAGTTTAGTGCTACACCACCACCTCTTTTATTTAGGCGGTCAGATTGGAGAGAGTGAAAGCCAGGGGGAAGGAATTCGGTGTCAGTTATGTGTGGTTTTAACCAGGTTTCTGAGATGGCTAATATGTCAGGAGAATTATGGTTAAGCCAGGCATGAAAGAGGGTAATTTTATTAGCTAAACTTTGGGCGTTGATGGTGAGGAATTTGAAGTATTTACAGTTTGGTTTGTTGTTGGAGCTAAGGTTAATTGTTTGTGAAATATTTGGTCCAGGGTTGGAATGAATGTTGCCTGCTAAGTTGAGGTAGAAGAGAAGGTGAGTAAGTTTGTTAGGAGTGTGTTTGATTAGGAATGGATGGAAGGTGGTGGGTTTAGGTTTGTAGTATTTGGTGGGGATTTGGAAGAGTTTTAATGTAGAGAGCAAGACGGGGTGAAAGGTAGTTAAAGAAGGAGAGATATTGTGGAAATGATGAGTAGGGTAGTGAGGTGGTGGTTGATGTGGAGGGTTTAGGTAAAGGTTGGTGTAGGAGGTGGTATGGTAGAGAGGGAGAAGAATGAGGAGTAGGAGTATTGTAGGGGCAGGGATTGTAGTAGGAAAATAGAGCATCTTAGAAAGTAGTTTGATTAGATGTGTGAAAGAGTTTGTGGTTGGACAGAGTTAGGTAACATTGGGTGGGGAGGAGAATTGATTAATGAGGTGTGGTTGCTGGAGGGGGAGGTGGTTCTGGAGGAGAATGGGAGGAGTATATTTGTGAGAGGATTGGGTGATGTGAGAGGGAGGGAGTATGGGATGGCAATAAATGTAGGACCGCTGGGGGCAGGGTAAGGGAGCGGCGTGAGCCCGTAGGGCGAACAGAGTGGGATGGAGCAACAGGGCAGAAGAGTCCAGCTGAAAAAGTATCAGCCACTGCAGGTTGGAGCAGAGGTGAGTAGGTAGAGGTACAGTAAGACTGGGTGGAAAAATGAGTAGAGTTTGAGCAGCACTCGAAAAATATAAGGTAGGGAAGGTGGAGTAGAGTTATGGGCGGTTTGGCTTTTGAAGTATTTAGAGGAAAAGTTGTTAATAAAATTGATAGAGTGGGAGCAGGCAGAAGGTGGGATGGTGCTGACACCTAGTGGAGAAAGGAGAAATGACAGGCAGAGGGGATGGGGAGTCGGATAGAGCAGAAGGACAAGACTCTAAGGTGAAGGAAAAAATAGACAGTAAACGGAGATAAAGTGTAGGTCTTCAAAGGGGTACAGAAAAGGATAGGAGGACGGAGGTCACTAAATACCAGTGAGAGGGGAGTTGTGGACTGCGGTAGGCTGCTGAGTCGCACACACTGAGGGACCAGTTTACAAAAATATAGAAGTTTAGATGTTTGAGTTAGGTAGAAGGCTACATACATGTACTGAAAAACAGTTTAGGGGTTCCACACAGAGGTTCTATTTCAGGTAAGCCCAGACTATTGGGTAGAGAAAGTCTAAAAACAGTTTAGGGGTTCCACACAGAGATTCTGTTTCAGTTAAGCTCAGGCTATTGGGTAGAGAAAGTCCAGGTAAGTCGATTGATCTTTTGCAGGAGGTAGTCCCTATGTTCGGGAGGTAGAGCAGGAACCATTCAAGAGTGGAGTACAAGGTGAAGCAGCAGCACTACCGCGTAGGCAGCCAAGTAGGGGGGGGAGTGACATTGACATTTGTTGACCTGGAAAGTCCACTGGGTCAGGAACCAATTTTCAGTGGAGGGCCAAGGAGAAAAGTTCCATTTACAGATACAAAATACAGAAATAAAAGTTACAGTTACAGATGTAAGATATTCATTCAGAAATAACTGAAATAGAATAACAATAATAAACATTTAGTATGTACTTGCATATACGTATGATTTAAGAAACATGGAAACAATTCACACAGAAGTTATACGTAGTCAACTACTTCAAGGTGAAAAAGCTCATCATGTAGAAATCTGGGGTTCTAGAGCTAGGACAGATGAGAAATAGAGATTTTTGGGTTATGTTAGAAGTTAGTAAGAAGAAAGGGAAGAGTGGAAGAGAACATAGTTTTATGGTGGCTTAGTCATTTGGTCACACTTAAATGTTTTTATAGAGTCTATATGAATGATAAAGCAAGGTAGAGCATTCCATAGTTTGGCAATGGCATAGGAATAAAGGCTTTGTCCAGGTCGTTTCTTGGGTTTGGATATAATTAAGAGTTGTTTGTTAGTGGACTGAAGGTTGCAAGTCAGGGTACATGTTTGTAGAATTGTCTGGAGTGAAGGGCAGTTGTCTGGGTTATGGACCAATGTGTAGGTGAGAGTTAGTTGGGTGTAAATTAGATAATGGGGGAATTCGAGCCAGCTGAGCTCTTTAATGGCCAGGCATTGGTGTATGCAATTTGGCATATTTCAGTCGAAGTTTGCAGTTTTATAGTAGTAGGATTGTAGTTTATTCATGAGTGATGTGTGGAGATTAGTGAAAATGGGGCTACCACAGAGGAGGGATGGGAGTTGGAGACTGTTTGCCAGCTTGATCCTGGTGGACTTGTCTAAACGTTTGTTTCTGTATAGATTGCCAAGCTTAGAGTGAGTTTTTGTTATTGTATTGTGAATATGATGCCCAAAAGTGAATGTGTCATCTCATCAATAGTAATGCCTAGTAGTTTAGCTGTCTTTACCAATTCGATTTCAGTATTTTGTGAATATATCTTAGTCTGGTGGTGGAGATTTTGTTGAGAATAGCAGAAGTTTATTGTTTTTTGGGATTCGGTAAGAGTTGTGCAGCGTTTAGCCAGGCTTCAGTGGATGTAAATGCTTTTTGTGTTAGTTGTAGGATATCTGAAAAGTTGCTAGAAGAGAAGATGATAGAATCATCCGCATATTGGATGAGAGTACTATGCTGGGATGCTGTATGGAGATTATTAATGAAATTATATAAAAAAGGAAAGACCCAAGAATAGATCCCTGAGGAACTCCCGTATTATTGACAAAGTATTCAGATTGCTTATTTTGCCGTTTAACAGATTGTTTTCTATTGTCTAAGTAGCTCAAAAACCAAGCTGGGGGTGCTGGGAACATCTGAGCTGTTCAAGTTGTAGCGGAGGTTTAGGGTGTGGTACTGTGTCAAATGCTTTGGATAGATCTAATAAGATGACTGAAGTTGGAAGACAAGCCGCAAGACCTTTGTTAACAGTATTGGTGAAAGTGAGTAAGGCAGTAGTGGTGCTATGTGCTGGGCCAAAGCTGTGTTGGATAGGTACAGGTATTGTCAGTGAGATGCTTTTGTAATTGTGTGTGTATATACTTTTCTAATATTTTTGATAAAGTGTAGAGTATAGAGATGGACTGGTAGTTAGAAAGATCATTAGTGTTGCCCCCTTTGTGCAAGGGGGTTATAATAGAGTTCTTCCAGAGTAAGGGGATGTAGGATTCAGAGATTTATAAGAATGCTTACAAGATATGCTATAGTGTTTGCTGATAGTTTTAGATATTCTGAGAGAAGGCTGTCTGCAGAAGTGGAGCATGGCCTCCGTTTATTTAGGAGTTTAAGCACTAGAGAGGTGAGTCCTGGTTGTATAGAGAATGTAGGAGTTGATTGGGTAATATAAGGCCTGACATTGGAGGGAGATGAGTGAGGGCTTGTGTTATGTTGAGTGAAATTTGAGCTGGTCTCTAGACTATTAGAGTTAGTTGTTGGAGTGATGACAAGTTTTTGAGTGGTGGTAATAAAGTGAGAGTTGAACATATGGGCAATCTCTACTGGATCTCTGTTAGGAGATGGTGTGGTTATGTGAGGTCCCAGGGTTAAGAAGCAAGGAAACAGGTTTCTACAACTTTCTGAGATTAAGTGTATAAATTGCATCGAGAAGTAGTTATTTTTGTCATTAATGACTTAACTTCTTGGCTTTATTGCAAGGTATTTTGTAGTTAAGTTCATTTTGTGGCATTCGATTTTTTTGCCATTCTTTCCACAAGCTTAGTCTCTAGATAGGAGATATTGTGTTTGGTATATTTTATTAGTCATGGGGCATGGTTTTGCTTTGTTCTTTTGGTGCAAATGGGGGCTATACTGTTGAGCGTATCAAGAAAAAACGTGTTGAAGTAGATTACAGCCTGTTCTAGTGGTAGCATTTTTAATGGGGTCCAATTGTGGGCTTTTAGGGTATTTATGAGTAGGTCTTGGCTGAAATGTCTAAGGTTTCTAGATGTTTTATATGTTTGTGTTTTTGGTATCTGAGTATGCGTTCTATGTGTGAAGGCAAGTAAGTGATCACTTAAAGCATTTGTGAGGGTTCCTGTGTATGAATATCTCTGTGGTTGAGACTAGTATCCAGTCTAGGGTTGATTCGGTATGGTTGTTTAATGTACAGGTAGGGCTTGTGATTAGTTGTGTACATTTGTGCATATTTGTACTATATGCTGGTGATTTGGAGATGAGAGTTTGCCAGTTTATATTAGTGTCACCAAGAATAATGGTCTCATTTTATATATTACTGTTGGTCCAGGATAAAAAGTCTTCTAAGACTGGGATATTGTTGCCTGGGGCTTTGTAAAGTGTACAATATTGTATATTTGCTTGTTACTATTCAAATGTAGGCATTCTAATAGTAATTCTATGTTGTCAAAGATTGGCACAGGTATGGGGAAGAGTGTGATTGTGGTTCTTGGTGGATTACTGTTACTCCTCCACCTTTGTTATGGAGTCTATCAGTACAAAGTATATTATATCCTAGTGGGGTAATTTCAGTGTCTGATATGTGTGGTTTTAACCAGGATGTCCTTCAAGGATGCATCTGCAGTCCTAACAAATGGGTTGTCCTGGCCTCAGGCAGCCCTTCGGTCGGCCGGATTCCAAAGTCTGGGTCTGGCCTCGGCTGATGTCGCACTTCACCCGACGTCATAGCTGCAGTTCTGCGGGTATAAAGGCATCAGCCGATGCCATTTTCCTCAGTCTTTCTTGCCGCGTGGCGCCCGAAGCAGAAGCTGTTCGCAAGTGCCGGTCGGTCAGAACCAGAGATTGCTACTACCGAAGACTTCTAAAAAGCTAAGTACCCCGTTGGGGACTCTTTCTTGCCTCAGCCAATGTCAGAAAAAGTGAATAACTGTTTAACTTGTGGGAAACAAATACCTCATAAAAATTTCCACTCTTACTGCCTACCTTGTTTAGGCCCAGACCACGACGTAGCAGCTTGTCTAGCCTGTGCTTCCTTCAACCGACGAACTCTTAGACGTCGGTCGGAGTTTGCAGAGGAGTTTTGCCCGCTTTGCCTATATCATGCCGTCGGAGACTCCGACTTCACATTTAGCTAAAAAGCGTAAGGAAAAGGACCGACACTGGCGGTCCGCGGTTTCGGCCGAAACCGAGGCTAAGCCAACCGCGAGTGTCTCGGTTTCGGCTGAAGCCGAGTCCGCGGTTCTTCCTTCGGCCGAAAGCATGCCTCCTTCTACCGAGGCCTCTTCCAGCATGGCTGAATCTGCTACTGAAAATCCTCCTGCTCTTACAGTTTCGCAGGATTTATCAGGTACTATCCCCTTAGATGTATCTTCTCCTGCACGTGGAGCTGCTAGGCCCCCTGCATCCATGTCAATTAAGGCTTTTGCCAGGGCTAAAGCAGCTAAATCTTCAAAGGCCGTGCCTGCTAAAGCCCCCTCTCACAGGCCTAGCTCAAGTACTCAAATGCTTAGTCTAGCAGAGGATCTCATTTCTTTGATCAGGGGAACCCAGTCTCACCCACCTCCAGAGAAGAGGCTTAGAGCAGAGCCCCCTGAGCCAGTTTCTTCAGATTATTCCTCTGATGATTCAGAAAATACAGATCCTCCAGAGGGCCCTTACTCTCCATATGAGGACTCTGATGCAGAGGATTCCATACCTTCTGCCTCTCCTCCTGAGGAATTTTCTTTTGGGGAAACCTTGCATGCTATGAGGGAACAATTTCAATGGCAGGGCCAGGATTTTTCAGACTCTAGGAAAAGGCTTAGGACTTTTTTGCATTTACCACAGCATAGGCCTTTAGCTATTCCTCCAGTACTTACAGTTGTGGATGATGCATTTAATGATGCTTGTACTTCCCCTGACTCACTGCCTCCGGCCCCTGCTAAGCCCGACAGATACTACAGGGTTCCGGACACACATTATCATTTGTATAAGGCTCCTATTGCAGATCCTGAAACTATTTCACAGGGCCCCAAAGCTGTAGCAGTTGCCTCTGCCAAAACCCCCCTCCCCTCTGAAAGGGAATCTAGGGCATTGGAGAGATGGGGTAAAAAAGTTTATACTTCTGCTACTCTTTCGCTAGGGCCTTAAACTGTCAATTCCACATGATTCAGTATCAGGAATTTCTGTTAGATCAGCTCACTAAAAAACTGTCCTCACCTGAACCTTTAGACCGTAAGTCCCTTCAGGATTTGGTGCATAACACTCAGCAGGTCAGTAATCATTCCTTAAAATGCGGCTATGATGCACTGGAGGCTTCCTTTAGATCAGCTATGACTGGTACAGTGATCAGAAGGCATGCTTGGTTAAAAGAACAATCCTTACCAGACCATGTAAAGTCAAAGCTTCTAGATGCTACCATGGAAAAGCACAGTTTGTTTGGTTCCCCTGCACAGCAAGTGTTGAAGAAGGTGGAAGAGAAAGCTGAATCTGTCCAGACAGTCAAGGATTTTTACAGGTCCAGCCTCCGAGGTTTAGTAGGAACTGGCCTTCCAAGAATTGGTCCTTTCCAGACACCACCAGAGCACAGAGAAGCAGAAATAGACGCCCTAGAGGCAGAGGTCAATCCAGAGGTGCCTACAGGGGACGTCAGTGGCAGCCTAACAGCCAGAGAACTACTGCCACAGATCCAGCCACTACCACTTCTACAGGACAATCACAGTGACTTGGCTCTGAAACCGCCTACCAGGGAACAACTGGCAGCACCCTTAGGCGGAAAATTAGCCTTATTTTCAGTAAATTGGCATTACATTACATTACAGGAGACAAATGGATTTTACAGACAATAGACAAAGGCTACAGGTTTCACTTCCATACTCTTCCAAGGAAGAGAGGAATGCCAAACCTACCTCCAAACCAAAGGACAAACGCTCTACAACAAATAGACCACTTACTAAGGATGAGAGCTATAGAAAAGGTACCGGTTATGGAACAAGGACAAGGATTTTATTCAAGGCTTTTCCTAGTACCAAGAAAGGAAAAACAATGGAGACCTATCCTCGACCTGTCCGCTCTAAACACATATCTCATTGTTCCAAAATTCAAAATGCTGACCCTACAGCAACTTCTTCCCATGCTGGGCAAGGAGTCTTGGCTGGTGACTCTGGATCTCAAGGAGGCATACCTGCACGTCCCCATACGACCAAATTGCAGACGATACCTCAGATTTCTTGCAGGATCAGAGCATTATCAATTCTCAGCATTGCCTTTTGGCTTATCTACTGCGCCCAGAGTATTCACGAAATGCCTGGCATCAGTAATTGCTCATTGCAGGCTTCAGGGAATTCAAATTTATCCATACCTGGACGACTGCCTGTTACAAGCGGACAGCAAAGACAAATTAACAAAAGATTTGAAAAGGTTATTCACCTGTTGCAAGCCCTGGGATACACAGTCAACACAAAAAAGTCAAGGCTGATACCATCCCAAAGGATAACCTTCCTGGGTGCAGAACTGGACACTTCAAACCAGATGGCATTCCTCACAGCAGAAAAACAGAAGCAGCTACCACTCTGTTTCATGGCATTAACAGCACAGAACCAGCTTACAGCAAGGAAAATCCTGCAAGCCCTGGGTTACATGGCATCCTGCATAATTTTAATTCCACATGCCAGACTACATATGAGGAAGTTGCAATGGTACCTGAGGAATTTATGGTCTCAGCACAAGCACAGCCTAGAAACCAAAATTCCAATAATTCCATGCCTGAAGCAAGAATTCCAGTGGTGGGCCCAGGCCTGTCAATTGAACAAAGGACTGCCCTTCCACAGGCCACACCCAAGCCAGACTATCACCACGGACGCCTCAGACCTCGGTTGGGGGGCACACATGGTGGACAAGTGCATACAAGGCTTATGGACTCAAGACCAGATGAACCTACACATAAATCAAAAAGAGATGCTGGCAGTAAAACAGGCAATTCAGACATTCAGACCATTTCTACAACAGGGTCATTTGCTGATAAGGACAGACAACACCACAGTTATGTGGTATATCAACAAACAGGGAGGCACGCATTCATATCCTCTATGCCGGATGGCAATGGACCTCTGGAATGTGGCCCTGAGCCTCAACATTCAGCTCCAAGCCGTATTCGTGCCAGGAAAAGAAAATGTTCTCGCAGATATCTTAAGCAGAACCACCACGGATGCCCACGAATGGATGCTGCATCCAGACATCTTCAAGGCCATCACAAGGAAATGGGGATTGCCAGAAATAGACCTGTTCGCATCCCCACACAACCACCAACTGAAAAAATTCTGCACAAGGTCATACCACCCACTTGCTTGGAAGGTGGACTCCCTATCCTTCAGTTGGGAAAACCTGACAGCATATGCATTCCCACCTCTTCCTTTGATGCACAAAGTGCTACTGAAGATCAAAGAAGATCACCTGAGGATCATCTTGATAGCTCCAGATTGGCCGAGGCAACATTGGTACCCGCTACTGAGGAGTATGACCCGGGAACACGCATGGCCTCTACCCCTACTACCTCTACTGCTAACACAGAACAACTTCAAAATCCTGCATCCAAACTTGAAAACACTGCAGCTAGCTGCTTGGAACATTACATAAGGAAACATAACCTAGATTTATCTCAAAGGGTTAAAGACATTATCTTGGAGGCTCGCAGACCCTCAACAAGGAAAACTTATTCAGCAAAATGGAAAAGATATCTCATTTGGAGTGCAACAAAAGGAGTAGATACATCATTGGCAAACATAGCTAACATCCTGGAATACTTAGCAGAGCTTTTCCACAATGGTCTGTCTTATTCCTCCATTAAGATTCATGTATCAGCAATTTCAGCAGAATACAACATGGATCCTCCAGTCTTTTCTCAACCTCTACTCAGGCAGTTTCTCAGAGGAATTAAAAATGTAAAGCCACCAAGGAAACCACCATTGCCTACATGGGACTTGAACTTTGTGTTAGAAAAGTTGACACTTCCCCCTTTTGAACCAGCAGCAACAGCAGAATTACAGTACTTATCTTGGAAAACTGCATTCCTGCTTGCAATCACTTCAGCTAGAAGGGTTTCTGAATTACAGGCATTGATGGCAGTACAGCCCTTCCTTATCTTCCATCAGGATAGAGTGTCCATGAGAACTAATCCTACCTTTATGCCAAAGGTGGTCTCTAGGGTATCACTAAACCAAGCAATACACCTGCCAACATTCTTCCCCAACCCACAGAACAGGGGGGAAAGATTGCTGCATACCTTGGATGTACACAGACAATTGCGCTACTACCTGGACAGAACCAAGAACAATAGAAAAACTGACCAGCTTTTGGTAGCATATGCAACAGGAATGGAAGGAAAAGCAATTTCAAAACAAACAATCTCAAAATGGATAGGAAACTGCATTAGATTTTGTTACTCTTTTCATGGAAAGGCAACTCCAGAAAACATCAGACCTCATTCCACAAGGGCTACAGCCACTACTACAGCTTTCTTACGAGGAGTGGCTACCAAAGACATTTTAGAGGCTGCTACTTGGAGCTCCGTGCATACATTTGCCAAGCATTATAATCTACCTTTATACTCCAGATCCCGAGCAGGTTTTGCCACTGCTGTTTTGCAAGGGATCTTAACTACACCATAAACTTAGTGCCTCCTCCCCCAGTTTGGCTATGGTATTCTACCCATTTGTTAGGACTGCAGATGCATCCTTGAAGGACATAGTACAGTTTTGTACCTACCATAAATGTAGATGTCCGAGGTATGCATCTGCAGTCAGGATTACCCACCCTCCTTTCCCTCTGTGGTACTCCTAGGGTATTTGCCCATCTTGTAGCTAGCTGGGGGAATCTATTATGGTGTATTTGTTTGTATATATGTATATACATGTTCTTTTCTATTTGCTTTCTGTTGTTTGGAAACATTTGCATTTATCCAAATTTAGTCTTCCTAGAGGGCACCTGGCATCTGGGGCAAGGAACACTGAGGAAAATGGCGTCGGCTGATGCCTTTATACCCGCAGAATTGCAGCTATGACGTCGGGTGAAGTGCGACATCAGCCGAGGCCAGACCCAGACTTTGGAATCCGGCTGACCGAAGGGCTGCCTGAGGCCAGGACAACCCATTTGTTAGGACTGCAGATGCATACCTCTCGGATGGTACAAAACTGTACTTTTCTGTGACAGCTGTTATATCAGGGGTATGATGAGAAAGCCAGGCTTGGAATTCTGTAATTTTGTTGCAGATACTACGTACATTTATTGTTATACCCATATGTAGGATGTTCTTCATCTCACATTGCTGCAGTCCTAACACTTGGGTAGTCCGCTGCAGTCCTAACACTTGGGTAGTCCGCTGTCCCTCGGTCGGCCCGAATATCAGAGTATAAGGCTGACGTCGGTCAAGGCGCATTTGACTGACATCAGAACGTCAGGGTACAAATGCGCATGACCGACGTCATATCCTCAGTCTTTTTTGCCGCATGGTCCAATGCAGAAGCAGTGTTGCAAGTGCCGTTCGGCGTTCTGAAATTTTTCGAATTCGGAGTTTCAGACCGAAGTCAGAGTTGGTTAAGTACCCGCTGGGGAATATTTTGGTTTTTCTTGCCTCAGTGGTTTACCGGATGTCAGAAAAGTGAATAACTGTATTTCTTGTGGGAAACAGATACCGCATAGGGATTACCATAATTTGTGTATACCTTGTTTGGGACCTGAGCACGGTTGTAGGGTGTCGCTTTTGTGCTAGGTTCAATAACCGCACTATAAAGCGAAGGTTGGATTGTGCCAGGTTGGTCTTTGGGAAGCGGTGCAGTTACAATATGCCGCCGGATGCTCCGGCCGGCTTCTCAAAGAAGCGCAAGGACAAGGCAGTTAAACCTAGGTTAGAGGAGTCCGAACCGGACGCCGGTTCTTTAGAGGCGCCAGTGGAACCGGTGGTTCCACGGAGGCCTCTGGAGTCCCAGGGAGAAACTTTGATTTTACAGGATGTGGCCTCCCAGGAGGCAGGTCAGGCTGTAGGGCTTCTCAGATATCTGTACTCCCTCCCTTCCTAAGGTGTCTAGGCCTCTCTTCTGCTTCCAAGGCTTCTCCTAGAGGCAGGTCTAGTTTAGCTTCTGTGGGTGTCACTCCTAGTTCTTCAGGTTCTGTGCCCAAGAAGCACATGCTTAAAATGACAGAAGATTTAATTACTTTAATTAGAGGCTCTATGCCCCCTCCTGATAAGAGGCCAAGGATGGAACCAGTGTTGGGGGATTATGAGCAGGCTTCGATGTGTCTGAGTCTTCGGCTGAAGACTTGCAGGAGTATTCTCATTATTCTGATTCTGATGTGGATGATTCTACTCCTTCTGCTTCTCCTCCTGAGGATTTTTCTTTTCAGAGACCCTTCACTCCATGAGAGAGCATTTTAAATGGGAAGGTCAGGACTTCTCTGATTCCAGGAAAAGGCTTAGGGTATTTTGTTTGTTTTACCCCAGCATAGGCCTTTGGCTATACCTCCTGTTCTGAATGTGGTGGAAGATGTGTTTGCAGAGGCTTCTCTTAATCCTGATTCTTTGCCTCCTGCTCCTGTTAAACCTGATAGGTATTACAGGGTGCCTGAAGCTCATAAGTATCTTTTAAGAGTCCTAGGGCAGACCCAGAAACTGTTAGCCAGGGGCCTAAGGGTGTTAAGGCTTCTGTTGTCAAGAATCCGGTTCCTGCAGATAAAGAGGCCAGGGCCTTGGATAGATGGGGAAAGAAAGTTTATACTTCTTCCACTCTAGCCATGAGAGCTTTGAATTGCCAGTTTCACATGTTGAAATATCAAAATTATCTCCTTTCACAGTTGAAATCTAAGGTTGATGCTCTGGCGGAAGGTATTGATTGTAAAGAGTTACAAGATTTAGTGCATGTTTCTGAACAGGTGGGTAAGCATTCTTTGCAATGTGGTTTTGATGCTGTACAGGCCTCGTCTAGGGTGGCTGCCACTGGGTCAGTTGTGCGAGGGGAAGCCTGGCTGAGGGATCAAAATTTATCTGACCATGTTAAAACTAGGATTTTGGATGCCCCTTTGCAATCTGATGTCTTGTTTGGTTCTCCTGTTGAGGCAGTTTTAAAGAAAATGGAAGACAAGGCTAAGTCTATGCAGACTGTTAAGGATTTTTTGCAGGTTCAGCCTCCAAAGTTTAGTAGAAATTGGCCTACTAAGGGGTGGACGATCCTTCTTATGATTCCCAGTCTAGGGGTAGATCTAGACGTGGCAGGGGCAGAGGTCAGGGCTCTTTCAGGCCTAGAACAGGGAGTTCTCCTGCACAGTCTTGGTGAGGGCAGGGGTCAGTCCTTTCGTAAACAGACCCAATGACCTACCTTTTCAGCTGCCAGAACCTTCTCGCCTGGCAGCACCTTTGGGAGGAAGGTTGGCACTTTTCAAAGAAAATTGGAGTTTGATTACCCAAGACAGATGGGTATTGGATATCATACATCACGGTTACAGGTTTTATTTCCATACCTTGCCTCCTTTCAAAGGCATGCCAGACATTCCTCCTCAACAAAGAATAGAGGCTCACAAGCAAATTTCTCTGTTACTCCAAATAGGGGCCATACAGCCGGTTCCTATGCCAGAAAGGGGCCTAGGATTTTATTCTCGCCTGTTCCTTGTACCAAAAAAGGGGAACACGTGGAGACCAATTTTGGATGTATCTATCCTCAACACTTATCTGGACATTCCCAAGTTCAAAATGTTGACGTTGCAACAGCTTTTACCTCTGCTGGGCAAGGATCACTGGATGGTAACTTTGGATCTCAAGGAGGCTTACCTTCATGTTCCTATCAGGTTAAGTTGCAGGAAGTATCTGCGTTTTCGGACTGGGACTTCTCACTATCAGTTCTCTGCATTGCCCTTTGGCTTATCTACTGCGCCCAGAGTATTTACGAAAGTTCTGGCTCCAGTGATAGCTTTCTTCAGGCTGAAAGGAATACAAATCTATCCTTATTTGGACGATTGCCTGATTCTGGCTCAAGGAAGGGAAGAGCTTCGTCATTTGGAATATGTGATAGCAGTGCTAAGATGCCTGGGGTATTCTGTGAACGAAGTAAAGTCCAGTCTAGTACCCTCTCAAGACATGTGCATCTATCTCTTCAGTCCGGGCTGACTGCAAGGACAGTCCTTCAAGCCTTAGGGTTCATGGCATCTTGTATTCTGGTGCTTCCCAATGCCAAACTGCATATGAGGAAGTTGCAATGGTATCTCAAAAATGTATGGACACAGCACTGCCAGGATCTGGACACTGTCATTCAAATAATACCTTGCATTCAAAAGGAATTTTTGTGGTGGGCTCAGGAATGTCACCTAAACAAGGGACTCTCTGTGACCCGGCCAGAGGCGAGTCAAATTTTAACGACAGATGCCTCGGACAAAGCTTGGGAGCTCATCTAAACGGAAAGTGGATACAAGACAAGTGGCCTGTCAGACTACAGCATCTACATATCAACTTGAAGGAGATGTTAGCAGTCCAGTTTGCATTAATAGCTTTCAAGGATTTACTTCTTCCAGGGCAGGTGTTGATTCTAACAGACAACACAACTGTCATGTGGTACATCAACAAGCAAGGGGAACACATTCTTATCCTCTATGCAGGCAAGCAATGATTTTGTGGGAGACTGCTCTCAGTTTACAACTAAGTCTTCAGGCAAGGTTTCTGCCGGGAGCACAGAACTCCTTAGCAGATGTGTTAAGCAGACAAATCATGGATCCCCACGAGTGGAAACTGGATCTTCATGTATTTCAGAAATTGACAGTGTCCTGGGGAACTCCAGACATAGATCTGTTCGCTTCTCCACTAAACCACCAGCTGCCAAAGTTTTGCACAAAGAGGTTTCATCCCACAGCTTGGAAAGTGGATGCTCTTTCTTTCAGTTGGAAAAATCTTCATGTGTATGCCTTTCCACCTCTGCCTCTCCTCCCAAAGGTACTTCTGAAGGTCAGACAGGACAAGCCAAGGATGATTTTGATAGCTCCAGATTGGCCTCGACAGCACTGGTACCCATTACTGAGAAGTCTAGTACGGAAGCCTCCATGGCCTTTGCCTTTGATTCCACATCTGTTGTCCCAGGAGGACAGTCATTTGCTCAATGTCAAACTTCACTCTCTTCACCTAACAGCCTGGCATATTCTGTTTTAAACCATAGAGGGTCTCAACTTCCACAACAAGTTTTGAATGTGATTTTGGAAGCTAGAAGGCCTAGTACAAGGAAAGTGTACGCAGATAAATGGAAGAGATTTTGTTTTGGAGTGCAGCTAAGGATTTGGATGTTTCTGAGCCTGATTTAAGTGTGGCTCTTCAATATCTTACTGAGTTGTTAGACAAAGGTTTGTCCTTCTCTTCTATTAAGATTCATGCTGCAGCAATTTCAGCTCACTACGACTGTGACCCACCATTGTTTTCTCATCCTTTGTTCAAGCAATTTCTTAGAGGGGCAAAGAATATAAGACCCCCACGAAGGGCTCCTACTCCTGCTTGGGATCTCAATTTTGTGTTGGAGAAACTCACTCTACAACCTTTTGAACCTGCAGCTACTGCTGAGTTGAAATATTTGTCATGGAAGACTGCTTTTTTGTTGGCCATTACCTCTGCAAGAAGGGTTTCTGAATTGCAGGCCCTTATGGCAGTTGAGCCTTTCTTAATTTTCCATAAGGATAGGGTATCTTTACGTACTAATCCTTCCTTTATGCCTAAAGTGGTTTCTAGTGTGGCTTTAAACCAAACTATTCATTTGCCTACTTTTTATGCAAATCCCCAAAATAAAGGGGAAAAGATTTTGCACACTTTAGATGTACACAGGCAGTTGCGATATTATTTGGACAGAACTAAAGGGTTCAGACAATCTCAGCAGTTATTAGTTTCTTTTGCTTTGTGCTCTCAGGGCAAGCCCGTGTCAAAACAAACTATTTCTAAGTGGATTGGATTTTGCATTGCTTTCTGTTATTCCCATCATGGCAAAGAGATTCCAGCTGGGATTAGGCCTCATTCCACTAGGGCTACTGCCACTTCAACAGCTTTTTTAAGGGGGGTGGCAACTAAGGATATTCTGGAGGCAGCCACTTGGAGTTCAGTGCATACCTTCTCTAGGCATTACCACCTTCCACTATACTCTAAATCCAGGGCTGGTTTTGCCACTGCTGTGTTGCAGGGCATTTTGGCAGCTCCTGCTTCATTATAGTTTAGCCATCCTCCCTTACCTCTGCTTTGGGATTCTACCCAAGTGTTAGGACTGCAGCAATGTGAGATGAAGAACATAGTACAGTTTTGTACCTACCATAAATGTAGATGTTCAAGATCCACATTGCTGCAGTCCAATTACCCTCCCTCCTTCCCTCTGTAGTTTGAGGTGGTTGTGTGGGTTGGGTTATCCATCTGAGGTATATTGTGTATATTGTATATATTGTACATATTTTTGGTGTTAGGCTGGTTGGTTGTTTAGTTGTTGTCTATGGGTTTTGACCTTTCTTTTTAGGGTCTTCTGACATCTGGGGCAAGAAAAGACTGAGGATATGACGTCGGTCATGCGCATTTGTACCCTGACGTTCTGATGTCAGTCAAATGCGCCTTGACCGACGTCAGCCTTATACTCTGGTATTCGGGCCGACCGAGGGACAGCGGACTACCCAAGTGTTAGGACTGCAGCAATGTGGATCTTCGAACATCTACATTTATGGTAGGTACAAAACTGTACTTTATGACTGGTGGTTGATTGATTAGTGGATGAACAATTGTTGGGGCCAGGATTAGGGTGAATGTCTCCCCACACTGAGAGAGAACTAGAGTTGGTTTAAGAGAATATGACGATGTTGCTTTTTTGGTGGAGGCTTGAGGATAGTTTCAGTTTGGTATTAGTGGTAGAGATTTTTAACTTTATTTGGTGAAAGTTGTTAAAGTTGAATAAGGAGGAGGAGCCATCAGAGAAACTATTTGTGTTGTAGTATGGTGGGAGGTTTTGGAGATGGTGAATTGAAAGGTTAAAGAAAGAAGTAAGTTGGAACAATATGAGAAAAGAGAGAGTGAGAACTGCACAGAGTGTAATGAGGTTTATAGTGGTGAGCATAGTATAGTTGTTAAGCATTGTGATATGTGATGAGTGTAAGATTGGTATTATCTATAAGATGTATGAGTGATTTGAAGGTTCTGGTAAAGGGAGCAGCGGGGATACACTCGTAGGAGGATTATGCCAAAAACAATCAGTAAGTAGGGATACTGTATGGAATCCTTAAAGCTGAGGATGCAAGGTAAGCAGTAGTGTAGAAGTAAATTTTAAAATAGTAAATATGTAGAAAGATATCTTACAGAAAAATATAAGAAATTACTAGGAGACTGAAATTCAATGGTGAAGTGAGGGTAAAAAGAGTGTATTTTAAGTAGATATGTTTAAAAGTTAAAAAAATATATACTTTTATTTCACGAGTCTGAACTGGGGGTGTCATACATTTATTGACATAAATGTTTTTTGTTAAGGAAAAACAAGTAGGATTTTTACTTCTGATATAATGATAGCCCAGTAAAGACATATTCTAATAAGCATTATAAGGCAAAATAGATCATGGCAGTGAACCTCTCTAAACATACTAATGTAGTACCTGTCTGCTGTTACCACAGCCCACCAGTCTTTCTGGTTCCCTAACAGTAATGAAAATAGAATGCATGCCTGCAAATTCTATTTGTCCTTACTCTATTTTCCCTCTGTATTATCTTGACTTTGCTCTGACAGTCCTGAAAAGGGAGTGTTTGCTTCTCCTGGTAGTCTTTATACAGGTGACTGGAGATTGCTGGAAAAGTACTGAGATCGGCTGCTGTCAGATGCTTAGTGGACATAGAAGTAGGACACTGGTTTGCTATCCATCTCCTGTTAGTATATTTTTGAGGTACAGGTAAGAAGTCATGTTAATAAAAGGCTTGACCTTTCACTTCCAGTTTCAATTTCCTATTGATTTTAGTGAGAAGCTGTGGAGTAATTATTTTGCTAACATAACTTGCCAAGTAGTTATCTTGCAGATATACTGAGCAAGAAAAACAGATTTTTCTAACGTTTACTTTATACTAGTTTGGGAAAAAGGTGCACAAAACAGGAATACTTAGTACTCACAGTGGCAGTATTTTTGTTGTGCCAAGTATTATCAGAACCCGCAATTAAGGTGCCAAAAATATCATAATCTGTGAAAATGGGGAAACCAAAAAAAATATTTGCTTTCATTTTGTATATGTGCTTACTGATAATTTTGATATGCATCTTCATATTGGCGATCAGAGAAAACATATTACAGCAAAAGTACTGAAGTCTGACATGTTTGCGATTTAGCTTCATCAAACAATTAACGTGTTTGCAAACTCCCCAGCCCTAATATTCGGATAGGCAATCTGAAACTTTAAACTGATACTCAGCTATTGATTGACATCTTTTGTGTGCTGCTGCCTTATTGATTGACATCTTTTGTGTGCTTCTGCACTAAGACAATCAGAACATGTCCACTGTTAAAAGCATGCTCTGTTTTCCCAATATAGTAACAGTTTCTAACAACATGATTCCAGGTCAGCACTGTTTTTCATATTGCAATCTGATTAACCATTAAAATAAAATTTAAAGCATGTGTCAGGGTGAATAAAAATATTAATCACATTAAGATATTTTACAAACTTTGTATGTCCTACATCTCCAAATTCCCTTTCAGACAGTAGTAAATTGGCACCTACCACATAACATTTCCTTAAAATTGTATGGACAGCTTTAGAAACATCATCTACCATACTGTTAATTTGTGAATTAGTATGCAGTTTATCCAGTTTCCTTTTGACAGTTATTTCAACATTTTTAGATAAATTATCAAATGTCACGACAAACATATTTCTTATAGCCATAATTAGTATTTTTTTCTGTAAGTAAATAAATAAAATCTTTTAAAAATATGCACATCATAATTCCACAAGATAGGAACATACTGGCTCTATATTCACTTTCTGGCATCCCCATAATGGGTGTAGCAAATCCAACCTACTTGTCAGTTGATGTAAAGCCAACCGTAACTGTATTACTGTTTAAAACCTCTGCCAGTAAGCATGGCCTATTCAGTTTCTTGTCAATATGAATTTCTCTGTTGTTACTATGTATTCTAATACTACCAATCATTGATTTCTTTTATAATAATGGAATTATTTTACCACTGTGTAATTCACTACACACCAGCTGCACATATAATCTAAAATTAATGCTTTAAAAAGTGGTCCCATTCCTTCTGTAATGTACTGTCAGAAATCGTTATCTCACTGGTATTCCTAGTTATCCAAATATACTAGCCATTGGGAATATTATTTTGTACACTAGATTGATGAGCACTGTGGTAGAACAGCAAACTGTTACAGGAAGTAGGCTTATGGTAATTATCACTTAGTTTAGTTTTCATTATTTTTGAGATTATTACATCCAAAATGTTAACACACTGCAGTGGTAGTGCTGCGGTAGCGTTGTCGCCTCACAGGAAGACGTTGTCCTGTTCGATTCTCAGCTAGAATGTCTTCTGTGTGGAGACATGCGTGAATGGGTGTCCCTTCACTGAAGGTTGTGTGTCAGGGCTGGCAGCTCGGCACGTAAAACTGTACTGCCAATCATTAGCGGACCGGAGTTCCACTGTGGTGACCCCTAACCAGGAAAAGCCAAAAGATACAACAACATAAACAACTCCAAACAACTCCAACAACTGGTCCACTGAAAAATAAAGATTACCTCCCTGCATTGCTATTTTACTCATCATTAATTAATCTACCAAAACATTGAAGGATCCAGCATATGGATGTTTGCATAAGTATTTATCCTCCAGAAATTCCAGAAAAACTGTTGCATAATTGGGGTCATTGGAATACCTGTCAAGAGTTTTTCTTACTGGAAGTAATCATTATCTTTAAACATAAACATACCAGTTTTGTTTCATCAGTCCATCCAGTCCAGCTGTTGAATGTCAAGCCACTTCTCTTTTCCATTCTGGCCATTAACTTGTGGTCTGGTGGCTCAAGTTCCTGCAAATGTTCCCATCAACAACTGCATGCCATCCCTTCAGAGCTCATTTATTTGCCTGTGTAGCAAAATGGGTGCATCCATCAACAAAGCTAAATACACTTCTGTTTTTGCTAATAGGGAGCTTTGCTTATACATTTTTTTAGATGTAGAAATATTTCAGCGTAAACATATTCCACCCTGTTTTTTTTTTTTTTTCCTTTTTCTTGTCAGAGTTTAATGCCTCACTTTTTGACACCTGGCATCTTTTCTTTTAGCTATCTTTATAGCATGGTGCTTAAAAAGTTCTGTTTTCTACTGATATTTTACCATTCTCATAGTGTTTCTTTTGTGGTTTTATAAATTCATAGGTAGGTACTAGGCTATCTGCCCAAAGGCATTTAAGCCTAGCCGGAATGTGTTGGCTTTTAACACAATGTTCTAAGTGTTGGCCAAAAGTCCCAGGACAAGATGGTCATGAATTGTGTGTAGTTTGTTTGGGACCAGACCATTTAAATGTTCACTTTGTACTTATAAGACATTTGGCTCCATTCTCTTCTGGACAGAATGTCTACTTCTTACCAACCAGTCAGAAGAAATGGAGAAGAGGAAAACATGGATAAGAACAGAGTAGGTAGAAAGAGAAGAAATGAGGAGCAAGCTGCCTTCTCAGTCCCCAGGTACCAAGACAAGAGTCTTCCCCAACTTTTTACAGGCTTAAATCTCCTCAGCTAGAGACTATAGTAATTAGGGATTTATCTCCAGTTAATTCTATGAGCAGACATTCTTCCAAAAGGGAGTTATCCCACTTTGTCTTCCAGGCCTCCCTTAGCTGTATCATAGTGCAACACAAGAGGATTGGGAATTGATGATGAAGACCTTTAAGACAAAGAATGGGTTGGACATTATCCCACCCCACTCTCATACCTGGGTTAATTGGGTTTCCCTCTCCACACACACACAGACAAACACACAAACACACCACTATAACTCCTAAACCAGCACCTGTATTTGCAGAGCCAGTGATCTGTCCGGATCCTGTTCCAGTGTTGGTGCTGGGGATTTCTCATCTGGTTCACTCTACCCCAACTCCTTCGATGTCGAGTGCATGTCTGAACAATATGGTCGATTTCATCTCTTCACTTCTGTCCATGGTTTCAATTTGCTTGGAGCCATTTTCAGTGTCAGGGCTGTCAGTATATGAGATATATGTTTTGATCTCAGCCTTGAAGTAGTCCAGAGGCTTTAGTGTTGGTGTTGCTATCTTCAGCACCCCCACTTCTGCCTCAGCAGAGGAGGAGTTTGTTCTGCAGATGGAGCCTGTAGCACAGGCAGATTCTGGTCAGGTGATGGAGCCTGTAGAGAGGATGATTGTCTCTTCTCATAATCAAATAACAGGACTTCCAACTGTACCAGCCCCCCCCCCCAAGGTGTCCCCTCATGATCTGTTATGTCCATTCATCAAAGTTCCCAGGGGCAGAACAGAACAGTGTCCTTTGGAGATACCCACAATAGGCACACTGACTGATGTTCTTTGTCTTTCACTGTTGCAGTCCTCACATATGGGTTATCCAGCTCCCAGTAGCCCTTAGTCGGCCCAAATATCAAAGTCCTTGGTATATGACGTCGGCTGGCACTGGTTGTAAAACTGATGTCAGTACTTCAGGTATTAAGGGAGGCAAATGTCAGATGAAGTTAATAACTGTCTTGCCTGTGGAAAACAGATTCCGCGCCTTGATTTCCATTCCTATTGTATAACTTGTTTGGGCCTTGAGCATGACGTCCCTAAATGTGATCTCTGTGCTTCCTTTAACCCACGTACCATACACCGTAGGTTTAGATTTTGTATAGGCATTTCGGAGTCTGGCCTAAGTTCGTCGGTATGGTGTCTTCTGGTCTCCTGACTTCGGATATACCTAGGAAACGCAAAGACAAGGACCATGACAGGCCTAGGGTTAAATCTACTGATGACACACCGGTGAAATTGGTCGTCAGCACAGCGGTAGTCAGTGAGGCGCTTTTGCAACCCCTGCAGTCCGCAGATTTTCAGCTGCAAGCCTCTGCCGAGACCTTTACGGAGTCCTCCATGCCGCAGACTGCTATTTCGTCTTCAAACTCTCCGCCTGTCGCCACCTCAGATGGGTCCGGAGCCGCTTTGCAGGCACCGACTTCTGACCCCTCTTCTTTTCGACATGAGACCAGAACCAGACTGACTACCTTAATTCAGATTTCTGCAGTTGTTAGGCCTCCCAAGTCCCTCCGGATTGCTAGTAAACCTTCCAGCCGCATACCTACTCACAAGCAGGCATCGGCCTCCCCTCCTGTACCTCATTCCCAGTTGGTAAAGATGGCTGGTGATCTTCTTTCCCTGATTAGGGGCTCTTACCCCCCCCCCCCCCTCAAAGAGGGCTAGGGAATTCTCTCCTGATGTTTTGTCTGTCTCGGATTCTGAGATTTCCAGTATGTCTGCTGGTGAAGAAGGAAATTCTCAACCTTTTTCTGGCTTTGAGGATTCTGATGCTGAGGACTCTATCCCTTCTGCCTCCCCTCCAGAAGATTTTTCCTTTGGGGATACTTTGAATACTCTTATGGAGCATTTTAAATGGGAATGTCAGGATTTTCCACAGTCTAAGAAAAGAATCAGGGAATTTCTAGATTTGCCACAGCATAAGCCTCTGGCCATACCTCCAGTTTTGGAAGTTGTAGATGATGTTTTCATGGAAAATTCTTTAACTCCTAATTCTGTTCCGCCTGCCCCAGAAAACCAGATAGGTATTACAGGGTTCCTGAATCTCATCAATTCCTTTTTAAAAACCCTACTGCTGATCCAGAAATTATTTCTCAAGGCCCCAAGGGTGTTAAGGCTACTATTGCTAAAAACCTTGTGCCTTCTGATAAGGAATCTAGGGCCTTGGACAGGTCGGGTAAAAAAGTTTATACCTCTGCAACTCTTGCCATTAGATCCTTGAATTGTCTTTTTCACATGCTTAAGTATCAGCAGCATACTTTGGAGGCTATTAAGGCTAAACTTGGAGATATTCCTTCCATGACGGAGAACAAAGATTTACAAGACTTACTGAATTCTGCCACTTTAGTTAATAAGCATTCACTTCATTGTGGTTTTGACACTCTGGAAGCTTCCTGCCGAGCAGCAGCCACTGGATCCGTAATTAGAAGGCATGCTTGGCTCAGGGAGCAGCCTCTTTCTGAACCAACTAAATCTAAATTGCTGGATGTTCCTTTGCACAATGACAATCTTTTTGGTAATAAGGCTGAGGAGGTACTAAAGAAGTTGGAGGATAAGGAAAATCTATGCAAGCTGTAAAAGATTTCCTTCAGGTTCAGCCTCCTTGGTGTAGTAGGTATTATCCTTCTAAGACTTGGTCTTTCCCTGATCCTGCCAAGCAGAGTAGCTCTAGGCCTAGGGGTTTCAGATCTTCCAGAGGGCATGCTTCTGCCCCTCAAAAGGCTAAACAGTGGCATTCTTCTTCTGCTAAATTGTGGAGTTCTAAGCCAGCTTCCCAAAGCAAACATTCTCAATGACTCTGGCCTTCTTGTGACCACCTCTGCGGACCCGGGATTTCCTTTGGGGAGAAGGTTAGCCAGGTTCACAGAGGTATGGTCTATCATCACAGATGACAAATGGGTGCTCAGTATAGTAAACCAAGGTTACAAGTTTTACTTTCACACCTTCTCTGTTTTACAAGGATACCCAGACATACCCAGAACTCTCAGGGCAGAGGTACAAACTCAAATTTCTTCTCTACTGACTATGGGGGCTATAGAGCCAGTTCCTGTAAATCAGGGAGGCCTAGGTTTCTATTCAAGGTTTTCTCTGGTGCCCAAGAAAGGGGGTACCTGGTGCCCTTTTCTGGATCTGTCCATTCTAAACACTTTTCTGGTGATTCCCAAATTCAAGATGCTCACCCTTCAACAATTACTACCAATGCTGGGCAAGGATTCATGGCTGGTAACTTTGGATCTCAAGGAGGCTTATCTGCACAATCACCATAAGGGAAAGTTGCAGTCAGTTCCTTCTCTTCACGGCTGGGGAGCAACACTTTCAATTCTCTGCATTGCCCTTTGGCTTATCTACTGTTTCCAGAGTTTTTACGAAGTGCCTGGCTCCAGCCATTGCTTTTTGCAGACAGAGAAACATTCAAATTTATCCTTACCTGGACAACTGTCTCATTCAAGCAAACTCCCCATAACAGCTAGAAAAGGATTTGGATTTCATGAAGAACATTCTCACCTCTTTGGGTTACACTCTCAACGAAAAGAAGTCAAAGTTGGTTCCTTCAAGGGAGATTGTTTTCCTAGGAGCGAGTCTGAATACAGCCACCCAAATATTTATTTATTTATTGACATTTGATAACCAGGTTTGTCCAACTGGGCTTGTGGCCCATTTTCAGTGGAGACCCGAGGAGAAAAGCTCCAGTAATACATTTTAAAACAAGTACAATTTTAAACAATATTGATATAATAGCAGTTATAGCAAAATGATTCACATATGTTGGGATACATGCATAAAGTTAAAGTTGCATTAAAAAGGAGCTAAGTAACAATTTTACATTGATATAGTTCAATAGGTCAACAATGAACATTTTTTGTTTGTATAAAATTGTGCAAATGCATAGTAGACAGATTGGAGAGAGAGGTGTAATGAGGTACTAAGTATGGTCCTTTTGAGGGTATATAAAGGAAAGGAATACTAGGTAGGGTCATAGCAAGGGCAGGTTCTGGAATAAATATGAGAAAATGTCAATGGTACCTCAAGAATCTTTGGTATCAACACACACAGGACTTAGACTTGATTCTTCCCTGATTCCCTGTCTACACATGGAGTTCCTCTGGTGGGCAACAGCCTGTTCTCAGAATAAGGGTCTGCCTTTCTGCCCACTGCCTGCCAGCCAGACTCTCACCACATATGCCTCAGATGTTGCATGGGGGGCTCATCTGGAGGGCAGGGGCCTACAGGGGACTTGGAGCACCCAGCAGATTCATCTACACATAAACTTAAAAGAATTAATGGCAGTGCAGCAGGCCTTGCTGCCTTTCAAGGACCTACTCTACCCTGAGACTCTGCTGATCAGGACAGACAATACCACAGTCATGTGGTACATCAACAAGCAAGGGGGGACTCACTCTTACCCCTTGTCAGACAAAGCATGAGACTATGGTCCATAGCAGCATCCATGGCCTTACATCTAATCGCCCAGTATTTTCCTGGGAGGCTGAACTCCTTGGCGGATCATTTGAGCAGACATGTTCTGGATCCTCATAAATGGCAACTGAACAGGGGCATTTTCCATCGCATCACTCATCATTGGGGCAACCCACAAGTGGATCTTTTCTCCTCTCACACCAATAATCTCCTTCCAACCTTCTGCACCAGGGAGTTTCACAACAAAGCTTGGAGTGTGGATGCGTTATCCTTCCATGGACACATCTCTGAGTTTATGCATTCCCTTCTCTGCCTCTTCTTCCCAGAGTGCTACTAAAGACAAGGGACGAAAAACCAAAGGCTATTCTGATAGCTCCAGATTGGCCCATGTAGCATTGGTATCCCCTCCTTCGCAGCCTTTCCCAGGCTCAGCCTTGGCATCTTCCCCTGGTACCAGATCTGTTGGTTCAGGGGGGGGTAGTTCCTTCATCCTCAGCTTCAAACTCTACATTTAACTGCCTGGCTAATACTTTAAATCTTTCCCAACAGGTGGTTGAAGTTCTTCATGAGGCCAGGAGGCCTAGCACAAGAAAATCCTATGCAGATAAATGGAAGAGATTTTGCTCTTGGATGCTAGCTAAAGAAGACTCTTCTCATCTTTCTCTTTCCCTCATTCTTGACTTCCTAGCAGGAATGCTTAATGGTGGACTTTCCTTTTCTTCATTCAAAATTCATGCTTCAGCAATTTCGGCTCATTGTTCTTTTGAGCAACCCATTTTTTCTCGCCCCTTGATGAAACAGTTCCTGAGGGGAGCTAGTAATCTTAGACCTCCCAGAAGAGTTACTACTCCTGCTTGGGATCTTAAGTTTGTCTTGGAAAAACTTACTCTACCTCCCTTTGAACAAGCTGCCTCTGCAAATTTGAAGTTTCTATCCTGGAAGACTGTTTTTCTTTTAGCTATTACTTCAGCTAGAAGGGTATCTGAGCTGCAGGCCTTAATGGCAGTAGAACCTTTCATTATTCTTCACTCAGATCGGGTTTCTCTGAGAACCAATCCCTTCTTTATACCTAAGGTAGTTTCCAGTTTAACCCTTAACCAGTCTATTCACCTGCCTACATTTTTCAACAATCCCCAAAATAAAGGGGAAAGGATTCTGCACTCTCTTGATGTACATAGACAGCTGAGATTTTACTTAGACAGGACTAAATCCTTTCGAAAATCTGAACAGTTACTGGTTAGTTTTGCTCCTGGGGTTCAGGGTAAAGCTATTTCAAAACAAACCATTTCCAAATGGATTGCTCATTGTATTCACTTTTGTTACCTGCAGCATGGGAAGGTTCCCCCCAAGGGTATTAGGACCCATTCTACTAGAGCAGCCTGTACCTCTTCAGCCTGTGTAAGAGGTGTGCCTACTAAGGACATTCTAGAAGCAGCTACTTGGTCTTCTGTCCATACTTTTGCAAAGCATTACAATCTACCTTTGATTTCTAAATCCAGGGCTGGTTTTGCCTCTGCAGTTTTGCAGGGCCTCCTTACCAACCCTTAATCTGTGATCCTTCCTCCCCCCTCTCTCTTCTTACTGGGCTTTGGGAATCAACCCATTTGTGAGGACTGCAACAGTGAAACAAGAAGAGCATAGTACAGTTGGTACACTTACCATAAATGTAAATGTTTGAGTGTGTTCACTGTTGCAGTCCTGGTTTCCCACCCTCCATTCCCCCTTTTTTCCTAAGGCACAGACTATAGATTTTTATTTTTTGTATGACGTGTCCAGGGTGCTACCATTCCTGGGTTAGCCTTCTTTTGGGGGCTCTTGACAGTTAAGGCAAGAAAAACTGAGAAAATAGCGTCCGCTGCCTCCCTTTATACCTGACGTACTGGCATCAGTTTTACAACCGGCGCCAGCCGACGTCATATACCAAGGACTCTGGTATTTGGGCCGACTGAGGGCTACTGGGAGCCTGATAACCTATATGTGAGGACTGCAACAGTGAATGCACTCAAACATCTACATTTATGGTAAGTGTACACAACTGTACTTTCTGTGGATTCTGACCTGTCACACAAGGAAATTCTTCAGAAGAGAACATGCAAGAGGAAGCATGTAGACTCCCCCCTGAGAATCATTAACATCAGATACTGTGGCAAAGTCCTTGAACTGATGAAGCAGAGGGGATCTTGACCATCTGACACATCCTGTCTAGATGCGAAAGTACTTTTTGAAGCTTACAGCGCTGTCCCTTCTACTACTTTTTGGGTGCTAAACCTGTGGACCATGGTAGGAACCAGATATTTTGGAGGCAATCCTTATAAAACCTGATAAAATTTTATGTTCTGTTAAGGAATAGCAGTACTACTGAAAATTACCTCTGGTGGATTCTGTGATAGTTAAAGCTGCCACCAAAAAAGAACTCACAGATAAGTCTTCAACTACTTATCCTCCCAGCAAGGAATCTCGGGCCTTGGACAGGATGGGGAAGCACACCTACAGCTCAGGCACATTTGTCCTGAGTACATTAAGCTACTTCAGACATATAAACCTGTTCCACAGGGACCTAGCAGAACAGGCTGTGGAAGCTTTAGGACAACCCATGTTACAGGAGCTTGTGAAACAGCTTCAGAACACCCTTTAAATCAGGTGTTGTTGCAAGCTTCTCCATGTGGCTATATCACAATGCAGTTGATGGAGTGGGAAGGGGCAGCAGGCACTGGCTTGACTATGAGATGTCAGACATGACACCACTTGTGCATCTTTGTGTGATAACTTTAAGGTATCTTTCAAAAGCACCCTGTTCAGTTGTTCCTCCCTCTTTGGACGAGCTGTGAAGGATAAGTTAACGAGGTGTAAGCAGGATGGGAAAACACTGTCTAGTGTGCGAGTCAGATTTGAGAGCCCTCAAAGTGAGGAGGCGGCAGGAACTCCTAGTGGGTCCCTGACCGGCTGTGCTCTTCCTCCCTTGGAGCAGACTAGCTCCCAGACCCGAGCAGCCACTGGAGTCCTTGGGAGAGGAGTTCAAGACAGTTTTTTCAGACCAGTCTCTGCCCCTCTGTACTTTGACTCTCAATAGTTTGGGGGCTGGTATTATCGGGGAGTCTTGAGGCAGTGGCATGCTGTGCTCCCTCTTCTCAGGTGGAATGAGGAGGAAGCATCTTCCAGCCCTTTGCATTACGGGTAGTAGAGAGTATCTTCTCCAATGCTAGAGCTGCTTCCCCTGCTCTCCAGGGCCCTTCCCAGCCCCCCTCATCTCTGAGAGCTGAGCCTTCTCATGCTGCTCCCAGTCAGCCCTCCAAGCCAGCCTTCAAAGGGGAGTTACCCCACTTGGGGTTCCCCACTCTTCCAAGCCCTCCCCTGAGCCCCTCTCAGAGGATGTGCCTGGGAAGAGGAGGCACCTAGACTCTCAGATGGAGTGTCTCACCGAAGATACGGACCTTAATGGAGGGGACGGGAACCCCAGATCACTGCCCAAGAATGTCTGCTTTGGAGACATCCTAGACATCCTCAAACTGAAGGGCAGATGGTCCTCCCATCCCCCATCCGCTGAGGAGTCCGTGTTCTGAAAGCATTTGGGATGGGACCATCTACCACCTGGGTTTCCCCACTTGCTGACAAACTGATAATGTCTATCACCAGCTGGGCATGGAAGGAGCCCGATACTATGGAGCCAGTGTCCAAAGGAGTGGACAAATTCTTAAGTCCACCCGCAGACAGTTTTGGTCAAAAAGGGTGCCAGTCGATGCTATTGCAGTAGCTGCTGCCACTAAAAAGGAGCTGGTGTTGCAGGGTACGTCTGTCCAGCCCCCCAATCGAGAATACCAGGTGATCAACAGACATGGAAAGCCGGTTTTCGACTCGGCTACATTTGGTCTGTGGCCGCTTAATTACCTGGCACACTTCACCCGCCGCCAAAGGGATTTGGTTAAGGAAGTCACCACTTTCCTTTCTGAGTTGATGCCTGCCAAGGACTTGAACAAAGTGTCTCCCAAGCTATTCCACTCTAGCATCCCTCACTAATTCTTCAATGAGGTTGATTTCCAATGCTGCAGAGGGCACCTGCCGAATGGCTGGCATAGGCATCGTTATTCAGAGTTTCACCTGGCTGCACCTATGTGGGTTTGTGAAGTCTTTTAAAGTGTCCTTCACTAATGCCTGCTTTGATGTAAAAACTCTCTTTGGTCCACCAGTCAGACACACTGACCCGCAGTGAGCAAGAAGGGATGACCTTGTCGGCTGTGGGAATCAAATTTTCTGCCCCTCAGCAGTCCTTTTCTAAGACACAATGCAGGAGGAAGAAATTGTCTTTCCAAAAGTCGCAGTCTTCTTTTCAGGAAGCTCAGGATGAACCCTCTTCTAGAAGTCGAGGGAGAGGGTTCAATGGTAGACACCACACTAGAGGCAGAAGGGGTCTGCAAAATCAGGGCTACAGGGAACTTTTCTCTGAGAAGTCCTTCCAGTGCTGCTGATGCATTGCCTGACTGTTCTGCCCTGAAGGCAGTCGGGGGTCATTTATCTCTGCACCTGTTGGCTTGGGCAAACATCACAAGAGATCAGTAGTTGCAAGTATTATTTCCAGTGGCTATTTTATTCCCTTTTCCCACCCCACCCCCCACCAGTCAGGAAACTTCTCCCCGATGCGCCAACCCATCAGATGGAGTTAGCTTAGCAAGAAGTGCTCAGGCTTCTTCAGAAGAGAGCCATCTAAGAGGTCCTGCCAGGCGAAGGAGGATCCAGAACTTACTCTTGCTTCTTTTTTGGTGCCAAAGAAAATGGGGGACCTACGTCCAAGCCTGGACTTAAGCGAGTTAAACCTCTCCGCTAAGAAGTTGAAGTTCCGGATGGTCACTGTCCAGTCCATCATGACCCTTCTGCAAAAGGATGAGTTGATTTGCTCTTTGGATCTCCAGGATGTGTACTATCATAAAAATAGACAGGTGCTCCAGGAGACAATCTCCACTTTTGTGTAGGGGCCAAGTATTATCAGTTCAGGACCCTGCTCTTTGGTCTCACCACAGCCCCCTGGGTGTTCACCAAGTGCAAGGCAGTGGTGGCAACTCACCTGAGACTGCAGGGATTTCTGGTGTTTTGTTAACTAGATGAATGGCTCCTCATAGCTCCTACGAAGCATCAACTGATCGCAGCCATTCAGTACCTTCTTCGCCTCTTCGACCAGCTAGAAATTACTGTGAATCTGGCCAAGTTGAATTTGATTCTGACCCAAGACTGAGTTTATTGGCATCTAGCTAGATACTGTGTCAGAGATTGCAGCATTGCCTCCAGGCATGTACAACTAATCAGATCCCAAGTTCAGTGCCTCCTAGATGTTCATCGTGTTACACTGCTGCAGTCATCACTGTTGGGTTATCCTGCCATCAGGCGGTCCCGCAGTCGGCCCGAGTTCCAAAGTCTTGGCCCGGCGTCGGTTGCTGTCGCTGCTTCCCTGACATCAGAGCATCAGGGGTATATAAGATGCATCCAATGCCATTTTCTTCAGTCTTTCTTGCCGCGCGGTGCCTCGAAGCAGAAGCAGTTCGCAAGTGCCGGTCGGCCGACTCCTGAGATTTTCAAATCGAATTTCAGACCAAAGTCTTCATAAAGCTAAGTACCCCATTGGGGAACCTTTTCTTGCCTCGGTCCGATGTCAGAAAAAGTTAACAATTGCATTTCTTGTGGGAAGCAAATACCTCATAAGGACTTCTATTCTTATTGTATTCCTTGCCTAGGCCCAGACCACGACATCACAAGTTGTCGGTTTTGTAATAGGTTTAATAAACAAACTATTAAACGTCGGTTTGATTTCACCCAACATTATTTTGGTAGAAAATTTAATTATACCATGCCGTCGGAGCAACCGACGACCGGAATGCATAAAAAACGCAAAGATAAGGACAGGCAGCCGAAATCCAAACCGGATTCCGAGGCCTCTGCTAGGCCAGTCGCTGGTTCTCAGGTTTTCAGTGAGGTGCCTATGCAGCCCCTGACGACAGCTGGTTTAGAACCCCAGGCGACATCCGATTCACAAGCGGAGATTACTAGGCCTCCACAACCTTTACCTTTAGGCCCTTCCGACTCCATTCCTGAAGGAGATTCCGATGCAGCTGAAACGCTTTCAGTTGCTGAAGGTGTCTTCAGACTGACTACACTCACTATTAAATCCTATGCAAAACTGAAAACTCCTTTAAAAACAAAGAAGACTGCACAGCAGTCTCCAGCACAAGGCCCCATGCCTAGGAAACAGATGCTTAAGATGGCTGAAGACTTAATTACCCTAATCAGGGGTTCCCATCCGCCTACTGATAAAAGGCCAAGGCAGGAGGAGGACTACACTTCCTCTGACCAGGTTTCTATTTCCTCAGACTCTTCTGAGGAACAGGAATATTCCTTTCCCCCTTATGAAGATTCTGATGCTGAAGAGTCTATCCCTTCTGCATCTCCCCCAGAAGACTTCTCTTTTGGGTAAACCTTACATACTATGAGGGAACATTTCCAATGGAAAGGCCAGGATTACTCTGATTGTAAGAAAAGGCTCAGAGAGTTCCTTTTACTACCCCAGCACAGACCACTTGCAATTCCACCTGTGTTAGACATTGTGGATGATGTTTATTCAGAATCTAGCCTCAACCAAGATTCACTACCTCCTGCACCAGCCAAACCAGACAGATACTACAGAGTCCCTGACTCACACAAATTCCTGTATAAAAGCCCTGTTGCTGACCCAGAAACCATTTCCCAGGGTCCCAAAGGGGTTAAAGCCTCTACTGCTAAAAATCCTGTGCCCCCTCTGAAATGGATTCTAGAGCACTAGACAGATGGGGAAAAAAGTTTATACCTCAGCTACTCTAGCTATGAGAGCCTTAAATTGTCAGTTTCACATGCTGAAATAGCAACAATATCTGATGTCTCAATTAAAACAAAAAATGCTCGTACATTCAGACCAACCAGATTACAAGGAAATGCAAGATTTGTTACATTCAGCTGAACAAGTGGGAAAACATACTTTGCAATGTGGATTTGATTCATTGGAAGCTTCTTGTAGAGCAGCAGTGACAGGGTCTGTCATACGTAGGCATGCTTGGTTAAAAGAACAAACTTTGCCTGATCATGTTAAAGCAAAGTTATTGGATGCACCCTTACCGCAGGGTGTTTTATTTGGTGTAAAAGCAGAAGAAGTTTTAAAGAAAATGGAGGATAAGGCAAAATCTATGCAGACGGTCAAGGATTTCTTATAGGTTCAACCTTCTCGTTTCAGCAGAAATTGGCCAACCAAAAACTGGTCCTTTCCACTTTTTGCCAGACCACAGAGGAGCAGATACAGACGCCCAAGAGGCAGAGGCCAGCTACAAGGCTCTTACCAGCCTCGACAATGGAGTACCACAACCCAAAAAGGAGGAGAAGACAGGTCTCAAACTACTAGAAGACAAACACAATGACTTACTCCTCAGACTACCAAGCAAAACTCTCTTGGCAGCTCCCTTGGGGGGGAAACTAGCTCTTTTCGCAGACAACTGGCACATCATCACAAAAGACAAATGGGTCCTAAATATTGTATCTCAAGGCTACAGATTCCACTTTCACACTTTACCAAGGATAAAAGGAATGCCAAACCTGCTACCAAATCAATGGGCAGAGGCTCAAAAGCAAATATCAGCTCTCATGGACATGAGAGACATTCAACAGGTTCCTACACAGGAACAAGGATTTTACTCAAGACTGTTTCTAGTTCCCCGAAAGGACAAAGCCTGTAGACCCATTCTGGACCTCTCAATTCTAAACGCATACCTGGAAGTACCCAAATTCAAGATGCTAACACTACAGCAACTTCTTCCCATGCTGGGCAAGAAGGCTTGGCTAGTGACGTTGGACCTCAAGGAGGCATACCTGCATGTCTCTATCAGACAAAATTGCAGAAGATACCTCCAATTTATTGCAGGTTCAACCCATTACCAATTCTCTGCACTGCCCTTTGGCTTATCTGCTGCGCCCAGGGTCTTCACAAAATGCCTGGCACCAGTAATTGCATACTGCAGACAAAGAGGGATTCAGATATACCCATACCTGGACGACTACCTTATTCAAGCAGAAAGCAAAGACATTCTATGAAAGCATCTGGTGTTTGTCAAAAACCTTCTAAGTTGCCTAGGGTACACAGTAAACGAAAAGAAGTCAAAACTAGTGCCCTCATAAGACATAATATTCCTGGGTGCCAGCTTAAATACAACGGCCCAGATGGCTTACCTCACGCAGACAAACAAAGACATCTGACTCAATACTTCAAAATGATGGCAACAAAGACCCAACTCTCTGCAAGAAAAATTCTGCAGGCCTTGGGATTCATGGCATCTTGCATAGTACTAATACCATTTGCAAAACTGCATATGAGGAAATTACAATGGTATCTGAAAAGTGTATGGTCTCAACACAACCACAGCTTGGAAACAATAATTCCACTCATTCCCTGCCTTCAACAGGAGTTTCTATAGTGGGCTCAGGCATGTCACCTCAACAAGGGTCAGCCTTTCACCTTACCCACAGCCAGGCAAACTATAACAACAGATGCATCGAATTATGCCTGGGGAGCACACATGGCAGGACAGTGTATTCAGGGCAAATGGCCTGCAAACCAAAGGCATCTACATATCAATCAAAAAGAGATGCTAGCTGTACAAAATGCCCTAACAGCTTTCAAGGACCTCCTACATCCAGGGCAACTGCTAATAAAGATGGACAACACCACAGTGATGTGGTACATAAACAAGCAAGGGGGCACACACTCCTACCCCCTATGCAGACAAGCAATGACCTTGTGGAACACAGCACTGACCTACCAAGTTCATCTACAAGCACAATTCCTACCAGGAAATAAAAACACACTGGCAGACGATCTAAGCAGAAACATCACAGATCCTCACGAGTGGAAACTAGATCCACAAGTATTCGCAATGATAACTCAAAAATGGGGAAGCCCAGACATAGATCTGTTTGCTTCCCCCCAAAACTACCAACTACGGAAATTCTGCACAAGGACATACCACGCACTAGCTTGGAAAGTGGACGCCCTCTCATTCAGTTGGAAAACATTGACAGTGTATGCCTTTTCTCCACTGCCTCTTCTGGCAAAGGTGCTGCTGAAAGTCAGATTAGAGAGGCCACAAATGATACTCATTGCTCCAGACTGGCCACGCCAACACTGGTATCCAATACTGAGGAACATGGCTCAAGGCCCACCATGGATTTTGCCAACGATTCCTCACCTGCTCACTCAACAAAACAGTCAGATTCTACACAGCCAGCTCAAGACATCTGGCTTCATGGGAAATTGCCTAAATAAACAGTCAACTCTTCTCTCTAAAGCTGTGATGGACGTCATTCTGGAAGCCAGAAGGCCTAGCACCAGGAAAGTCTATTCAGGCAAATGAAAAAGATTCTGCACCTGGAACCAGGCCAAAGGCCTAAATCCTCTAGTCCCAAATATTCCTCAGATTCTTCAATATCTAACTGAGATGTTGTACAAAGGGCTTTCCTTCTCATCTATTAAGATCCACGTCTCAGCTATTTCAGCTCAATGCAACACGGATCCTCCTATATTTTCACATCCATTACTAAGACAGTTCCTCAGAGGGGCTAAGAACATAAGACCGCCCCAGAGAGCACCAACACCAACTTGGGATCTCAACTTTGTTCTGGAAAAGCTAACACTACCGCCCTTTGAACCAGCTTTCACTGCTGATCTGCAGTTCCTATGATGGAAAACTGCCCAGTTGCTAGCAATAACTTCAGCACGAAGAGTCTCAGAACTACAAGCTCTAATGACAGTGGAGCCTTTCATCATATTTCATCAAGACAGAGTCTCTTTACGAACTAACCCTTCCTTTATGCCAAAGGTGGTATCCAGTGTGGCCCTAAACCAAACCATTCATTTGCCCACCTTTTATCCAAACCCCCAGAACAAAGGGGAAAGGCTCCTACACTCTTTGGACATTCACAGACAATTACGTTACTACTTGGATAAAACTAAGGCTTTCAGAAAATCTGACCAGCACTTTGTATCCTATGCTGCAGGATCTCAAGGAAAAGCTATCTCAAAACAGACCATTTCAAAATGGATAGGACATTGTATCCATCTCTGCTACACACACCATGGGAAATCTGTGCCTGGTAACATCAGGCCCCATTCCACCAGGGCTACAGCAACGTCAACAGCCTTCCTCAGAGGGGTACCAACCAAGGCTATTTTGGAGGCTGCCACTTGGAGTTCAGTGCACACTTTCACCAAGCACTATCACTTACCTCTATACTCTAAAACCAGAGCTGGCTTTGCCACTGCAGTACTGCAGGGCCTACTAACCTCACCAAACCCTGTTTAGTTCCACCACCCATCCTTAGCTTTGGGATTCATCCCAACAGTGATGACTGCAGCAGTGTAACACGATGAACATAGTACAGATGTCCTTCAAGGATGCATCTGCAGTCTTTACAAATGGGTTGTCCTGAATTGGTCCTTTCGGACTCCTAAAATGGATTTTGCAGACTATAGACAAAGGTTACAGGTTCCATTTCCATACACCTACCCAGAGGAAGGGAATGCAAACCACCCCTTCTCAAAAAGCAGAAGCTCTAAAAAAAATCTCAATTATAAGAAAACAAATGGAGACCTATTCTAGACCTGTCTGCTTTAAATACATTCCTCATTGTCCCAAAATTCAAAATGCTGAATGCTGGGCAAGGAGTTTTGGCTGGTAACTCTAGATCTCGATTTCTTGCAGGATCACAGCATTATCAATTCTCAGCATTCAAATCTATCCCTACCTGGACGACTGCCTGATACAAGCGGACAACAAAACAAACTCACAGAAGACTTACAAAGAGTCATCTACCTGCTGCAAGCCCTGGGATATACAGTCAATACAAAAAGTCAAGGCTGATTCCATCCCAAAGAATAACCTTTCTGCGTGCAGAACTGGACACATCAAAACAAATGGCATTTCTAACTGCAGAAAAGAAAGAGCAACTTCCTCTCTACTTCTTGGCATTAACAAAGCAGAGGCATCTAACTGCAAGAAAAGTGCTACAAGCTCTAGGCTTCATGGCATCCTGCGAAAGCTACAGTGGTACCTAAAGAATTTGTGGTCTCAGCACAAGCACAGCCTAGAAACCAATATTCCAATCATCCCATGCCTGAAGCAAGAGTTCTTATGGTGGGCTCAGGCCTGTCGATCAAACACAGGACTGCCCTTCTGCAAAAGTCAGACAAACCATCATGACAGATGCCTCAGACACATGATGGGCAAGTGCTTTCAAGGCCTATGGATTCAAGACCAGCTGCATCTGCACATAAATCTAAAAGAAATGATGGCAGTTTCAGACCTTTTCTCCAAGAAGGCCAGTTGATGATAAGGACAGACAACACCACAGTTATGTGGTACATCAACAAACAGGGAGGCGGATGTGGCTCTGAGCTACAACATTCAGTTACAGGCAATTTATGTACCAGGAAGGAAAACATTCCTTTCAATCACCAGTTGAAGAAATTCTGCACAAGGACTTACCACCCACTTGCTTGGAAGGTGGACTCCTATCCTTCAGTTGGAAAAGCCTGACAATTAACCCAATTTATCCCAAAGGGTTAAAGACATAATCCTGGAGGCTCTCCATCAAGATACATGCATCAGCTATTTCAGCAGAGTACAGCTTGGATCTCCACTGCCAGCATGGGACTTGAACTTTGTGCTAGAAAAACTGACTCTTCCTGAATTACAATACTTATCCTGGAAGACTGCTTTCCTGGGTCTCTGAACTACAGGCATTAATGGCAGTGCAACCCTTCCTAATCTTCCATCAAGATAGAGTGTCCATGAGAACAAATCGTATCTTTAAATCAGGCTATCCACCTTCCTACATTCTTCCCCAACCCACAGAACACTACCTGGACAGGACAAAAACAATAGAAAAACTGACCAGCTTCTGGTAGCATATGCAGCAGGAAAGGAAGGAAAACCAATTTCTAAACAGACAATCTCCAAATGGATAGGAAATTGCATTAGATTTTGTTACTCCTACCATGGTATAGAGGCTGCTACTTGGACCTCCGTGCATACATTTGCCAAGCATTATAACTTACCTCTATACTCTAGATAATCTCTTATCATTTAGATGCATCCTTGAAGGACATAGTACAGTGCCAATTTTGCTCTCTACTATTTGGAAACTTTGGCATTTATCCAAATTTAGCCATCCAAGAGGGCACCTGGCATCTAGACTGCAGATGCATTTTTGTACCTACCATAAATGTAGATGTTCGAGTGTTCACACTGCTGCAGTCTAGGTTACCCTCCCTCCATCCCCTCTGAACTAGCTGGACTTATCTATTCCTTTCTATCCTATACAACCTCTGTGGTTTATTTGCTTGTGACTGAAGGTTTTGTTTTATTTTTATATGTATATTTTTATATAGAAATATGTATTGCCCACCTATTGGGGGCACCTGACATCTGGGGCAAGAAAAACTGAAGAAAATGGCATCGGATGCATCTTATATACCCCTGACGCTCTGACGTCAGGGAAGCAGCGACAGCAACCGACGCTGAACCAAGACTTTGGAACTCGGGCCGACTGCGGGACCACCTGATGGCAGGATAACCCAACAGTGATGACTGCAGCAGTGTGAACACACGAACATCTACATTTATGGTAGGTACAAAACTGTACTATCTGTTTCATCCTCAGGTTCGCTTCATTCTCAGGGCCTTGGGGTCCATGGCAGCGATAATCTATCTGGTGCTATTAGCCAGGTTTTACATGAGGGGTCTACAGTGGACTCTAGCGGTCCAATGTTCTTCTCTGTCTCATCTGGAGGCGACAGCTTCCATCCATCTCGCTCCAGTGTGCAGGCATCATCCTCTTTGGTGGATTCAGTCTCCCGATCTCCTTGTGGGCAGATCCTTTTCTCCTTCTCCTCCTGGTGCCATTGTGACCACGGACGTTTCCCTACTGGGGTGGGGAGGGTATTGCCAGGGAAAGATAGTCCAAGGTATGTGGTCCTGTTCAGAGACCAAACTGCACATAAACATACTGGAGATGAGAACAGTTTTTCTCACATTGCAAGCCTTTCAGGACTGCCTTCACTTGGGTACCATTGCAGTGCACGCGGACAACATGGTGGTTGTGTGGTACATCAGCAGACATTCTTATCTGCTTTATCATGAGGCCATGAGAGTGTGTGAATGGGTGATGTCCTTTTTAGAGCTTTCTCCTTGCAATGCACATTCCCAGGCAGACCAACGTGCTAGCAGACAAGCTCAGTAGAGCTATCTTGAGTCTGCACTAGTGGTCCTTGAATCCCTCAGTGGCGAGATAGATCTTACTTCACAGGGGTCAATTGAGCTGCTATCTGTTTGCCTCCCCTCTCAATCACAAATGCAGCAAGTACTTCACCCAGATCCCCCCAGCCGAGGAGTCCCCCAGGGATGCTCTAGTTCAGGATTGGCCTCTGGATCTTCCTTTATGCTTATTCTCCTATATATGGGTACTGGATCCCCTTCCAGATATGATATCTCACCCCTCTAATTTTCCGATCCCAAACCTTCAAGACTCTTCATCTGACTTGCGTTGTTTGTCTTCTTCCCATAATTCTAAACCAGTCCAGGCTTGCCTCTCCCATCAAAGACATCATTCTGGCCTCTCAGAATACTTCCACCAGAAAGGTCTGTGGTTGTAAATGGAAAAGATTTTTTGTCTGGGCCAATCAGTGGAATCTGGATCCCTTTTTGGATAACATTCCAGACATCTTATTATTCTGGTCTTCTCTCTTTCAGGATGACGCCAGTTTCTCCAATATTAAGCTGCTGCTGGCTGCCATCTCTAATTTTCATGTTTGTGAGGAGACTACTTTTTCTTCTCAACTTTGTAAAGCTTTTTTGAAAGGTGTCTTCCTGCTATGGCCTCCTATCAAAGATCCGTATCCTCCTTGGGACCTTTCCTTTGTGCTACAGTCTCTTACACAGAGTCCTTTCGAGCCTGCTGCAACTTGCAACGTTAAGTTTTTGTCTTGGAAGACTGCCTTTTTGGTGGCTATAACATCAGCAAGATGAGTTTCTGAATTGCAGGCTCTCTCCATGAATCCTCCATACATAATTTTTTTATAGAGACAGAGGGGCTCGAAGGACTAATCCCTCTATCATGCTCAAGGTAGCCACTGAAGCAGATTTGAATCAAACTATTCAGTTGCCAGTTTTCTTTCCCAACCATTCCAATAAAAGAGAGTATATGCTGCACACGCTTGATGTACAGACAATTGTGTTTCTGTTTAGACAGGACAAAGAGCTTTTGCAAATCTGGCCAACTGTTTGTGGCCTTCTCTGTTAATAGACTGGGTCGGGTAGTGTCCAAGATTACAGTATCTCTTTAGATATCCCAATGTATTTCTATGGTTTATACTTCTAAGGGATTGCTTTTATCAGGACCTGTCAAAGTTTATTCCACTATATCTGTGCATATGTCAGCTGCATATTTAGCCCAGTATTCCTTAGATGAGATTTATGCTGCAGCCACCTGGTTTACTCCTCACACCTTCGTTCTCATTACAAACTTGACCTAGTTTCCAGGAACAGGGCTTCCTTTGGTTCCACAGTCTTTCGGCATGTCCTTCCATGAGGCCACCCAGGATTGTATGGTAGTTGAGGGCTCTGACCCAGAAGTGAAGAATAGTGACATGGATAACATCAGATAAAGAGTTATGTACTTACCATAACTTAGCATCTGAGTTATCCTATGTCACTATTCATCACTATTCCTCCCTCCTTCCCCCATCCTGTTGGATCTAGAGTATGTGGATATGTCCTTTATGGTGATTCAGGACTACTCTTGCTGGCTTCTAGCTCTGGAGCAAACTCAATCTGAGGGGTTAGAGGGCAGCAAGGGATTATGGGAGTGGGAGGAGCTCAAGTCAAGAATCTGTCTAAAAAGTTGCCGGCTTGGATCTGATGTCTGATCCTACAACTGAAAAGTGTTGAATAGTGACATAGGATAACGCAGATGCCAAGTTATGGTACGTACATAACTTTTTGTTCAAAAAAATCACATCATTAACCCTTTGACTTCTCTTTGGATATGGGCAGACATGGCAAAGGTGGCACCTTGAATGGACACTGACCACAGGGTTAAAAAGATCTGCAGAACCAGGAGTGCAGAGAACCCTTTACAGAAGGCCAAAATAGCATCCCTGCAGGCTTGCCCAACTGTCCATCTATGGAGGCTGTCAAGGGCATCTGTATATCTTGGCACCTGGCAGCATGGATGGCTCTTATGTAAGACAGGTCCAAGATACAATATCCAGAGAGCTCTCCATACCCTTTCCCGGAAACCATAGGTAATGAAGTCGCAATTACCAGATGTTCAGCCTCATCAAAACACAACAGCTGTATGAGAAGTTGCTTCTGTGATCCAAAAACAGGCATCCAGGAGATCCCACCAGTCCAGAGAGGTTCAAGAACCTATTCAAGGTTCCTTTTGGTGCCAGAGAAAAACAATGGCCTAAGGCAAATACTAGATGTCAGTGGCCTGAATATTTTTGTAAAGACCCAGTTTAGGATGGTCAAAGTGTCATTCATTTTTGCCATGTCTCAAGGTGAATGATTGGCAGTGTTTCATAGACCTCCAGGACACTTACTTCCACATAAAGATTACAAAGGAGTCCATAAAGTTTTTGCACTTTCAGATGGGAGCCCTGCCCGTCAGTGTCACAATCCCCCCCCCCCGAGATGACCAGCGCATATGTGGCTCAGGGGAATCCATGTCTTTCCATACTTGAGCAATTAACTCTTATCTGCAACAACCAGAGCTTCCTTAATAGAAGCACAAGATCACTTTTTGCAGCTCTGACTTATCCATAGGCATTTCTGTCAGTTACCAAAAGTCACATCTTTGAGTTTCTCAGTATATTTCCTTCATTAGAAGCCATCTAGACAATATTTTGCTGAGTGACCCTCAAGGAGAAACTCAACTTTCTTTCAAAAATGAAGTACAAACTCTTGTATCTTCAAAAAAATCCCTTAGCTTTCCTGGTCCTCAGAGTCTCTGGTCTGATCCATTATGCCAGATATCCCATTGTAACACTTTCCAAGCAGTGGTCTCACTTAACAATTCCATCTGATGTTGTTAATCTTCTTTCCATTCATCACTGATGGGTTTGGTTCCGAGCCCTCAGAACCAAGTCGGCCTATTTACCAAGCTTGCACCGGCCAAAAAACTCTCGAGCTAAGTTTCTACCCAGAATGCCGTTCTTCCTGTTACCTCATATCTCGTTTGCCACGTAGCCATAAAGCCGCATTTCAGCCAAGCTCTCCGCTAAGTGGATCTTTATTTGATATGTGTGTGAAAAATTTCTGATATCTTCATTTTTTATTGAGTGAGTAGTATTGCTAGTGTGTTTTCTTCTGTCTGACATTGTTTTTTTATTCTCTACTCTACCCCTTGTTACCACGGATAAACTTTCAAGTACCATTGTTGGTACGACCTTTCCTCCCCTACCCTTGTGGTATTCTTTCAATACCATAGCTGGTATTTTCTTTCCAGTCTTACCAGTTAGCTTTGGTTTTTAGTAAGGTGTTTGTTTTCTCTCCTACATATCACTGTATTGGTACAATTGTGACTTCTTTGAACAGTGTTTGACTTTTGTTCTAACTGGATTATACTGTTTGCCTGTGGTGTCTCTCTATCAAGATGTCCGATAAGAAGGGTACTTCAGGTTTTAAGCATTGTGCTTCATTAATGGTAAGTTACCTAACAGTGATTCTCACAATGATTGTGTATACTGTTTGGAAGTGCCTCACCTTTCCGTGCAGCCTCTGTGTGACATTGGTCAGAGTTTTAGTCAACGCACTCTTAATGAGCACAAAAATAAACTGATACTGAAAGGGTTACTTAAGTCTCCCTTTTCAGAGGCCATTTCTGTGATGAAGGTCTCACCCCCTCCTACTAAAGATAAAAAGAGGTCCCACACTGTCCCTCCTCACCATTGCGTGATCAGGGCAAGCTTGTGAAATCAGAGGTCCCAAAGTTGTCTTCAGAGCATAAATCTGCCTCTACGCCTCCGTCTTCCTTGGCTCCGAGCATCTCGAAACCTTCGATACCGGCGCCAGTTTCGGCACTGTTCCTGCCTCCGGCACCGATTGTAGACCTCACTACACCTATTTCGACTTCGGCACCTGTAGCCACTTCAGCTCAGGGCACACCTTCGACTCCTTCTGTTTCGGCTGTGAGTGCCACCTCAGCACCGAGTGTTGTACCGACTACACTGGATTTGACCTCTTTACTCCCGGTCTCGAAACTAGAGACTTCAGTGCCAGCAGACCTTGCACCACGGACCTGATACTCCCCTTCCATAGATCCATTTCTGGGCCAGGTGTATAGTCCATTCATTGAACGTCCTGACTCTCTGTCCAGAGTGTTCACTAGATCCACCAGGAGCCTGTTGGAACATGACGTGGTGCGTCTTGTGGACCAGCTGTTGTTAGCCAGGGGGATACCCACACTTTCTAAGACCCATCCACCTGCAGGACTTGGGTTGGTTTATCCACAGACTCCATCTTACACTCCTCCTTCTACCATCTCTGTTCCAAATCCTTCTGCTCTGACATCCTTATTGGAACCCATCACCTCAGCACTTACAGTGCACCTCACTCCAGCTCCAAGTTTGCCCCTTTGGTCTTCAGTTCCTGCGGAACCGGTCCTTCCTCAGTCTGGGGATAGGGGGATGGGTGCTTCAGCCCAGGGCACGGAGCCATCTTTCTCCTCGGTTCTGTCCTTCAGTACCAATAGCCACGTCCATGCCGATCCTGCTTGAGGTTCCATCCATGGGGGAAGGTTCGTAGGAGCGGAGTGGGACCCCGGTCCCGAGGTTGTCTTTCTCTGTTCCGGGCTGCCATCCCTCTTTGGGCGGACCTGCCTTCCGCGTGATGGAGAGGGCTGTCACTTCTGGAAGCACTCCTTTGATGTCGGAACCCCAGTTTTTGCCCCCTGAGCTACAGCTGCCACAGACCACCCCCCTCCCCCGGGACACCAGGCAGAGAAGCCACAGGACACCCTGTTTACAGTACCCGCTCTTCCGAGTCCTCCTTAGTGAATCCCACTGAGGAGCCCCCTTGAAAGAGGACGTGCAAGAGGAAGCACATGGACTAACCCAAGGAGGCCTTAACTAGAGACATGGATTACGATGATGGTGAAGGGTCCCCTCGGTCACCTCCTGATGATCCAGGAAATGCTAAAGCAGAGAGGTGACTGGAAGCCCGCCAACCCTTCATCTGATGAGTCTATGTTCCTGTAGGCTTTCCGCACCTGGCCTTCTACCTCTTGGGTGACCCTCCTGCTGACGAACTCGTCCAGCTTGTCATGCAGCACGCTTAGAAGAACCCTGATTCCATTGAGGCGATCCCTCGGATACCAGACAAAATTCTTTCCCCTTCCGAGGAGAACCCACATTGGCCTAAAGGGTTACCAGTTGATGCTATAGTGGTGGCAGCGGCCACGAAAAAGGACTTGGCTGAGGAAAGTCCTGCTGTCCATCTGCCCAACAGGGAGTCCCGGGCGGTGGACAGACTTGGGAAGTGAGTTTTTGCATCAGGGACCTTTGCTATATGGTCCCTGAACTATTTGGCACATTGTATGAGGTTCCAGAGGTACTTGATCTCCGAACTCTCAGGGACGCTTGCAGGACAGTTGTCTGATGAGGTCAGGGACAAAGTGGCCTCGCAGCTCGCAACCCTGGAATTGATATCCAACTCGCCCATGAGGTTGCTTTCACATGCAACCGAAGGGGCGGCTAGAGCAGTGGGTTCGGGCATTGTCATGAGGCATCATGCCTGGATGTGCATTTATGACCTTCCGAACCCCTTCAAGTCCCATCGAAGCTTTGTCCCTTTTTAGCTCCAAAGTGAAGGACATGCTAGCCAGGTGTGAGCAAGATGGAAAGACCCTGTGTGCCATAGGCGTATGGTTTTCCAGTCCTCAGCGTACCTTCTGCAGGAATCAGAGGAGTGGGAAAATCTGGCACAAAAAAATCTCAGTGTCCTTTCCGTGCCACAAATGGTGATGATACCCCCAGGGGCAGAGGGGGTAACAATTTTGGAAGATGCCCCTATAGAGTCAGAGGGGGTTCTCGTAACCAAGGCTTCAGGGATTCCTTCTTCGGACAGCCTTACCAGTGTTCCTGAGGAGCAGCCCGATTGCTTACCTCTGGAAGCAGTCGGGGGTAGTTTCTCTATGCCAAGCTGCTTGGCAATTTATTACCACTAATCATTGGATGCAGAGTGTCATCACCAGAGGTTACACCATTCCCCTTTCTTGTCAACCAAACCTTCCAAGAAAACTTCCCGATGTTCCACCCAGTCAAAGGGAAGAAGCAGCTTTAGAAATAATAAAGCTGTCTCAAAAAAGATTCATCCAACCAGTCCCACCAGACCAATGCAGATCCAGATTTTACTCAAGATTCTTTTTGGTGCCAGAAAAGATAGAGGACTGGAGACCCATCTTGGATCTCAGCAGCTTAAACAAGTCTGTCACCCAAACCAATTTCTGGATGGTCTCTGTTCCGTCCATTCTCCCCTTTTTAAGAGAATGCGATTGGATATGCTCGATAGATCTCTGGTATGCATATTACCACATCTAGGTGGACAAACGTTCCAGGAGTCTGCTTCTCTTCCAACTAGGGGCCAGTCATTATCAATTTCTTGCTCTGCCATTTGGTCTCTCTACAGCCCCCAGAGTGTTCACAAAATGCATGGCAGTGGGCGCATCTCTCTTCAACAAGGATTCCGGGTGTTTCCGTGTTTCCATATCTGGATGACTGGCTCCTCACCACCCCCACCGAGCATCTTCTGGTAACAGCACTGCATTATACTCTCTCTCTCTCTCTCTCTCTCTCTGGCAAAATTGTTGGGAATAATGATACATTGGGATAAATCAAACCCTTCTCCTACACAACAAATAAAATTCATTGGAGCAGTGTTCAATACCCAGTCCTGTCTAGTATCACTCCCAATTCACAGACTCCTCCGATTGAGGCTCCAGCTCCAAATGATACTCTCTCAAGTAAGAGTTTCAGCAAGCGAAGTTCTTCAGGCCCTAGGCTCTATGGCAGCTTCAATTCCAATAGTGCCTCTAGCAAAGCTACATGTGCGGATCTTGCAATGGCTCCTTCTTTGTCAATGGTTCCCAAACTATCACCCCCTCTGTTACCAGATTCGAATAACCAACTCCAGCAAACAGGACCTCCTTTGGTGGATGAGGCCAGACGTAGAACTTTGGAGTCACCCATTTCAGTCCCCTCAGCCCAGAGCCATTGTAACCACAGATGATTCCCTGATTGGGTGGGGGGCCCATTTCCAGGGAAAGACAGTCCAAGGCATATGGTCCACTTCAGAGGCCCACATGCATATCAGTGTTCTGGAACTGAGAGCAGTGCTGTTAGTGTTGCAGGCCTTTCATTCGGCTCTCCCTTCCGGGACAATTGCAGTTCAGTCAGAAAGTATGTCAGTGGTCTGGTATATCAACAAGCAAGGAGGAGCCAAGTCCTACCTCCTATGTCTAGAAGCCATGAGAATTTGGCAGTGGGTGGTAGCTTCCAACTGCTTTCTGATAGCAACGCATATCCCAGGGAGCTCCAACGTAATTGCAGACAAACTGAGCAGATGCATTCTCCTGCCTCACGAGTGGTCCCTCAATCCTGAGGTGGCGACAGAAATCTTCAGCCACTGGGACCAGCCTTGCTGTGATCTTTTCACCTCCCCATTGAACAACAAGTGCAGCAGCTATTTTGCCCTGCTTTCCCCGGAGGGGGAGTCCCCGAGGGACACTCTAATCCATGATTGGCCCACTGGACTTCTTTAGTTATCCTCCCATTCCCCTGATTCCACAATTTCTAAAGAAAGCTCTTCAGTTGAGATGCAAGGTGATCCTTATAGCTCAGTTCTGGCCTCGACAAGTTTGGTTTCCCTTCCTTCGGCCTCACCTAGTATACCCACCATGGATTCTGCACTCTCTACCAGATCTGATTATGCACCCCAAGGGATGAGTCACCCAAATCTGCCCAGTCTCAGTTTGGTTTCTCCACTTCCATTAGTCGCCAGGCAAGCTAATCTCTCCTCGCCTGTTCAAGACATCATTCTGGCCTCTCATAAACCATCCACCAGAAGACTATATTAAGATAATTGGAAAAGGTTCTCCATCTGGTCCAAGGATAACATGTTAGATCTGTATTCGGCTTCAGTAACTGCAGTGCTTCAATACTTGGCTAAGTTTTTTAATAATGGAACCTCTGCCTCTATCATACAAGTGTACCTAGCGGCAATTTCTAATTTCCACAATGGTGTAGATGGCACCCCCTCTTATTTCTTTATGCCTATGCAAGGCCTTCCTCAAGGGGACCTCGCATATCAGGTCTCCTGTCAGACAGCCCATGGAACCTCACTTTACAGTCTTTGACTCAAAAACCTTTTGAACCTACTGCGAAGTGTGACCTAAAGTTTTTGTCTTGGAAATCTTTGTTCTTGGTAGCCATCATGTCTGCCAAAAGGGTCTTGGAGCTTCAGGCATTGTGTATCAAGAGGCCGTATCTGGTCTTTCATAAAGACAGAGTGTCACTTCGGACGAATCCATCCTTCCTCCCCAAAGTTGTTTCTGAATTCTCCATAAACCAGATCATTGACCTACCAGTGTTCTTTCAGAATTTTGCCAATAGAGGAGAGTACTGCCTTCACTCCTTGGATGTACATAGGCAACTGAGATTTTACCTAGACAGGACCAAACCTATCCATAAATCTGAGCAGCTTTTCATCTCTTTTTCTGGGCCCAGAATGGGAGATTCTGTTTCCAAGGTTAGATTATCAAAATGGCTAAGGGACTGCTTACTTTTCATCTATTCCCTCTGTCACAAACCTATGCCAATAGTTAAAGCTCACTCCATTAGATTTATGGCAACATCTGTAGCTTTCTGTTCCAGGGCTTCCATGGATGACATCTGCACAGCAGCTACTTGGGCTAAGCCTCATACCTTTATCAATCATTACAAATTGGACTTGATCTCCAGAGGGAGAGCTGCCTTCGGCTCAGTGGTACTCAGGAATGTTCTTTCATAATGGCCCCCCCATGAACCTCAAGGTAGGCTGGGATTCTGTCCCATCAGTGATGAATGTAAAGAAGATTAACAACATCAGATAAAGAAGTTATGTCTTACCATAATGTTTCATCTGTGTTGTTCATCTTCTTTCATTCATCACTTCCCGCCCCCCATCCCCCTCCAAAGGCTTCTGGGGGATGCTTTGGGTCCAAGTAGTGTCCTAGGGTATTTGCGCAGAAATGGCCTCTGCTTTACTTCTCTTTCTCTAGCAAACTCTATCTGTGGTAACAGGGAGAAGGGCATTCTGGGTAGAAACTTAGCTCAAGAGTTTTTTGGCTGGTGTGAGCTTGGTAAAAAGGCCTACTCTGATCCGAGGGCTCGGAACCGAACCCATCAGTGATGAATGAAAGAAGATGAACAACACAGATGGAACGTTATGGTAAGACATAACTTCTTTTTCCATCAGCCATAATTCAGATAACACAGAATTGCAAACCTCACTTGAGTTTTTGGCTAAATTTAGCTTTTGTATGGATGTTAAATCTATTTGATGTTCATCGTGCATACAGCTGCAGTCATAACAGATGGGTTTTCCTGCCGTCAGGCGGGTCCTCGGTCGGCCGAATTCCAAAGTCTAGGTCCGGCGTCGGTTGTCGTCGCTTCTTCCCTGACGTCAGTGCGACAGGGGTATAAAAGAACCAGCCGACGCCATTTTCTTCAGTCTTTCTTGCCGCGCGGTGCCCGAAGCAGAAGCAGTTCGCAAGTGCGGTCGGCCAGCTCCTGAGATTACGAATATTTTTCAACCGAAGACTTCTTGAAAGCTAAGTACCCGTTGAAACTTTTCTTGCCTCAGACCGATGTCAGACAAAGTTAATAATTGCATTTCATGTGGGAAGCAAATACCGCATAAGGATTTCCATTCCCTCTGTATACCTTGCTTAGGCCCAGACCACGGCGTCTCAGCCTGTCATTTTGCAGCTACATTCAACAGACGCACTCAGGAATTAAGTGTCGGGCAGAGTTCGCCCAACACTATTTTGGCAAAAAGTTTAATTACAACATGTCGTCGGATACTCCGACTCCAATTTTGAGTAAATGACGTAAAGATAAGGACCGACATGCAAGGTCCGCGACTTCTACTGACACCACGCTAAAGCCGACTACATGTGCTCTGGTTCTCAGCGAGGCGCCTACGCAGCCCCTGACTACCGATGACACTTCATTAGCAGTGTCTTCTGTGCCCGAGGTCGCAGGCTCTTCGGCCCACACCCCGACTACAGATACCGAAGTCACACTTGGTGGGGAAACTCAGAGTTCAGACAGGCCTGCCACATCTCAAGGGATCTTCAGGCCTTCTTCTTCCTTTTCCATTAAGGCTTACACTAAATCTAAAGCAGCCATGCATTCTAAAAGACAAGCTCCACAGGGCCCCTCTCAAGGCCCCATGCCTAAAAAGCAGATGCTCAAAATGGCTGAGGATTTGGTTACACTTATCAGGGGTTCTCAACCCCCCTCGGGCAAAAGGCCCAGAGTGGAGGAAGAATACCCTTCCTCGGACCAGGCCTCCATTACTTCAGAACATTCTGAGGACCAGGAACATTCTTACTCCCCTTCAAGATTCTGATGCAGAGGAGTCCATTCCCTCTGTCTCCCCCCCTGAGAATTACTCTTTTGGGGAAACCTTGCATACCTTGAGGGAACACTTCCACTGGGAAGGCCAAGAGTACTCAGACTCCAAGAAAAGGCTCAGGGATTTCCTCTTGCTCCCTCAGCACAGGCCTCTGGCTATACCTCCTGTCTTAGACATACTAGATGATGTGTATTCAGAGGCCAGCCTTAACCCAGATTCTTTACCTCCAGCTCCAGTCAAGCCTGACAAGTATTACCGGGTTCCTGATTCACACCAATTCCTATACAAAAGCCATGCGGCTGACCCAGAAACTATTTCACAGGGTCCCAAGGGAATTAAGGCCTCCACTGCCAAAAATCCATTACCTTCAGAGAGAGATTCCAGAGCTTTAGAAAGGTGGGGGAAAAAGGTATACACCTCGGCCACTTTAACCATGAGGGCATTAAACTGTCAGTTCCATATGTTAAAGTATCAACAGTTTTTGTTATCTCAGTTGAAAAGCAAAATGTCACAACCTGAACAACCAGACTTGAAGGAGTTACAGGATTTGTTGCATATTGTAGAGCAAGTGGGTAAACATACCTTGCAATGTGGTTTTGATGCTTTAGAGGCCTCTTGTAGAGCTGCTGTTACAGGATCAGTTATACGTAGGACATGCTTGGCTCAAAGAGCAAACCTTACCAGATCATGTCAAAGCTAAATTACTAGATGCACCTCTTCAAAAAGATGTATTGTTTGGTGTTAAAGCTGAGGGAGGTGTTAAAGAAAATGGAGGAAAAGGCAAAATCAATGCAAACAGTGAAAGATTTCCTACAGGTGCAACCGCCACGTTTCAGTAGAAATTGGCCTTCCAAAAAATTGGTCCTTTCCAGCCACGGACAGACCTCAAAGAGGTAGATACAGGCGCCCGAGAGGTAGAGGGCAATCTCAAGGATCATTTAGAGGCAGACAATGGCAAACACCTACACCAAGAGGGGGTGAGGATAGTTCACAGCCATTCAGAAAGTAGACCCACTGACTTTCCCCTTTGCATGCCAAGCAAGGCTCAAATGGCAGCACCTTTAGGCGGAAAACTGGCATTATTTAAAAAAAATTGGCATATTGTCACAAAAGACAAATGGATCCTGGACATTATAGACAGAGGCGACAGATTCCATTTTCACACCCTTCCAAAAATGAGAGGCATGCCAAACCTGCCACACAATCAAAGGGCAGAGGCACAAAAACAAATTTCAGATCTCATGGACATGAAAGCTATTCAAGAGGTACCTGCACAAGAACAGGGTCAAGGTTTTTATTCCAGACTATTCCTGGTACCAAGGAAGGGCAAAGATTGGAGACCTATTTTGGACCTATCCATCCTAAACACATATTTACTTGTACCAAAGTTCAAGATGCTCACATTACAGCAGCTTCTTCCCATGCTGGGTAAGGAGTCTTGGCTGGTAACATTGGACCTCAAGGAGGCATACCTGCATGTCCCAATCAGACAAGATTGCAGAAGATACCTCAGATTTCTTGCAGGTTCATCCCATTATCAATTCTCTGCATTGCCCTTTGGCTTATCTACTGCGCCCAGAGTGTTCACGAAATGCCTGGCATCAGTAATTGCCTTCTGCAGACTTCAAGGGATACAAATATACCCATATCTGGACGACTGCCTGATCCAAGTGGACAGCAAACACACTCTTCTGAAACACCTGGCGTTTATAAAAATGTTGTTGAAATCTCTGGGATACACAGTCAACAAAAAGAAGTCAAGTCTAATACCCTCTCAAACAATATTTTTACTAGGTGCCAGCTTGGATACAAACACCCAGATGGCCTACCTCACGCCAGAGAAACAAGGGCAATTGACTCAATACTTCAGAAAACTGGCAACCTTCACCAGGCTGACTGCAAGGAAAATCCTGCAGGCTCTGGGATTCATGGCATCTTGCATCCTGCTAATCCCATGTGCAAAGCTGCATATGAGGAAACTTCAATGGTACCTAAAAAACTTATGGTCTCAACACAGCCACAGTTTGGAAGCAATCATACCACTGATTCCATGTCTTCAAAAGGAATTTCTGTGGTGGGCTCAAGCATGCCAAAGAAACATAGGTCTCCCATTCTGCAAGCCTCAAGCAAATCAAGTCATCACAACAGACGCCTCGGACTACGCCTGGGGGGCGCACATGACAGATCGGTGCATTCAGGGCAAATGGTCACAAAAAGAAAAGCACCTACACATCGATCAAAAGGAAATGCTAGCAGTAATAAATGCTATTATGGCTTTCAAAGACCTACTGCATCCAGGACAGCTATTGATAAGAACAGACAACACCACAGTGATGTGGTACATAAACAAACAGGGAGGAACTCATTCATATCCCCTGTGCAGACTAGCCATGTCCCTTTGGAACACGGCTCTGGAATTGCAAATCCAACTTCAAGCACAATTCCTGCCAGGAAAGGAAAACACACTGACAGACAACCTGAGCAGAAATATGACAGATCCACACGAATGGAAGTTGCATCCTCAAGTTTTTACAATGATAATTCAAGCATGAGGAAGGCCAGACATAGATCTCTTTGCCACCCACAGAAATTACCAGTTGACAAAATTCTGCTCAAGGACCTTTCATCCACAGGCCTGGAAAGTGGATGCACTCTCTTTCAGTTGGACAACAATGACGGTTTATGCCTTTCCACCTCTTCCACTGCTGGCAAAAGTTCTATTAAAAGCCAGAGCAGACAGACCAAAGATGATTCTCATTGCTCCAGACTGGCCAAGACAACACTGGTACCCACTCCTGAGGAGCCTGCGCATTCCCCACCATGGATCCTGCCTCTAATGCCTCTTCTACTGACTCAGCACAACTTCAAAACTCTTCACAGTCAGCTGAAAACACTCAATCTAGCCGCATGGAGGATTCCTTAAATTTACAGCAGACCCTACTCTCCAAGGAGGTGCAGGATGTCATTTTGGAGGCCAGAAGGCCTTCTACTAGAAAAGCCTACTCCGCAAAATGGAAACGGTTTTGTGTCTGGAATCAGAAAAAGGGTCAGAATCCAGGAATACTGAATTTACCTCAAATAGTACAGTACCTAGCTGAGCTGCTAAGCAGTGGACTTTCATTCTCCATCAAAATCCATGTCTCAGCCATTTCTGCCGAGTACAACACTGATCCTCCTTTATTCTCTCACCCTCTCTTAATTCCTCAGAGGGGCTAAGAATATAAAACCCCCAAGGAAGCAACCAGTACCTGCTTGGGACCTCAATTTCATTCTAGAAAAACTAACCCTGACCCCTTTTGAGCCAGCTGCTTCAACAGATCTGCAATATTTCTCATGGAAAACAGCCTTCCTTCTAGCTATCACCTCAGCACGCAGGGTTTCGGAACTACAAGCCCTCATGGCTGTGCAGCCTTTCATCATTTTCCATCAGGACAGAGTTTCCCTACAAACCAATCCTTCATTTATGCCAAAGTAGTATCCAGGGTAGCCTTGAATCAGGCTATCCACTTACCTACCGTTTACCCTAATCCACAAAACAAAGGGGAGAGGCTATTACATTCATTGGACATTCACAGGCAACTCCGTTATTATTTGGACAGAACAAAGACTTTCAGAAAATCAGAGCGACTCTTTGTGTCCTATGCTACAGGTGCTCAAGGGAAGCCTGTTTCCAAACAGACAATCTCAAAATGGATAGCCCACTGCATACGTTTTTGTTACTCTTTTCATGGTAAAACTGTACCTACAGGCATCAGATCTCACTCCACAAGGGCCACAGCTACCTCTGCAGCTTTCCTCAGGGGGGTTCCTACCAAAGATATTTTGGAAGCAGCCACTTGGAGTTCTGTACATACTTTCTCCAAGCACTATCACCTACCATTATACTCCAAAACTAGAGCGGGCTTTGCCACTGCAGTCTTGCAGGGCATCCTGGCTCCACCTTTTTCCACTTAGTGCCTACCACCCCTTTATTAGCTTTGGGATTCTACCCATCTGTTATGACTGCAGCTGTATGCACGATGAACATAGTACAGTTTTGTACCTACCATAAATGTAGATGTTCGAGTGCTAATACAGCTGCAGTCCAGGTTTCCCTCCCTCCTTCCCTCTTGGGACAGGCCTTATGGCTAACACCTCCTCATACAACCTCATTGGGGTATTCTTTTATGGTGTATTTGCTTGCAACTACTGTTTTTTGATTATATTGCATTTGCTTTATTACATAAATTTATGTTTTGCCTTCCTTCTGGGGGCACCTGACATCTGGGGCAAGAAAAACTGAAGAAAATGGCGTCGGCTGGTTCTTTTATACCCCTGTCGCACTGACGTCAGGGAAGAAGCGACGACAACCGATGCCGGACCTAGACTTTGGAATTCGGCCGACCGAGGACCCGCCTGACGGCAGGAAAACCCATCTGTTATGACTGCAGCTGTGTTAGCACTCGAACATCTACATTTATGGTAGGTACAAAACTGTACTTTCCACCCTCCCCAGAACCAATTATGACCAAAGACACTTCCCCTCTTGAGCGGGAAGGGGCATTTTGAAGGGTTAGATATTCCAAGATCAATAGAATTGGACAAAGGCCAACCTTGATATCAGTATCCTAGAGGTAAGAGCAGGAATTTCAGGACCTCTTACTTCCAGGCATTAAAGAGTGTACCTGCTTTAAATCAATAACGATCCATTATTCAGCATTCTGTAATACTAGAGGAGCATTACTGAGAAGCTGTCTGTGCAACTAATGCATTCATTGCAGAACAGACAGTACATGTCCTTACACTGTGGTTGTGAATGAGTTTATCCTTATTACGTTGAATGTTTCTCATTTTTCCTTCAGTGCCAGTTTATAGAGAATACATTATAGGAATTTAATAAAAATGTAACCAACAAATTTTCCTCAGTGTACTTTTGACATTCAAGGCTGCTTTAGTCTTCCACACCCCCATTTGTAGGTATAATAATCTGTGTTTGCCACTTAACGAGCAGTGTGTTGTTTTGTATAGCGAGGCTCCCTCTATTTGGTGGTGGTGTGAGTGCATCAACTGCTCCTAGAGACATCTGACAGGACTGCTGAGGAAAATCAGGCCAGGGGACTAATGTTTACCTCCAGCTTTCTTTAATTATTTTTTTAAATTTTCTACAGCATGGTCCTATTCATATGTCTCCACGTATATTGTGTACACCCACAAAACTTAACTACATGTGTAAAGTTTGAGATCTGTGAATTGTGCTTCATCTGCACTTAAGGAAACATTATGGAGCCTAAATATAGCCAACAAATTGTGTCAATCACATATGTATTACTAAAACTGTTGTGCACATAGTAATGGGTGACATGGCTTAAAATGTTTCCTTTCTCTTTTTATTCACTGTATGCATCCACAAATGATTCATATTTCCTTTTAAAGCTATTTAGTGATTAACTTTTTTTCTTGCTGCAAAATGCATTTACCATACAGGAGGTAAGTGTTACATAAAGCTTGTTTAAAGTGCAGTTTGCAGTGTACAGTCTAAACTATAGTAGTAAAAAGAGACTGAGGTATTACTTTCTGTAATGTGGTCCTCCCAACCACCTACTATTACAGGAAAGGGTACAGGGTTATCTTTGACATCAAACTGTAAGTTACCCTTGGAGTATTGCAAGTTTGTGTACACAATGTAAGCATACTTGACAGTAATGGCTGAAAAGAGTAAGGAAAGGTTAATTTTGTAGTTAGATTTCAGAGTAATCCAGATCGCTGTCAAATTGGCTGGCATAATTGGAGGCGCAGTGGTGCAAAGGTAGCATTGCCGCCTCACATCAGGATGTTCTCCAGATGTTCTTCGTGTTTCACTGTTGCAGTCATAACTGTAGGGTACTCCTGCCGGCAGGCAGCCCGAGGTCGGCCAGAATATCAAAGTCTGGGTCCGGCGTCGGCTGTTTCAGCCCGAACCCTGACGTCAGAGTGCATGGGTATAAAGCTGACAGCCGACACCATCTTCTCCAGTCTTTCTTGCCATGCGGTGCAAAGCAGTTCGCTAGTTGTTGGTTGGCGTTTTCAAGCAGGCCTCAAAGGGGAAGAGATAGACGCTCCAGAGGTCGGGCGCAGGCTCAGGCCTCTTACAGATCTAGGCAGTGGACTGCTTCTTCACCTAGAAGGGGAGAAGACAGATCTCAAACCCAAAGAAAGCAGACTCAATGACTCCCTCTGTTGGGCTTCAGGTTCTCCTTCCCTGGATGCCCCTCTCGGAGGAAAACTTTCTCTTTTTTACCAAAATTGGACTCACATTACCCAGGACAAATGGGTGTTAGACGTGATTTTGAAAGGTTACAGATTCCACTTTCACACTCTGCCAAGGCCTTCCGGCTGGCCAGATCTGCCAAAACATCAATGGACAGAGGCCTTAAATCAAGTGGACGCTTTATTAGCCTTAAGAGCCATAGAACCTGTTCCACCTCTAGAGGTGGGGAAAGGTTTTTACTCAAGACTTTTTCTGGTCCCAAGAAAACAAAAGTCCTGGAGACCTATTCTGGACCTCTCAATATTAAACACCATTTTGGAAATTCCAAAATTCAAGATGCTTACACTTCAACAACTTCTTCCAATGCTCTCACAAAATGCTTGGATGGTAACATTGGACTTAAAAGAGGCTTACTTACACGTCCCCATAAGGCAACATTGCAGAAAGTACCTCAGATTCAAGGCAGGCTCGAGACACTTCCAATTCTCTGTACTGCCATTTGGCTTATCTACTGCGCCCAGAGTTTTTACCAAATGCCTGGCTCCAGTAGTGGCTTACTGCAGACTTCAGGGGATTCAGATTTACCCCTATCTGGACGACTGTTTAATTCAGGCAGACAGCAAAGACCTTCTACTTCAACACCTACATTTTGTTCAACGTCTTCTCCTACTACTGGGATTCTCAGTAAACACAAAAAAGTCACATTTGATTCCTTCTCAACGAATGACCTTCTTGGGAGCTCTTTTGGACAGAAGTTTACAGAAGGCCTTCCTCACTCCAGAAAAACAGTTACAGCTGGCTTCAATCTTCAAGACCTTGGCAGCATTGACTCAGCTCACTGCAAGGAAATTCCTGCAGGCTCTGGGCTACATGGCCTCTTGCATCCTGTTGATTCCAAATGCGAGGCTTCACATGAAGAAACTTCATTGGTACCTAAAGAGTGTATGGTCTCAACATTGCCACAGTCTGGATACAATGATTCCACTGATTCCCTGCCTCCAGAAGGAATTCCTTTGGTGGTCCAGGGTGTGTGTTTTGAACGAAGGCAAGCCCTTTCGTCTACTTCAACCTACTCAGATCATAACCACGGACACCTCGGATTACGCATGGGGAGCTCATTTTCTAGACAAATGCCAACAGGGTTCTTGGACAAACAAACACCTTCTATGGCACATCAACTTAAAAGAAATGTTAGCAGTCCAAAATGCTCTTCTAGCCTTCCAGACTCTTTTGAAGCCAGGACCTCTGCTAATTCGAACAGACAATACCACAGTCATGTGGTACATAAACAAGCAGGGGGGCTCTCATTCTTACCCCCTTTGCAGACTTGCCATGACCTTATGGGATACAGCCCTAAATTTGAATCTGGATCTTCAGGCACAATTCATTCCAGGAAAACAAAATCTCTTAGCAGACAGCTTAAGCAAAAACATTTTGGATCCTCACGAATGGATGTTGGACCCCAACTTATTCAGCAAGATAACTGCAGTTTGGGGCTGTCCTCAGATAGATCTGTTTGCATCCCATCTCAACCATCAGTTGCCTCTCTTTTGCACCAGGTCCTTCCACAAGACAGCTTGGAAAGTGGATGCCCTGTCCTTCAGCTGGAGGAATCTTTCGGGATATGCCTTCCCCTCCTCTTCTGCCTCGGGTATTGCTAAAGATAAAGCTAGACAAACCCAGGCTGATCATTTTGATAGCTCCAAATTGGCCTAGTCAGTTTTGGTACTCTACTCTACTGCACCTTTCCTCGGCCCCTCCTTGGAGTCTTCCTCTGACCCATTCTCTACTGTCCCAGCATCAGGGTCAGGTATTTCACTCTCAAATCAAGACTCTCTGTCTAGCAGCTTGGCTCATCAAAGGCAATTGATTCCTTCTTCTCTTCCTAAACAAGTTTTGGATGTTCTTTTGGAAGCTAGGCGTCCTAGCACAAGGAAATCTTATGCTTCTAAATGGAAAAGATTTTGTATTTGGATGCAGGATCGTGGCTCTGATCCTTTAATACCTGATATCTCATCTATTTTACTTTATCTCTCAGACCTTTTGATTAAAGATCTTTCATTTTCTTCCATTAAAATTCATGCTTCTGCTATTTCAACACATTTCAATTGTGATCCTCCCATTTTTTCCCACCAGTTGGTCAGACAATTCCTGAGAGGAGCTAAGAATTTAAAACCTCCTAGAACTCCTCCTGTCCCTCCTTGGGATCTCAACTATGTCTTGGAAAACCTTACTTTGCCTCCTGTTGAGCCTGCTGCCTCTGCGGACATTAAGTTCTTATCCTGGAAGACAGCTATCTTGTTGGCCTTGACTTCTGCCAGAAGGGTGTCTGAGTTACAAGCCCTCATGGCCGTGGAACCATACCTCATTTTCCATCAGGACAGAGTTTCCTTGAGGACCAATCCTACTTTTATGCCTAAGGTTGTTTCTAGAGTGGCTCTAAATCAAACCATTCACCTTCCTACCTTTTTTCCAAAACCCCAAAATAGGGGGGAAAGGATTTTGCATTCATTGGACGTACACAGGCAACTACGTTTTTACCTGGACAAAACTAAAAGTTTCAGAAAATCAGATCAATTGCTTATTTCTTTTGCTTCCAATTCTCTTGGTAAAGCCATTTCTAATCAAACTATTTCCAAATGGATTGCTCATTGAATAAGATATTGTTACTCTCTTTATGGAAAACAGATTCCAGGTACCGTCAAGACTCATTCCACTAGAGCAGCTGCCACTTCAGCAGCCTTTCTCAGAGGAGTTCCTACCAAGGACATTCTGGAGGCTGCCACTTGGAGTTCTGTGCATACTTTTTCCAAGCACTATAACCTCCCTTTGTACTCTAAGTCTAGGGCAGGCTTTGCCTCTGCTGTCTTGCAGGGTCTTCTAGCTGCTCCTTCTACTTCATAACCTCCTCCCGTATTCTCAGCTTTGGGATTCTACCCTACAGTTATGACTGCAACAGTGAAACACGAAGAACATAGTACAGTTGTGTATACCTACCATAAATGTAGATGTTCGAGTGTCTTCACTGTTGCAGTCAGTATTTCCCTCCCTCCAGACCCCTCTTGTCTCTATTTGCTTACTGTGTTTCCTTTTCCACTACCTTTCTGGTGTATTTGTTTCCCTTGGGACACCTTTTGGTTTTAGGGGGGCTTCTGACATCAGGGGCAAGAAAGGCTGGAGAAGATGGCGTCGGCTGTCAGCTTTATACCCATGCGCTCTGACGTCAGGGTTCAGGCTGAAACAGCTGATGCCGGACCCAGACTTTGATATTCTGGCCGACCTCGGGCTGCCTGCCGGCAGGAGTACCCTACAGTTATGACTGCAACAGTGAAGACACTCGAACATCTACATTTATGGTAGGTATACACAACTGTACTTTCTATTCTTGGCTGGGGTGCATTCTGTGCAGAGTCTGCATGTCCTCCCTGCATCTGTGTGGGTTTCCACTGGGTGCTCCGGTTTCCTCCCACATTACAAAGACATGCATCTGGAGCTTTTTTCCCCAGGCCTCCTCTGAAAATTGGCTTCTTTCCAAGTCTGACTTTCCCGGTAAATTTCTTCTTCTTTCGGCTTTTCCCAGTTAGGGGTCGCCACAGCAGATCACATGTCCGCTCATGATTGGCAGTGGAGTTTTACAGTGTCGCGTTGCCAGCCCGGCGCCCAACCTTCCACAGGAGGCACACACACACACACACACCTAGGGCCAATTTTAGATTGTCCAATCCACCTACTGCATGTCTTTGGGATGTGGGAGGAAACCGGAGCACCCGGAGGAAACCCACGCGACCACAGGGAGGACATGCAGACTCCGCACAGAAGGCACCCTAGCCAAGGATCGAACCGGAGAACCTCTTGCTGTGAGGTGACAATGCTAACCACTGCACCACTGTGGCTGCCCGTTGACTTTCCCGGTAAACAGTGTTAAATAAATAAAATAAATAAAAATCACTAGTACAGGCAGACATTTCAAGCATTGAATTCCTCACTTCATATGCTGCTGTCATTGTCTTTGCCAGAAGCAGAAACTTATAATTGAGGATGATTTTTGTCTAGAGCATCAAAAGGGTAGAATGTTTCAAATTTGTTACATAAAAGCAAAGCAAAATTACCTGTTAAAATTCATTTTGAAGTTTTATTTTTATCATATTCCAGGGAATTGTTGTGAATATTTATTTGGAAGTTTTTCAGTGAACATGTAATGTACAGACACTTTTTTGACAGCTTACATACATTTGTGCATTGACATTTGCAGATATTCAGAGATATGGTGTTAATAGCATTTCTTTATCATAATATTCTGTTATAACTGGTAGATTTTTTAAGGTATACATTTAGTTACAGTGCTATGATAAGCTGATAGATTATAAAGAGGAATCCATAAGTAATATTTACAGTGTCATGCCTTCTTATTTATTTACAGGTATTGTATCGACAACAAAAAAGCCATAGAAAGGGATAGAAGAATGATTAGGCTTCAGTCTCGCCTGATACGATATGAGACGCAGACAACATGTACAAGAGAGTGCTGTCCAATACCATATGCATTGAGCCCACTTCCGTCCCCTGCTGTCTTATCTGAGCCTGGAAGTGTGCCTGATGGAGAGATGTTACAGAGTGAGCACAGACTTGAAGTGGCAAGGTTAAAACGCAAAAGTAGGGATTTTGATGGCTTTCATCCTAACAAGAGGTAATACATAATTCAGGTTCTTTTTGATTTTTTTTAAGCCTAACAAGAGATAATACATAGTTTAAGATATCATTGCTGTTATTTATTTTAAGCAAGCAATAATGCGGTAGATAGAAGTTAACACAAGGATTTTGGTGTGATTTAAGCATCTTGCATAGTAGCACAAGTAGGCAAATGCAGCTTCAAGGACTCAGGACTTGTTAGTGAATAGGTTAACAGTTCAAGGCTTTAAACCTATTTATCACACCAGGTCTGTCATATGTAACTCATTTTTCCCCACTATTGAATGATACAAAGTAGAAATAGTAAGACAACTCCCACTGGAACTAAAGACCGATTTAGCAAAAGTAACAGTGAAAATAAACTTGAAGCCGGTCACAACTGATAAAAGCATGAATTCCTTTAATAACTGACAAGTGCTTTCGAATGATTGTCCTTCCTCAGGTCATCATATAGAATAGCAAAGTCACAAACCACTTTTAAAAGCTAAAACTGACCAATCAGATCAATGAATTATCTTTTGCTCCTTAAGGACTGAGACCATTACTTCTGTTAGAGAAAGTAGGTACCTTCCCATGTCAAAACTGTAGTGCATGTAGGTATATTTCTACTGAGAATGTATTTCAACATCCAGTAAATGGAAATATTTATTTTTTAAGACATTTTGCTGACTACAGAACATCAAATATTATTTATTTAGCAAAATGTCAACAGTGTGATGTTTTTATGTTGGGAAAAGCAATAGACAACATAGGCAACATATTTTACAACATTTAAGCAATATCCGTTGTCAAAAACGTACTAATGCACTTGCGAAACATAAAAGTAGTACTATAAGTCATATGTTTTGTTTCTTAGTTCTACAAGTTGTGAAAGAAAATTTTAGGGGTGAGGATTTGATTAATAGAACAGAAATGTCAGAAGTGAATTGGATTGGCATGTTGCAATCAGATAAGTTACCAGGACTCAATACATGTGTTCCTTTAAAACCTGCCCTTAAGGGGCGTAAGTTAATTCATTGATCTGATTCGTCACTTTTAGCTTTTAAAAGTGGTTTGTGATTTTATATGTTAAGCTTAGGAAGGACAATCGTCCAAAAGCAGTTGTCAGTTATTAAAGGAATTTATGCTTTTATCAGTGGTGACCGGCTTCACGTTTGTTATTTTCACTATTGAATGATAACACTTCAATTCCTTTCAAGTGGTTGTGCATTTTTTTACGTTAGCATCTGGTGAGAATTCAAATCCTACTCCTGTGTACAACCATTCAGTAAAAGAGTGCTTATTTAGAAGACAGATTCCACTTCAGTAAATGCTCCCATTTTCTCATTTATTTTTATCTCCGTCAAGACATTCCTTAGTCCACCTACCACATGAAATTCATTTTAGCTGCTATCTGATAGAGTGAGATTCATCCACATATACATTTTGCAGAAAAAAAACTTTGGAAAGTATTTATTCTTCCTACCCTTTTTCCCATTTTTGAGGGTCCATTAAAGTAAGCTATTGCAAGTAGGTGATCATGTTTTTTTTTCCATTTCTGGTAGCTAGCTTAGTTATCCATTAGGACAAGACTGGAGATTATGATACTAAGCTATGCCCTTCTAAATCAGTGTAGTGACCCCATTTCTTGCAGCAGCAGGGGATATTTATGCTCTGAAGATAGGACCTTGAGAATTTGGACGTATTTTATTGAGACTAGGGTATCAGGAATTTGTAAGTTGCATTACTACGCTGGGTCATCTGAAAGATCACCTAATATTATGAGTACTCGTATGTTTCTAATATTCTCAAACTTTTTAGTAGTTTAAGTATGCACTCATAATCTCCATTTTTGATACAAATTAATATTTGAATTATAAGAGTGTAATGAAGTGTTGCAGTGGCTACAATATGTATGTTGTTATGGTGTGCTTAAAGTATCACAGTTAATCGAAGTACAATACTTTGGACCCATCAGTGTTGCATTTAAATTAGCTAAAGCTAGCAAACTAACGTGCGCTTATGGCACCATCTGTATGGGATAGGCACTGCCTTTTATTGAGGGAGCACACAACTGCTGGAAAATCTTGCTTAGGTCATAGTTGATGTTTATGAGCAGAAGCCTAGTGTTACAAATACTGCTACATGTCATTCCCTGAAGATGTACTGATGCAATTCAGTGAAATTTCTGCAGTGTGCACCATTTCTGATTTCTTGTGTTGATATGCTTAGCACTGTGCAGTTCTGAATGTTCTGTCTTCCTGCATTCAGTGGTGTGCATGTTATGATACCATGCACTTTGCTAAGGTGCCATGCTATCCCCATGCTACTGCTACTTTTTTTTGCTTGGATAGTTTGGATGTTTACCCGGCAGTTTTCATAGAAACGTTTCTGCATTCCTTGTATAAAACTCCAAACCTTCCAAGTGTTTCTGCACTTTGTAGATCATAAGCTAAGACTTGCACTGGCACTGTCTTTATTTTACAGAAAATATAGCAATATGCGACTTTGCCACACATGTCAGCAGCTAGCCTGACCACCTGTGGAAGACTAAGATAAGCTTAAATCCTTCATTTCCTTCCTTGAAAGTGACAGCTGCAGGAGAAAACCCTTTGCAGGGATTGGCAGAAGATTCCTAATATAACCCAGGGTCAATGCTAGACTAATACATGAAAGTAAGGGAATCCGAGGTCTGACTTATTTAAAACATTCAACTGCAGATTCCATCCTTGAGGCATATATTCATAAGTTGTAGTACCAGTCTTTAAGGCCCTAAAGCAATTAAATATTGCCTATAAAATTGTACTTTGTATCTTTTATCCTTTATCCTACAGTCCTATTCTTTCTTAAATCATGGTATAGTATCCAAAACTCTTAGTCTATACATTAGTCAATTCCAGATTCTCACAATAGTTTGTGTGATAAGTTCACCTCTACACAATGTTTCATTCAAGTAAAGAAAGTGTACATTGTGTGTGTGTGTGTGTGTTAATACATCTGATTAAACTTCCAGATTTAATACAGCCTGAAAGGTTAGTTATTTGAATTCCTTATGAACCAAAATTGCTTTTCCCAAAAAATATCTGTAATGGAAGGGAAACACGTTTAGTTTCAAGCATCTATGTAATAACTTAAATCTCTAATTGTACAGATATATTTTGTAAATTTCATCTGTGCTGATTCCAGTTCCTGAAGTTGGTTTTCTATATAGATGCAGAAGAAGTTATACTCCAGTAAATGTGTTAAATAAAAAGCAAATGTATTGCTTTTATCTGTCATTAAGACAGGGTTTAAAATTTGCCCGATATAAGGTTGTAACTCTTTAAAAGACTTTCATGCTTATCAAATGTTAGTTTATTTGAAATTATGATGCTGAGGTCATTGTAATCAGTTACTACTTTTAAGTGTAAAACCCTCTAAACATATTCAACATCTTAAACAGTATCTACCAAAATACATGACCTGATATTTATTTTGACTGAATCATTGTCCAACCTTCTTAGCCTAAACAGAAATTTAATTTAGGTAGTTATTCAAGTCACACCTAGATATTGCCACAAAATCCTATCTTGCCGTCATCTGCATATTTGTTAACCCATCAAGTATTACTTGCTTGGGGTTGTTGCAAAAAATAAATTAAAAGAAAGGAGCCCAGAACGGAGCGTTGTGGAGCTTTGCTAAAATTAAAAAATAACCAGAAGAAATTCCTTGTGTTGTAACATTGAAAGCATTCTTGTAGCCAGTTATTAATTGATTTAATTTATAAATAGATTAAAAAAATGTATTTCAACAGCACTCGTGCACAGGAATGAAGTAAAGTATCAGATGCTTTGTCAAGATCTGAAAAAATATATATACCAGTGGAGATTCCCATATCCATTGCTAAACTATTTGCTCGTGGACTTCTGACAGATTTATCAAAGTTTACCTTGTTGATCTATATCAGTAAGATTACAATGTTTTATAAGAAATTCAGTTAGGCTTCTCTTAAAGCTTTTTTTCCAGTTATTGAAGTAAGGCTAACTGGTCTGAAATTCTAAATGTCATTTTACTAACTTTTTGAAAATTTGGTAGTACTTGAAATTTTCCAAGATTCAGGGACTGTGTATTTCATTGCATCCAAGTGACGTCTCCAGGTGCATCTGCAGTTAACTCCTACTGATGCCTCTAGGTGTTGGCTATTGCTCGTTCATATTTGCATCAATAATTCCAAAACCATGCTGTATACAAGGTTTTAAAAGAGTTCATCTCAAAGCTTGCATAATGCTAAACTCAATTGCATTAATATTTGATCTCTGTCTACTGCAGGCAGAGAGATATTAACTGTTTTTATTATATTAATTTATATAGATATAATTTTCACATTTTTCTAAATATCTCAGCAACCAAGTAACACAGACAGAACTCCTTAGACTCATGTAAAAGCTTTCAGCTAGATGAATGAAATGCTGCTGACAGTATGTGTGTAACTTGAGTGGTTGGTGAGATAGTGCAAGTTGTTTACAAAATATTACAAAGTAATAATTACTGTGTTTACTATGACTTATAAAATTCAGTTTATTTAAGACCTAGAACCTAAAAAATACTACCACCGTAAAAATATTTTGTGCTGAAGGGCTTGCCATTTATACTTCTTTCATAACCCCTGTGGCTCCAGAGATTTGAACATTTGTTTGAGATGTGAGGACATAATTTAATTCTGTCAAATGGCTTAGGTTCTGCCCATTAGAAGTTACAGTGCAAACATTCTGAGTTCCACTGGAATGAATAAGTTAAAAGAAATCCATTGAATATAGTGAATGAAGCTGGTCTAGGCATGTCAAGATTGTTAGAAATCATCACCATAGGAATCTTATCAGGACCAGAAGAATTTGTTCTCCCAACTTTCCACAAAGAGTTGGTTAGTAATAATTGGGCAAAGGTCATTACGAGTAGAAATAGGTATAATTATAGCTGGAAGTGTTGCCTATTTTAGTCCCATGATGCTGGAAAAATGTCAAAATGCATCACTGATCTCTTCTGGTTTGAGCAATGTCTTGTTTCCAAAAATTTTGTGGATTATTGTATTTATAGATTAAATATTTGAATTAACATATTTGTAAAATGTATTTTTATTTAGTGAATCACTCATGCTAGTTTCTTAAATATTTTTTCTTGTGTGAGTTTTGAAATCTGTAGATATCTGGTTGAGTTTAGACTTCATTCTTGATGTTGGGTGATTTCTATAGTGTTGAAAAACACATTTTTTTTTCTTTTTATATAACTTAAGTTTGGTGTTCCACCAGAGGAGATTTCTTTTGATACAGCTGTATTGAATGATAGATTAGGTTTTCTGTAAGGAGTCTGATAATATCTTAGTAATCTGCTGTGCCCCAAATTTCAAGCATTATTAGCCTTACTCTGCCAGTCAATCACAGATATAGAATCTTTTATTTCTTTATAGTCAGTCAAGCAGGTGGAGAGGGTCCTCTCGAGAGGTTCGAGACCCCTGCTCTTTCTTCGGATTCCGCCCCCCACTCCCTTGCAGCTGGGCTTGACTTCCATCATCCAGTCCCAGGAACAGCCTGTGTTGATGCCCCAGCCCGTTCCACTGGCAGAACACGACCCTGTTGGTGAGCCCTCCTCAGACAGTCCCACCAAGAAGGCCCCTCACAAACATAAGTGTAAGAGGAGGCACTTGGACTCCCCTGATTCCCTCACGGAGGACACCGATTTGGAGGAAGGGGAAGGTTCACCCAGGTCACCCACCGAGGACATCTCCTTTGGAGACATTATGGAAATGCTTCGCTTAAAGGGGGGGTGGTCATCCCAAAAACCTTCCTCGGACGAGTCGGTGTTCCTGGAGGTGTTCAACGCAGGCCCGTCTACCTCTTGGGTGTCCCCTCCGGCTGACCCCCTGGTTGACCTCATCACTACCAGGGCGTGGAAGGAATTGGACACTGTAGAGCCAATCCCCAGGAGGCCAGATAGGATTCTTAGTCCCCCCTGTGGATAGGACGGCTTGGAGTAAGGTTTCCCCGGTAGATGCCATGATGGTGGTGGCGGCGGCAGCCACCAAGAAGGAACTTGCCCAGGATAGTTCCTCTATCCATCCCCCTGATAAGGAGTCTCGGATGATGGATCGTATCAGGAAGCGGATGTTTGCTTCAGCTACCTTTTCCATAAGGGCGCTGAATTATTTGGCCCATGTAATTAGATTTCAGCAGGATCTGGTGAAAGAATACGCTGAGTCTCCCCCTGAGTCCATGTCGGCCGAGGACAAGCGGACTTTCTCGGCTCGCATGGCCACTCTGAAATCTGTTTCAAACACGTCTATGCGGCTACTTTCCCATGCCACAGAGGGGGTCGCTAGAGCCAGTGGGTCCAGAATCACCTTAAGGCGTCATGCCTGGCTCCGTCTTTGTGACTTTGTGGAACCTTTCAAGGCGTCCTTCGCGAACGCACCCTTCGGCTCTACCCTGTTTGGGAAGACCGTCCGCGACACATTGGTTCAGAGCGAGAAAGACGGGAAGACACTGTCTGCCATCGAGGTCCGCTTCTCGGCTCCTCATAGGTCCTTTTCCAGGAACCAGAGAGGACAAAAGAAGATGTGGCTCCGGAAGTCTCCGCAGTCCCGTTACGCTCCGGACCCTTCGTCCTTCAGAGGCAGAGGGGACAAGGTGGACGCCGGCCCAGAGGCAGAGGGGGGCCGAAAAATTTTGGGTCGCGGGAACCTTTTTCTGACCGACCCCCCGACTGCTTCTCTCTGGAGGCAGTCGGGGGGCAATTTTCGAAGCACTTGGCCCAATGGGAGTCCATCACAACAGATTGCTGGGTGCTTCGAATAATATCCAGAGGTTACTCAATCCCTTTCATAAACCTGTCTCCTCAGTTGAGGCGCCTCCCCGATGTACCACCCAGTCAGAGGGAGGCTGCAGCTATAGAGGTAAAAAAGCTGCTAGAAAAAAGAGCCATCCAGCACTCCCCCCCCCCCCCCCCCAGGCCATTCTGGATTAGGCAGTTACTCCAGGTTCTTTTTGGTGCCAAAGAAGACGGGGGACTTGAGGCCGATCCTTGACCTTTCAACAATGAACCTCTTCATTGCCAAGGAGAAATTCCGGATGGTCACGCTTCAATCCATTCTGCCCCTGCTGCAGGAGAAGGACTGGATGTGCTCCATAGACCTCAAGGATGTGTACTATCACATTCTCATGGACAGGCAATCCAGGAGGTTCCTCCGCTTTCGGCTAGGGGCCAGTCATTACCAGATCAGGGTCCTACCCTTCGGTCTCACCACAGCCCCCAGGGTGTTCACTAAGATCATGGCAGTTGTAGCAGCCCACCTGAGACTTCAGAGAATACAGCTTTTTCTTTACCTAGACGACTGGCTCCTTACCGCCCCCACCAGGCATCTACTCTGCTTAGCCAGGGATTGCTTCCTACTTCTAGCGTCCCAATTGGGGATCACCATAAACTTGAAGAAGTCATCCCTTCAACCAGTTCAAGTCTTGGAGTTCATAGGGGCCAGAATAGACACGCTTCAGACCAAGGCCTTCTTGACATCAGACAGACTTTGCAGTTTGACCTTACACGTTTTAGCCCTTCTTCAGTCACCTGCCCCATCAGCAGAGTTAGTCCTGAGAGCTTTAGTGTCCTTGGCAGCAGCAATCAATCTCCCGCCCTTAGCTCGCTTGCACATGAGGGTTCTCCAGTGGACTTTGTAGGTTCAGTGGTCCATCCTTCACCACTCATTGGACTTACCGATTCTTCTCAGCAGAGTTTGCAGAAATTCCCTCATGTGGTGGCTCCAATCTCGAGAGCTTCGGGAAGGACAACCGTTTGTTATGCCGCAACCCCAAGCCACGGTTACCACGGACACTTCTCGTCTGGGGGGGGCATTATGCGGGCAGAACTGTCCAAGGTACATGGACTCAGAGACCATTCTGCATATCAATGTTCTGGAGGTGAGGGCGGTGCTTCTAGCATTGCAAGCCCTTCATGCCTTTCTCCCTCCAGGGACTATTGCAATTCAGTCAGACAACATGTCAGTGGTCTGGTACATCAACAAACAGGGGGGACCAGGTCTTACCCTCTTTGCCGAGAGGCCATGAGAGTTTGGGATTGGGCAATATCCACTAACCGTTTTCTGTTAGCAACGCACATTCCGGGTCGGTCCAACATCCTAGCGGACAAACTGAGTCAAACTATCCTCTCTCCTTACGAGTGGTTTCTGAATCCCTTAGTAGCGAAACAGATCTCCCGTAAGTGGGGTCAGCCTTGCTGCGATTTTGTCACGTCACCTTCCAATGCGAAGTGCAGTGAGTTTTTTGCTCTAATTCCCCCTCTGGGGGAAAGCCCCAGAGATGCTCTAGTTCATGCTTGGCCGCCCTGCCCTCTTTATGCTTATCCTCCTCTTTGGTTGATAACAAAAGTCTTTCAGAAAGCTCGTCGGTTGCAGAACAAGATTACCCTCATAGCCCCATTCTGGCCTCGTCAAGCCTAGTTCCCGTGCCTATGGCTCCTCTCTGGATCTTGGATCCTATCCCAGATCTGATATCTCATCCTTCGGGATTGAAACCCCCGAATCTGGTCGATCTCAAGCTCTCAGCTTGGTTGATCCAGTTCCATTAGTTGCTCGGACTCCCGGTATCTCGTCTGCAGTTTGATCTATCCTAGTAGCAGCGCATAAGCCTTCTACCAGGAAGGTTTACAATAGTAAATGGAAGCAGTTTTCCATTTGGGCGTTTCATAGGAATTTGAACCCTTTCACTGCTCCCAACCCAGCAATGCTCGATTTCCTATCTTATATTTTTCAGCAAGGGGCAGTTCTTCTGTTGTAAAGGTTCAAATGGCTGTCATCTCCCATTTTCACATTGGAGACAATCTCAATCATCTCGCTTCCACCAAGATTTGCAAGATTTTTCTGAAAGGTATGTTTTTCTTGAGACCTCCTATTAGGAACCCCATCCCTCCATGGGATCTAACTTTGGTCCTTCAGGCTCTGACTGGACCTCCTTTTGAACCTGCAGCTTCTGTTGATTTGAAATTCTTGTGCTGGAAAACTGCCTTTTTGGTAGCTATTACCTCAGCTAGAAGGGTGTCGGAGCTTCAGGCCCTCTGTATTAAAGCCCCGTATCTTGTTTTCCGTAAGGACAAGGTCTCTCTCAGGACTAACCCATCTTTTCTACCTAAAGTGGCCTCCGAGGCGAACATCAATCAGTACATTAATCTCCCAGTTTTTTCCCAAACTATCAAAACAAAGGGGAGTACAAACTTAATTTGTTAGATGTTCAGAGAGTTATGTTTTTATTTACACAGAACAGCTGCCTTTGCCAAGTCTGATCAGCTCTTTGTTTCCTTTGCAAAACCCTTTTTGGGTAAGCCTGTGTCAAAGGTGACTCTGGCCAGATGGATTTCGAACTGCATTCTGCTCACATACAATCTATCTGGTCTGCCAGAGCCTACAGGGGTTCATGCTCATTCTGCCCGCTCTATGGCTACATCTGCTGCATTCTGGTCGAGAGTTCCCTTGGATGACATTTGATCTGTTGCTACTTGGGCATCCTCTCATACCTTTATCTCTCACTATAAATTGGATTTAGTGTGTAGAGGAAGGGAGGCTTTTGGCTCTGCAGTGCTCCGTAATATCCTTCCTTGAGGACCTCCCAAGTTTTTTGGTAGCTGGGGACTCTGTTCCACAGGTTGATGATCAAATGAAGTTACCTACTTCAGATAAAGAAGTTATGTACTCACCATAACGTTCCATCTGAGTAGGTAACTTCATTTGTCAGCAACCGACCCTCCCCTCCTTCCCCCCTAACCTGGTTCTTTGATTACCTGAACCCTAGGGTGGTTTTTCAGGTCATTTGTTAATCCTTAGTTAGGATTTTTCAGGTTGTTGTTTTGTCGTTGTGAGATTATATAGATGGGCAAACGCGATCTGAGGATTGGAAGGAGGTAGCAGGGTATTATGGGTAAGGGGAGGAGCTTGGAGCTCAGATCTCTAGCTTGGAAAGCTGCCGGCTCGGATCCAGGTTTGATCCAATACCCACAGGTTGCTGACAAATGAAGTTACCTATTCAGATGGAACGTTATGGTGAGTACATAACTTCTTTTTTTCTTTTCGTGTAGGTTACTAACTGTTTGTTGTGATTTACAATTTTCTTAGGATTGTTGCATTTTTTGTTGTAACTAGAATTTTTTGCAAGATGGCCAACAAACCTTACAGCTTCAAAAAATGTGTGGCCTGTGACCACAAGATCCCAAATTCAGACTGACATGCTAAATGTGTGTATTGTCTTGGAGCTGTCCACCTGGATGAATAATGCTCATCTCTACTGCTTTCAGTCTTTGGGCCATTACGGAGTGCGGGAACAAGCTTGTCCTGAAGGAACTTCTCCCTGCTCCTGCAGGAGATTTGTTCTTTTCTCATTCTTCTGATTCTGGAGCTTTCCCCTCTGTCAGAAAGCTTGCTGACAGACCTAAGGGGGACAAGAGTTGTGATGGACCTAAGGAGAAATCTATAGAGTCCAAGAAGTAATCAACAGACCATTCCTCCTCTTCTGCTTCTTCGGCTTTGGCACCCAAACTTCTAGAATCTTTGGATCTGACCACCCCCCCATTTTAGATTTGATAATTGTCAAATAAAATACCTTTCCACTGCTGGAGCCTAGGTTATCTCCACAGATCATTTCTCCAAGACTGCATTCTTCTTTCTTGCAACAAAGGATCTTTCATCAGTCATCCAGGTCTCCATCCACAATCTCATTTCTTCAATCAATGCAGTCCACCAGAAGTCTATCTGAAGCTAAAGTGAATAGAATGACTAGGAAGTTCCCCAGGAGCCAGATCCACTTGGGCCTTCTCCCGGCTCCAACCATTGTCGAATATGTGAGCTTAAAGCCGTCTCCTCATCCTGTTGTTCCTCGCACCCCAATCTGTCCCTTGGGTTCAGGGTATGTGGACCCATCTTTTTCCCAAGATGTTCTTCGTGTTTCACTGTTGCAGTCATTACATTTGGGTAATCCTACTGGCAGGTTGACCTCAGTCGGCCTGAATTCCAAAGTCCTGGGTCCTGCGTCGGTTGCTGTTGCCCCTTCCCTGACATCAGGTCATCAGGGGTATAAAAGATGCGGCCAACGCCATTTTCTTTAGTCTTTCTTGCTGCGGTGCCAGAAGCAGTTCGCAAGTGCCGGTCGGCCAACTCCTGAGATTTTCGTGTTCGAGTTTCAGATCCGAAGTCTTCAATAAAGCTAATTACCCCATTGGGGAAACTTTTTTCTTGCTCCAGACCGATGTCAGAAAAAGTTAATAATTGTATTTCTTGTGGTAAGAAAATACCTCATAAGGACTTTCATTCTTACTGTATTCCTTGCCTAGGCCCTGATCACAATGTTGCTGGTTGTCGGTTTTGTGCTAGATTTAACCAACGCACTATTAAGCATCGGTATGATTTTGCTTTAAACTATTTTGGACGCCGATTCAGTTATCCAAAAATGTCGTCGGATAGCCATCCGACTATCGGAGTTCATAAAAAATGCAAAGAAAAAAAGAGAGATAGACAACGAGGCCCAAAAATGACGACGAAGCTTCTCCCAAGCCAGTCGCCGGTTCTCAGTGAGGTGCTTTTGCAGCCCCTGACACCCGCTACTTTAGAGTCGCAGCCCGCTACCGACTCCCATGTGGAGTCGGCCATGCCGCTGGAAACTCAAGGTATTGGAGCCTCGGATACTATTCCTTCAGATGGGTCCGAAGCCGCTGAGCAGGCACCGGCTTCTGAGGGTGTATTCAGACCTAAACATCTTTACATTAAGCCAACCTCAGCTTCAAAGGCAAAGACTACAGCACCTTCTAAAGCAAAGAAACAAACTCAAGAGTCACGTGGACAGGCCTCTATGTCCAAAGAACAGATGCTCAAAATGGCCGAAGACTTAATTACCTTGATCAGGGGTTCCCATCCCCCTCCTGATAAGAAGCCTAGGCAAGAGACTGACTATGAATCTTCAGATAAGGTTTCTATTTCTTCTGATTCCTCTTCTGATCAGGAATACTCTCTTCCTTCCTATGAGGATTATGATGCTGAAGAATCTATACCTTCAGCTTCTCCTCCAGAGGACTATTCTTTTGGGGAAACCTTACATACCACGAGGGAGCATTTCCACTGGGAGAGCCAAGATTTTTCAGAATCTAAAAAGAGGCTCAGGGATTTCCTTTTACTACCTCAACATAGGCCACTAGCCATCCCACCTGTTTTAGATATTGTAGATGATGTGTTTTTGGAGTCTAGTCTAACCCCTGACTCCTTACCTCCAGCTCCTGTTAAGCCTGACAGATATTACAGGGTTCCTGACTCTCATAAATTCCTTTTTAAAAACCCTGCTGCAGACCCAGAAACTATTTCACAGGGTCCCAAAGGAGTTAAGGCTTCCACTGCAAAAAACCCTACCTCCTCAGACAGAGATTCTAGGGCACTGGCTAGATGGGGAAAAAAGGTTTACACGTCTGCTACCTTGGCTATAAGGGCCTTAAACTGTCAGTTTCATATGCTCAAATATCAGCAACATGTCATGGCATTGCTAAAACAGAAAATGTTATTAAACTCTGAATGTGCAGAAAACAAGGAAATGCAGGATTTATTGCATGCAGCTGAAAAAGTTGGAAAGCATACTTTGCAATGTGGTTTTGAACACTTGGCTGGTGACTCTAGACTTAAAAAAGGCGTACCTGCATCTCCTAATAAGACAATTATGCAGAAGATACCTCAGATTCAAGGCTGGCTCAATGCATTACCAATTCTCTGCACTGCCCTTTGGCTTATCTACTGCGCCCAGGGTCTTTACAAAGTGCCTGGCACCAGTAATTGCATTCTGCAGACAAAAAGGAATACAAATATACCCTTACTTGGACGACTGCCTAATTCAAGCAGAGAACATGGCCATTCTTCTACAGCATCTGGCATTTGTGAAAAAACTTCTAACATGCCTAGGGTACATGGTCAACGAAAAAAATCAAAACTAGTACCCTCTCAAGAGATAATATTCCTGGGTGCAAGCTTAAATACAACTGCCCAGATGGCTTATCTCACGCCAGACAAACAAAGGCAACTGACTACCTATTTCAAAATGTTGGCAACGGCCCAGTTATCTGCAAGAAAAATTTTGCAGGCTTTGGGCTTCATGCCTTCCTGCATCCTACTGATTCCATATGCAAGACTGCATATGACGAAACTTCAGAGGTACCTAAAAAGTGTTTGGACTCAACATTGCCACAGCTTGGAAACAATGATTACTCTTATTCCCTGCCTACAACAGGAGTTTCGATGGTGAGCAAAGGCTTGTCTCCAAAACAAGGGACAGCCATTCACATTACCCCCAGCCAGGCAGACGCTAACAACAGATGCATCAGATTATGCCTGGGGCCCCACATGGCAGGAAAATGCATTCTGGGCACATGACCCTCAACCCAAATGCATCTATATATCAATCAAAAAGAGATGCTAGTTGCTCAGAATGCCCTGACAGCCTTCAAGGACCTACTTCATCCAAGACAACTACTGATAAAGACAGACAACACCACGATCATGTTTTATATAAACAAGCAGGGGGCACACATTCTTACCCCCTTTGCAGACTAGCCATGACTTTGTGGGACACAGCATTAACTTAACAAGTACATCTGCAGGCACAATTCCTGCCAGGAAGAAAAAATACTCTGGCAGACTAACTAAGCAGAAACATCATGGATCCCCACGAGTGGCAGCTGGATCCACAAGTCTTCAACATGATAACAAACAAATGGGGGTGCCCGGACATAGATCTATTTGCCTCCCCTCACAACTACCAGCTAAAAAGATTCTGCACAAGGAATTATCACAGACAAGATTGGAAAGTGGACGCCCTGTCTTTCAGCTGGAAAAAGCTATCAGTATATGCCTTTCCCCCTCTGCCTCTCCTTCCCAAGGTACTCATAAAGGTCAGACAGGAAAAGCCAAAAATGATACTGATTGCCCCAGACTGGCCCCGCCAGTACTGGTTTCCAATCCTAAAGAACTTGTCTCAAGGCCCAACTTGGACCTTACCCTCAAATACCTCATCTACTGTCCCAGCAAAACAATCAGATCCTGCACAGCCAACTCAGGACTTTAAACCTGGCAGCATAGCGGATAATGTAGTCATACAAAGTACACCTCTCAGTACACCTGTGATGGATGGCATTTTGGAGGCCAGAAGGCCTAGTACTAGAAAAGCTTATGCTGGAAAATGGAAGAGATTCTATGCTTGGAACCAGGCACAAGGAACTGATACAGCTGTGCCAAATATTCCTCAGAGTTTGCAATACTTAACTGAGATGCTGGACAAAGGCCTATCTTTTTCATCTATTAAAATTCATGCCTCTGCCATTTCAGCTCATTATAATACAGAACCACCAATCTTTTCTCATCCCTTAATAAAGCAATACCTCAGAGGAGCCAAAAATTTAAGGCCTCCAAGAAGATCACCAATGCCTGCATGGGACCTCAACTATGTCTTGGAAAAACTGACCCTGCCTCCTTTTGAGCCAGCTGCTACTGCTGATATAAAGTTTTTATCTTGGAAAACAGCTCTGCTCCTAGCAATAACTTCCGCAAGGCGAGTTTCAGAGCTACAAGCACTCATGGCTGTGGGACCTTTTATCATCTTTTATCCAGACAGGGTCTCTCTGAGGACAAACTCGACATCTATGCCCAAGGTGTGGTGTCCAGTGTGGCTTTTAACCAAACTCTTCACCTGACAACTTTTTATCCAAATCCACAGAACAAAGGGGAGAGAATTCTGCATTCTTCGGACGTACACAGACACCTTAGATTCTACTTGGACAGAACCAAAGTTTTCAGAAAGACAGAGCAATTACTAGTGGCATATGCTGCAGGATCACAAGGAAAGGCTATCTCAAAGCAGACTATTTCAAAGTGGATAGGCCGCTACTTGCACCATGGCAAACCAGTGCCTAAGGGCATTAGGCCACATTCAACCAGAGCTGCAGCCACTTCAGCAGCTTTTCTCAGAGGAGTACCAACCAAAGACATTTTAGAAGCTGCTACTTGGAGTTCAGTGCACACTTTTACAAAGCACTATCATCTCCCACTCTACTCTAAACCCAGGGCAGGCTTTGCCACTGCAGTTCTGCTGTCTGCTGTTTAGCTCCAACCTCCCAACCTTAGCTTTGGAACTCTACCCAAATGTAATGACTGCAACAGTGAAACATGAAGAACATAGTACAGTTCTGTACACTTACCTTAAATGTAGATGTTGGGTGTACCATAAATGTAGATGTTCGGGTGTATTCACTGTTGCAGTCCAGGTTACCCACCCACCATCCCCCTTTCTTCTGAAGACACCTATCTTTCCTTCTCTGATTTATACAACCTTTGTGGTGTATTTGCTTGTAGATGAAGGTAAAGTTTATATTGGTGCATGTATTTATTTATAGATATATATATATATATATATATATATATATATATATATATATATATATATATATATACACACACATACAAATTTTGGCTACCCTTTCAGGGGGCACCTGACATCTGGGGCAAGAAAAACTAAAGAAAATGGCGTTGGCCGCATCTTTTATACCCCTGACGTCAGGGAAGGGGCGACAGCAGCCAACGCAGGACCCAGGACTTTGGAATTTAGGCCGACTGAGGGCAACCTGCCAGCAGGATTACTCAAATGTAATGACTGCAACAGTAAATACACTCGAACATCTACATTTATGGTAAGTGTACACGACTGTACTTTCTCTCCACATCGGATCTGAAGACCTAGTTGTCTGTGACTCTGGCGGCTTCACTGATCCAGCCGGTTCTGAGTAGGTGAGATCTTGAAAGATCTCGAGACTGAAGAATTTGTGCTGGATCCAGGGGTACACGTTCAACTCCAAAGTTTCAAATCCATCCCTTCCTCTCAAAGCCTCGACACTAGACAGCTAGGTGCCAGCATCAACTTTGGAGCCTGACCAAGTTAGATTCCAGGATCAGTCTGGAGCGAAAGCTTCGGCTTTGTCTGGAATGCTCCCTGTTCCTCACTTGGCTTCTGCATTCGAAACCATTGAGAGAGTGCTCTCCCTTTCTGTCTGGCAGACTTCTCTTCCACACTTAGGTTCATCCTTCCCATCCATCCGTCATAGGATGACCTTGGATCCTGATACTGCTCATTCTTTCCCACTGGGATAGCCAGCCCAGTTGAGCCTCAAGACGGTCCATCTTCAGGATTCCCTTTGAATCTTCTCTGGATAATCTCACAGTAGAAGTTCGTAGAAAGTATACATACAAGAGGAAGCACATTGATTCTCCTCAGGAATCATTAACTGAACTGAAGATGGGGGGAGAGTTCCCATACCCCCCCCCCCCTTGAGGACATCTCATTAGGGGAGGTACTTGAACTGTTGAGATAGAAAGTTGGGTTGTCCTCCAAAGCTCCCACCTAGGAGTAGAACTCAGTTTTTCTTGAGGTTTTTGGAACCACCCTAGCTACTATTTTGTCCCTCCTGCAGATGAGATGCTTGTTCTAATCTTGAAGTGAGCATGGAAGGAACCAGACATGGCTAAACCCGATAAATTATTGGTTTCAATGAGAGATCACCCACGTTGAAGCAAGGGTCCCCACTGTTGAGACCATGATGGTGGCTTGCTAAAGAAAGCTCTTCTATACCCCCCCCCCAAACAGAGAGTGCAGGGCATTGGACAGATTTTGGAGGTGGGTATACGCTTAAGCAACCTTTGCACTGAGGGTGCTAAACTCTTGACATGTTTCTAAAGGGATTTGATGAAGGAGCTCCCCAAATCTGTCTTGCGGCCCATATCTGCTGAGGACAAGAAAAATGCGGACTGACAGTTGGCCATACTTCAGTCCCTTTTGGACATCTTGATGTGCCTCCTTTCCAGTGTGACTGAGGACACTTTGAGAGTTGCAGGCACAGGCATTAACATAAGGAGATGTGACGTCACAGAACATTTTAAGACCACCTTTGCTAATGACCCTTATGATAGCTCCATACTCTCTCCAGAAGTGAGCAAGACAGGAAAACCCTTTCTGCCATAGGAATATGGTTCCTGACCCCATAGAGGTCTTTCTGTTGGAACCAGAAGGGAGGGAAGCTGTAATTCCATAAGTCTTGAAGGTTTTCTCCTGACTCTTCTGGAGATGAACCCTCTGGGTACAGAAGGAGAAATTGTAGTGGTGGACATCACCCCTATGGCAGAGGTAGTACACAAAATCGGGGCTTTCAGGGTGCTTTTTTGAGATGTCCTACTAGTGCCAAATGGTTGCCGAACTACCGCACTCTGGAGGTAGTCGAGGGCATTTATCTCTACATCCCACGTCCATCACAAAAGACACGTGGGTGCAGAAGATCATAACCAGAGGCTACTCAATCCCCTTTCTTTCTTACCTCTCCCAACTTCTTGAAAGATTCCCAACATTCCACCCTTCCAAAGAAAAGCAGCAGTTTTAGATGTAAAAAATCTGCTAGACTATTGAGTCATCCAGGAGGTCCCGTCAGACATACAGTACATGGATCTGTATCTTACTCGAGATTCTTTTTGGTGCAAAAAAAAAAAAAACAGGGAACCTCAGGCCAGTTTTTGATGTAAGCCATCTAAATCAGTATATCAAACAGATGAAGTTCTGGATGGTCACTGTGCAGTATATTTTCCCATTACTGAGGATGATTAGAAGTGCTTGATAGAATTTCAGGACACAGACTACCACATAAAAATGGACAGGCACTCCAGGTTTCTCGGTTTTCAGCTGGGAGGCGGTCAGTTCCAATTCAGAGAACTGTCTTTTGGCCTCACCAGAGTCATGTAGGTGTTCACCAAGTGTAAGGCAGTAGATCACCTCAGACCTCAAGGGTTTTGAGTGTTCCCATACCTGATGACTGTCTCATCACTGTCCCTGCCAGGAATATTCTCATCCGCACAGTGGACTTCCTTACTCCATCTTTGCAGTGAGATGGGCATTACAGTGAACTCAGCAAAGTCAAAGTTACTTCTTGTTCAGATAATAGAGTTTATAGGAGTACACCCAGACACAAAGTACCAAATAGCAGACTACCAGAGAACAGAATTGCTACCCTTCACAGACAGGCTGTAGACATTCTTTCCTGTCAGAAGCCACTAGCAAGATTGATTCTTGACCTCTTGGATCTATGACTGCTTCAATAACCCTGGTCCCCCTTCCCACATATCATGTGAGAGTTCTTCATTGGACACTTTCAGTTCATTGGTCCATCAAACATCAACCTATGAGCTTCTACGTATTTCTCACAAACCTTTGCAGAATGTACATATGATGTTGTCTCGAGTCACCAAAGGTCTCCCAAGATCATCATTTTTCACTGCTTCCTCCCCAAGCCACAGTGTCCACATACCCCTCCCAGCTAGGGGGGCAGTATCTGGGATTTCCGAGGCCAGTCTTCATATCAGCATGCTGGAGATGAAGGCAGTCATCTTAGCTTTACGGGTTTTCCAGGACTTCTGCCCTGTGGGAGTGATATCCATCCAGATAGTCAACATGTCAATAGTCTGGTGCATAACCAAACATGGGGGAATACGTTTGTCCTAATTTTGTCGAGAGGCTATAAGAGTTTGGCAGTAAAAAATAACTTCCCACTGCTTCCTGATGTTAATGCACATCCTGAGAAAATCCAGTATTTTGGCAAATAGGTTGAGCAGGTCTATTCTTCTGCTTCACAAGTATTCCCTCAATCTGACAATGGCAGAGCAGATTTTCCTCCACTGGGGTTGACCACACTGGGATCTCTTTGCCTCCCCACACAAATCCAAGTACAATAAGTAACTTTGCCTTAATCCCCCAGGAAGGGGAGACTGCAAGGGTTGCTATTACCCATATTTGGCCCCTCATGCTCCGGTATGCCTTTCCTGCAACTTAGCTTATCCCAAAGTTCCTACAGAAAGCCTTGACAAAGAAGGTCACAGTCATCCTCATTACCCCATTCTGGCCCGACAGGTGTGAATTCCCTTCCTCTGGCCTGATCTGATAAATCTGCCTTGGGTACTGGATCCCAATCCAGATCATCTCACTTGCCCATCTGGATTGCCTAAAGTGGACATTCAAGAAATCAAATTGACTGCTTGGATTCTCCACTACAAATGATCTAGGCAGTCCAGTCTCTCTTTCCAGGTGGTTCACATCCATAGTTCCACACAGAGACCTTCTACCAGAAAGATTTACAGAAACAAGTGGAAAAGATTTTTCAGTTTGGGCTTCTAATATAAATCTAGACCATTTTCAACTCTTTTCCAGCTATTTTAGATTTCTGGCTCCCCTTTTTCACTGTGGGAACAGCTGTTCAACTGTTAAAGTTCAGCTAGCGGCCATTTCAGATTTTCACATAGGAGAGAAAATCAAGTCTTCCATTGCCACTCTAAAAAAATATCCAAGGCATTTCTCAAGGGTACTTTCCTTCTCAGACCTCCCTTTAGGGACCCTGTTCATCATTTGGATAAAAACAGCTCTCTTACAAGTTTTAATAGGCCTCCTTTTTATCCTGCGGCTAACATGGACCAAAAATTTCTTGCTTGGAACGCTTTGTTTCTGGTAGCAGTTACTTCAGCTCAGAGAGTATAAGAATTACATGTCCTCTCTTGCAAACCTCCTTATCTGTTTTTTTTTTTCATAAGAGTAGAGTGACCCTGAGAACTAATCCATCAGTTATCCCAAAGGTAGCTACAGAAACTTCAGTTAATCAGTTTACCATTCTTCCACTTTTCTTTCTGAATTTTACCAACAAAGGAAACTATATGCTGCATTAGTTGGATGAGCATTGCCAACTCCACTTTTACCTTCACCATACAAAAAAACTTAGAAAATTTGATTAGTTATTTGGCTTCTTTTCTGCAGACAGACTAGGACAAGGAGTTGAGTTTCATTAGCTGGGGACTTTGTCTCAACCATTGAGGAATGGATGAAAGAGACAACATCAGATACAAAAGTTAATGTACTTACTATAGTGATAGGTCTGTGGTCTGGTTCCATCCTTCCTCAACTCTCCCCCCATCCCCCTTCCCTTTTTGTTTCTTGATCCCTGGTATGATTGTACTGATTTTTTTAACCTGGTCTTGGTCATATGCTCTTCGCTCTCCAGAGCAGATAATGAGCGAATGTGTTATAACCTTTGGTTTATCCTTTAATAGGGTTTTCTTTGTCCATTAAAGTTTAGACAAACCTGATCTGAGGTCACTACAGACTGGAGAAGATTATGGGTAAGGGGTGGAGTCTTTGCTTTGGATTCAAAGTCTGGAGTGGCCAAAGTTGGATCTCAGTTGTATCCAAATACCTGACTGTTGAGGAATGCATAATATGTATGCATGCATGTGTATGTATATATGTATATCTGTACTTTTATCTATATAGCTATATATATTTATGTATGTGTGTGTATATACAAGATATATATATATATATATATATATATATATATATATATATATATATATGTATATATATATATATATATATAAAAGCTAGAGTCTTCACTGTGTAGTACTTTAAACCTCCCATAGAAAAGGCCAATGGGATATATGTAAATGACCTCTTTAATTCATAGTAGTATTTCAGCTACGTGTCTGAATGCCCATGACTTTTTATTTTTTACTTTAAGTCTTTACTGATGCATTCAAGCCAATAAATCCAAACCCCACTAGCTGTAGACATGCCATGTTTTGCCCTTTTTATGAGCTCACATGTATATCATAGAGGAATTGTTTGCTTCTGTTCCACGGCAGGGTTGTGACACCAAAGAAGGTATGCATTCAGGCAGTAGATGCAGGACTTACTAATTAAAGCAGGAAAAGAGTTGGAGTTGATAATGTGGATCTGAATACACCTGTCTGAACCAGTGAAGCAGAATGTGAAGACTGCTTGGTTTCACATAGTTTTCATATTAATAAAGAGGGAGAGGCCATTCTACACTTATGTTTGACAAATGGCATGATGATGGCCTGAGCATGGTTCACCAATAGAGAAAGTGACAAGCTTGCATACAAGAATGGTCAGCATGCAACTTGGATAGACTTTCTTCTAGTACGAAAAGTACATTGGGCTAGAATCCGAGAGTGCAAGGTCATCCCTATCTAAAACAATTAGTTTGCAGCATAAACAGCTGGTGGCCACAGTCTGCACTGGTCAGAGAAAGCTGTAAGGTTAACAAAGACTATGCTGAAGATCTGGAAGTTGACTGAAGTGAAAACACAAGAATTCAGGGAAATATGCCAGGCTCTAGCACATCAAGAAGAACAGAACATAGTTAGAGTCAAAAAGAATAGCAGTATCTCAAGACAACATTTTTGAAGACTGCAGAACACATATGTGACCATGCCAGGTTTGGAAATAAGGTACATAAGGAAAGCTGGTGGTGTAATGCAGAAGTCTAGGAAATTATCAAAAGAAAGAGAACAGATAAAACTGGGAGATAGAAATGCACACCAGGCTAAGAAGAAGTACTGACTGACTAACAAATTGGCTTGTATTTTGTCATAAGCACTCTACTAGCTTCTGGAAAGTGACTCAGGAGATGGCTTAAAGATACTGTATCAGACTGCAAGGCAAAGACAGAAAGATAAAGATGGTCATCAGACACTATTCATAAAGTAGCCTGCTACAATCTGTTCAACATTCCACAGGACATCATAGGCAGATAGGATAGATACTGCCAGAAGCTTCTCAGTGAAGAAAACATCACAGAAAATGTACTGCCGCATACACAGCCTGTGATGAAAAAGAAGAACCCATTCCAAAAACAGTAAGACCAGCACTAAGGAAAATGAAGTTAGGGGAAGATGCAGGCTCAGATAAAGTCACTGCAGATATGATGAAGATGTTGGGTGAGTTGGGGAAGAAATGGCTCCTAAGTGTACTTTATGATGTGAAGAGAAAGGAGTATCCTAACTGACCAAAAAATAAGCATTCCAGTGCCAGAGTACAAGAACAGAGAGTACATTCACAGCTGTGGGTAGTACAAAGGTATCAAACTCCTGTCACACTGCATGAAAGTGCTAGAGATAGTGACTGACAAATTAATACACAAGTATAGCAGAATATAGGATTGAAAATGTGCAGTTTGGATTCAGATCTGGATGCAGCACAACTGACCTGGTGTTTACAATGAGACAATGGATTAGAAGCTGGAGATAAGAATAGTCCAACTGGACATTTCTAGACTTTGAGAAAGCCAATGACAAGGTCCCAAGAAAGTTGATTTGGTCAGTCTTGTGATGGTTCAAATTACTATAAACATTAGTAGAATTACTGCAGACTATGTACAAAGATACAATGGCACAACTACAAACGGTGTTCATTCTCACAGCGGTGTTCCACTGGAAGTGGGTGTGCATCAAAGTTCATCTCTGCTAATGTTAATCCATCACCAGTATGAACAGTAGTGGGCTCAAAGAGGTCAGAGGGGACAGATCAACAAAACTGCTGTATGCAGATGTGTCTTTACATACTCTGAATAGGAACTTCATTAGATGATAGGGGAACGGAATGGAAAGCAAAACTGAATTTACATGTGATGAAACTAAGTACAGAGAAGTCAGTTGTCATGGCAGCAAATAGGGGCAATCAGAAAAAGTTGAAAATTTAGAAGGAAAAATAGTGAAACAGGTTAGTAGTTTCAAGTATCTGATATGGGTTTTTGAGGATAACGAAATGACGTTCAAGCTAGAATCAGAGGTGCTGCAGTCAGCTGGGAAAATATCAGGAGTATTGTGTGACAGAAGAATGCCAAAGAAGCTGAAAGTAAAGGTGTTGGCTCTACCAATCTTCCTACATGGTGCAGAAACCTGGACAGTGAAGGCAGAGCAGCTGAGGAAGCTTGAAGTGATGAAGAAGTGTCTGACGTAGGTAATAAGATGCATACTGGAGGATAGACTAAAGAAATAGACAAATAGTGCAGAGGGTTCAGGCACATACAGCTTTGGTGAAGATGATTTGGGAGAGGCAAGAAGAAGACAAGAGAAAATGAGGATGTCCATCCAGAGATGGATTGTGTTAGAGAAGACCTGCAACAGTCAGGCATGTCAGTGAAGGTAGGAGACTGGCACTGAATCAAAAGAGGTGGTGCAAGTTAGCACAGCACCCTGACCCCATGCAGAAACAGTGGAAAAGGGAGGTTGATGATGATTATGAAAGGCGGCTAGCACCCTTGTACATAAAGAAAAACAATCAAAATATAGCTCAAAGCAAATGAACCCCTTGAGCAATAAACAAAACCAAATCATCAAAGAAAAAATGTCTCTTAAGAAACAAGTTTCAAACAACCCCATTTAAACCAGGCTGTTTATCTGCTTTGAAATTTGTAATTCATTTGTACCTTCCCTTGTTTTAGATATCAGCAATGTAAATATATATACATTGGAAACAAATGTTTGTGCCCAGTCACTGGAAATTTATTATCATTTAACCTGAATGCAAACTGTGATTCTGTGATTATAGTCTGTATTGCTCTATGTAAAAAAATGTGAAGACCTTTACATAGGTAATTCAAACAGGAAGTTGAGAGAGAATTTGTGATCATGTTTCAGAGATGAGTAGAAATTTTGCAGATAATGCATTATTTAAGCATATTGTTAGGAGGACTGATCTGTTTGAATTTGCAGTATTAGAAAAGATAAAATTGGACAGTAAAGGTGGTGATATCAGTGGAAAAACTGAAAGTCATGAGTACAAATGGATAAACATTTTCATAGTGAATAAAGAGCCTGGTTTAAATGGGGTTGTTTGTTTGAAACCTTTCTTAAGCAAAGAAGTTTGAAAAGATGATTCATTTCCTCATTCTGATTTATTAATTATCTAATTATGTCGTATGATTAATATATATATAGACTTGTTTCGTCAACAGTTTTTTTTACACTTGAAAAAAATGCATTGCAAAAGCTCTAATGGCTTGTGCTTTATGTGCATTTTGATTAACAGTCATGATCCGATGTTGTCATTTTCATTCGTTCATCAACGAATGGGTTTGGATCCGATAATCGGATCCAACTCTGCCACTTTTTGAAGTCTAGGATTCAACTGTTGAGCTCCTCCCTTTACCCACAATGCCCCTGATCACTGCTTACCTCGGATATCATTTGCAGCTCTCGCGATCGGTAAGGATTTCACAATAGAGGTTTTTAGGCAGTTTATTTGTGAATTGTGAGTGATAATTTATATTTTATTACTACTAAATCGCCTTTTATAAATCAGTGTCTTCCTCTTTGTTGCTCGCCTTTCTCTAACACATAAGACAAGCAGGCAGGGGGTTTGTTTAGATGCTTTAATACATAGAAACACATCAGGATGGATAGCAGCATTATAAAGTGCAAACGAACTAGTTAACAGACCTTGCATAAATACATGCTTACATCTCCACAACTTACTACAAAATGGCAGTCTAGCTTACATGTTCTTAGTATTTATACACTTGTGCAAGCCCTTGGCTAACTTCTTAAAGGTACATACACACACTAGTCTACATCCTCCCTCTTAAAAAGATTTCCCTTTATAAAAACAATATTAGAGTTAGATATGCATTACTATATACATTAGAAACATTCATGTCCAAGTTACTTCATATCTGCTACAGGGTTTAGAGATGCAACCATATCTTGTAATGTAACAGTGTGGACCAAATTTAGCAACAGGGATGGTCTGCAGTGCACAACTTATGTCAGGAACTTCTGGATTCGTCACAGGAATGGGAATGTCCTCTGGAACTTCCTTAGGAATTGGAACACCGGACAACTGCCTCTGAGGTAGTCTTTCTCATAGGCTGTGTGCTGTGGTGTAGGCTCGGACACCAGTCTCAAATGCTTCTGATTCCACCTAAAGACTGCTCTTTGTGATTCCACAATGTTTGACCTCGGCTCTGGGCAAATATTCTTCACAACACCAATCTGATCATAACCTTTGGACATCTGCATCCTTACCACTTCTCCTTCTTGTAATGGATTGAGCGGTTTGTGGGTTTTATCATTGTAGGACTTCTGGGTTAGGAGTTTCTTCAACAGATTGGCTTTCACTAACCTGTTGTTCTTAGCACTTGGAACCAACAATTGACTACTGATTGGTAGGTGGTTCTGGTTTGTCTTGACAGAAGTCTCTGAGCAAGTGAACCAAGATATTTATCACGAGGAACATTTCTGAAATTCAAGAGATTCAAGAAAACATCACTATTATCTCGTTTTGACTTCTCTAGTAAATGTTTTGCACTTTGAACTGCACATTCTGTCAAACCATTTGACTACAGGTACTCAGGGCTACTCGTGACATGACTAAAGTCCCATTCTTCAGCAAATCTTTTGAACTGTTGGCTTGTAAACTGAGTGCCATTGTCAGAAATAACTTTGTGTGGACTACCATGTACTGCAAAATGACGCTTCATCTTATAGGTTCATAGGTAGGTACTAGGCTATCGGCCCTAGGGCCCATACAAGCCTAGCCAAAAAATGTACCCTGGCTTTCGCCACCCAAGAAAATTATTTTCCTGTGCCCCTGTCGAGCAGAGCCACAGAAGTGATCCCCGGGGTGAATTTCCCATTTCCCATCCAATCATCAAGATTTTTCTTGAAGAGTGCTAATGAGGAGCTCTGTTTGACATAGATAGGTAGTCTGTTCCAGAGTATGGGAAGTCTCTGGGACAGGAATCTATCCCTCCAGCATGCTCTGTTTATTGTGGTGACAAGGTTAAGGTCCCTAGAGCGTAGCTCGGAGGGATTGGTATTGCTTTAAGTGGAGCATGTCCAACAGCTCTGGGTTTGACATAGCTTTGTATGTTAGGCAGAGATCACCTGAGTAGGCGATATGCAATGGAGTAAAGCTGTAGTTTTTGAGACGGTTTATGAGGGGCATATGTTTGAGGCCAGTAATCCTCTTTGTGAGGTATTTCTGTGGTCTTTCCAGTTGTTGTAGATGTCTTGTGAGGTACATACCAAAAGGGGCGTTGTACTCTATAATGGGTCTAATGAGTGGTGAGTAGAGGGGAACAATGACCTCTTTTTTTCTGGATGAGAATCCTTTTGTGATGAGATGAGCCACGTAGAAGGATTTCCTGACCACTGTGGCAATGTGATTATCAAAGGAGAGACTACTGTCCACCTGTGTCCCAAGGTCTCTTATCACATTTTCGGCATTAAGTAGACTACCAACTATGTGGTAGTTAATGGGTACAGAGTTTTTACCAAAGGGGATGACAATACACTTTTTGGCATTGAGCTTCAGGCCATGGCTTTGACACCAGATATCTGTCTCATTGAGGCCCTTTTGTAGTTTGTCCACATCGTTAGGAGTTTCGATTATGGCTCCTAGTTTGCAGTCATCTGCAAACTTTGTTAGCCACAGACCTTCTGTGTTGGCCTGCACTTCAGAGAAGTAGATACCAAACAGGAGAGGACCCAGGACTGAACCCTGTGGTACTCCACTTGTCACTGGTCTGATGTCGGATTTGGAATCCGCTACTTTCACAGTGTGGGTTCTGTCCGTGAGCCAGTTGGCAATCCATCTTGTGACATAGGGATTTATACCTAGGTTAGTGAGCTTATCTATAATTCCAGAGTGGAGGATGGTGTCAAAAGCCTTGGTGAGATCTAGATAAGCTGTGTGAACCATTTTACCCTCATCTATGGCTTTGGTGACTGCTTCAAAGAAGTCAATCAGGTTTAGGAGACATGATCTGCCTTTTACAAATCCAAACTGAGTAGGGTCCAGAGTTTGGAGATTACCAATGTCTTTGTTTATGAGTTCCATGATGATATGTTCCATGGCCTTGCAAACGAGGCTCGTCAGGCTAATGGGGTGGTAGTTCCTGGGGTCCGTCATGGCTCCCCCTTTATGGAGTGGGATAACTGTCGCGGTGCACCATTCAGTGGGTACAAAGCCTGAGGTGAGGCTATGGTTGAACATGGTACTTAGGTAGGGTGCCAGTTCATTCTGTAGTTCATGTAGAACACAGCCTGGGATATTGTCAGGTCCCATGGATGCTGTCTTCTTGGCTTTGGAGAGTGTGTTTTTTACCTGTGCAGCCGTGATTATAGGAACTTTGCATTCTTCAGGTATATTGATGGGCCCTCTAGGGGGTGAGAGGGGGGTAAAGTTAGCACTGAACCTATCTGCTAGGATGTTGGCAATATCAGTTGGTTCTGTATATTTAGTGCCATTATGCTGCAACTCAGAGCAGATGTGAGTGTTCCCATTTAGATTCTTGACATAGCTATAGAATGCTTTGTGGTTGTCTTTAGAGTCTGTGGCAATTTTGTTTTCATAACTAGCTTTGGAGGATTTTATGAGGGATCTCAGCTTCTTACTGAGGTTGACCAGGGAGTTCCTCCAGTCATGGGATTTTACTCTTTTTTGCAACAGTAGGGTTTGTTTATGGCAGAGGTCCACCAGATTGGCTTCCTTTTTTTGGAGGATAACATCTTGGTTCTATTAGGGATAGCATGGTCCATACACTCGTGTAAGTGCTTATAAAGTACATTTGTGTAGGATACGGCAGTCATACCTCTATTGTCCGTCTGCATGGGTGTCATGAAGTTTGCCACTTCTGTCTTAAGAAGTGCGAAGTTGGCTTTTAAGAAGTTTTTTACGATGGTTTCCCTAATTGGGGCTGGGGGTGGGATGTGGATGTCTAGGCTGATTAGCTTGTGGTCGGATCTGACCAACGAGGAATTGACCCCTGGTGTGGAACACCGGATGTTATGTGTCTTAGAGTGAAGTCTCTTATTGGCTGAGCTATTCTACATCCCAGGATGCCACCACCCACTGACTTTGGAGCCCATGAGAGTTGCCCACAGACTCTTCCTTCCCTTCGCGAAGTCCGCCCGGCTCGAGGGAACTACTATGGTTGAGGAGTGCTCCCTCCGAAATCGATATTCATCCGAAGAGATGGTCCCCAGTGGTTCGGGAACGGTGGAGAAGCCGACTCACCGCGATCTCTTCCGAATGAAATGTCAACAGTTCTTCTCTCTCACCCCAGTTCGGGAGTTTCCAAGGAGGCTCTAGTCCAAGTTTGGCCCAATCGCGCCATGCACTGCCTTTCCACCCGGGTTCTTCCCAGGTGATCCAGTAGGACGGCCTACTTTGCAGAGCAGAAGATGATTTTTAGCGCATACTGCCCCACTGCTCCCATCAAGTCTGGCTGCCTTTCGTAATATGCAATTGGTCCTGGTGGTTCCACCCAGGTTTCAGACCTTCTTGATCTCAGTCGGGACAACAACTTCATCAGTCCACAGCTTGAGTGTTGGGGTTGGTTCCTCCTCCTCCTCTTCCGACCATAGTCAGGAACCATGTTTTGGACTCAGAAGTCATACATATCTTGTCCTCGCGACTGACTAATGGACTAAAAAAATGGAAACAATATCACATAGAGCCCACCTAAGGATTAGGATCCTACTACTGCCTGCCCACAGAAGCAAAGGCGTCTTGAAGTTTTTAGCTTAGTCAATCAGTTTCAATCTTCGCCATCAAGGTCCAATCTCAGTTGTTTCTAATGGCCATTTTCACACAGACCCACCTTGATGAGCAATAAGTTGTAACCAGCTCAAAGTTGGTGCAAGGCTGCTAAAGCTTCCCATTTCAAGCCGCTTACTTCCCATTTTAATTTCCCGATAGGTGCTGACCTTTCCCTTGTCAAACCTATTAAGACTTGTGACTTGAAATTTCTTCTTTGGATGACTGCTTTTTGGTGGCAGTAGATGACTGCTTTTTTGAGTTTTGAACTTCAGGCCCATTGTGTCAGAGCGTATTCCGGTTTTTCACAAGACAGAGTATCCTCATCTCAGGGCCTAATCCATCCTTTGTTCCCGTTTCCCATGTTGATAATGACCAGGTCTAGGATATTGCTGCCCCTGGTGGAGGTGTGAATAAGTTGATCCGAGGCGTTGGAATTTATGAATTCTAGAAAACGTTGAGCAAAAGAGTTGGTACATGAGTAATAACTGTACTGGATGCTAGGTTATGAAGTAAGTCAATCTCGAACCAGTTGGGGTAAGAGTCTGTCAACACCAAGTAATGTTGACCATTCCCTCAAAATGGTTAGTAGCTACTGTTGACCAAGGTAGTTCCAGAATCTGGTTTAGCTGAAGTAGTTCTTTCTTTTGATCTGGCTTCCTGCTATTGCGCACTGAACAAGATAAAAGTGCTCTCCAAATGTCTTGTGACATAGAAGGAAAAAATACTAGACCTCTCGCCCTTCTTTTGGTAGAATCCACTCCTGGGTGACCACGATGCAAGATAGTAATGTACTGTTGCAAGGACTTTGGAACAATTGCTTTCGGACCTTTCATTATGATACCTTTGTCAGACAAAATCTCATCTTTGTATGGAAAATAAGGTTGCACTTCTTGAGGTAAACTAGATTGTTTGATGGCTATCCTTGATTGATAGTGGTTGAGCCTTTGTAAAACTGGATCTGTGGCTGTGTGATCTCTTACCTCGTCAAGATGTGTGGAAGAAAAATTTCTCACTTCCATGACTTCAAAATCAATGTTCTCATTCTCATGCTGTTCTGTGGTGTTTCTTGTGGACAAGATTGAAATTGTACTGTTGCAGTGTCCGCATCATATGTTGCAGAAGGGCTGGAGCTGATTGCATTGGCTTTCTCAAGGTAGCAACTAGAGGTTTGTGTTTCTCTCAATCTGGATAGGTGTACCATAAACATAATTATGGAACTTCGAGGATGCAAACACAATTGCCAAAAGCTCTTTCTTGATCTGGGCATACTGCTTTTCAGTTTGGATAAGAGTTCTCGATGCGTAGGCAACAGGCTGACCCTCTTGTAGAATGACTGCACCAAGACTAAATTTAGAAACATTACAGGAAAGTGCAACTGGTTTGTGAACATCAAAGTATCTGAGAGTTGATGGACTAGCAATTCTCTATTTCAGGACATTAAATGCTCTTTGATGTTGCTCTAACCAGGCCCAGAATACATCTTTGTGTCAGCTGTCTGAGTGGTGCTGATAGCTCAAGTCTGGAATGAACTTGCCTAGGTAGTTGACCATGCCATGAAAACATTGCAGGGCTTGAACATTGTCTAGAGTAGGCATCTCTAGAATGCTTGTTTGCTTTGAAGGGTCTGGTTGTAAACCTGTACTCATAAATAAATGACGAACATAAGTAACTTCTTGTAGCCTGAATTTGCATTTCTGTGGATTGAGCTTAATATTCACTTGATGTGCCCTTTCTAGAATTTTCTCTGAGGTTTCTGTCATGTTCTTCTTCACCATGACCTCCTGCTAGTATGTCATCTACTGTAATAGCGCAAGGATATCTAGACAAAGTATGCTGCATTGCATACTGAAAAACTTCACTTGCAGAATTGATCCCAAATGGCATTCTCAAAAATCTGTACCTGCCAAATAGAGTAGTGATAGTAGTGAGCAATGTGGATTTCTTATCAAGCTGAATTTGCCAAAATGAACTCTTTGCATCTAAGACAGAAAAAAATAGTTGCATTTGACTTCAAGGCTGCTGCTTCATAACGGTGCGCATTGGATGATGAGGTCTTTTTAGCACTGTGTTCAAATCTCGTGGATCAGTACATAGTCTAATGCCATCTGAGCTTTTCTTATGAGCTACCACCATGGAAGATACCCATTCAGTTGGAGTTTCAACTGGACAAATCACACCTTGTCGCACCATTTTATCTAGCTCGGCTTTGACTCTGTCCTGCATGGCCATTGGAACTTTACATGCTGGCCTGACAGCTGGATTGACATCTGGATCTAACTTCTTGGAGTACACAACTCGAAGTTTGCCTAGTTTGTCATCAAAAAGATCAGCTTAGGTCGAAAAAATGTACTGGGCGGCATTAGAGTAGTGGTCTTTTAAGCTAACTTGGTGAACTTCCTTATTAAATGAAAGCAGTCCCATTTTCAAACTGTCTGTGAGCCCTAATAATGACTGGATGTGCTTCTTGGCCACATAAAATAATTAGTCGTAGCTTCTTCCCGCAGAGTAACATGAAAGCACTGCTGATCCTTCGGTTTGAATTTTTTCACCTCCATAAGCAACAAACTTTGCACGCCTTACCAAGTCAAGCCTTTCACCTCTACACACACTAGAAAACTTTTTTGTTGACATAACATTACACTTGGAACCTGTATCAACTTTGAGCTCTATGGGTTTGCCATTTATCCGAACAGTGCAAAATACATCATTTTCTCCCCTTAAATATACTGCATTAACTGTTATGTAAAACACTGACACACCATCAACAGAAAGAGTAGAATTGCAGCTTTCTAATTGATCGACTCATTTCTTAAAATGTTCCCTTTTAATAAAAGAATGTTGGCATTTTGATTTACAAAACCTTTTGAAATTATTCCATTTATTGCATTTGTGGCATTGTTGACCAAAAGCTAATAATTTTTCCCCTTTAGATTCATGACTTCCACCACAATTATGACCTTTTTGCTTCACTGAGACTGTGTGAAATCTGGAATTTGCTAGGAAGTTCTGGGGTTTACCAGTGAGTGCAGCAGGGGCTACAGTTGCTGCCATGTGCTTGGGCCTATTTCTTTTCACTACATGTTGCATACTATTAACATGAGGTTTATCACTGTGTCTTCTCGAGCTATTCTCATTTGTAAGCATATTTGTGTGTTTTTCTGTGAGCTCGTATAGCTGACAAATCTCAATGGCCTTATTCAAAGTTAAATCACTGTCACTAAGCAAAATCTTTCTGACAGCATCATTTTTAATACCACACACAAGTCTCTCCTTTATCAAATCATCCCTTAAGTCACCAAATTTGCACATTTTAGCTTTATTTCTCTGGTCAATTATATATGCTGCAAAAGTTTCACCAGGCTTTTGATCCTTTGTGGCCTTTCCAGAGTAACATTTGTCTGGGGGTTGAAACTTGGAATTGGGAGATTTTAGTGCATAGTGTTAAGCAGGTAGCAGGGTGAGTACTTTTTTAGAAGTTGTGTGAGAGAAGCCTAGTATAAGTTATTAGTTAATGGGATGTTGGACATGGTCTGATTTCAGAGAGCAACAAAAGAGGAATATCTGATTATCCTCCATTCTCTTTCTGATACCTGTGGAGGGGCTAAGGGAATAACTGGAAGGTTGGTGAAGGGCAGTGAAGTAGTAGGGATCTGTTTGCCAGTTGATTTATGCTGTTACTTGAGAATGTTAAGATGATGTTACTGGGGGTGTTGGAAATGTTTGGGTAGTTTAGTAAAGAGGCAAGTTTGTGCTACCTCCGTAAGAAGTCTATGGTCATCATTATGTTTGGGGAAAGAGCAGAATGGGGCTTCAGTGTTTGATTGTCATATTCTAAAGGGGAGATAGTTGAAGATAAAAGTTTAACTAGTAGTCAGTGAAGTGAAGTAAAAAAACCTGGCTAAGTCTAAGGGAGAAGACTGGAGGCATGTTTGACATGTGGTCAGAAAGGATACACTCTTTTAGGGTTAGGGTTGCAGTCTTTAATGTAACGGTATTCCATATGTGCTACTGCATGTGGGAAAGCATTTTTCACTGTAAACTTAAAGATATCTACATCCCTCTTATAAGACTGCTTTTAGTGGCAGTGATCAATGTTAGAACAATTTCAGAGTTTTAGGCCTTCATGTGTAAAGAACCATTCTTGATATCCTACAAGGGCAGGGGCAGCTTGTATAGTATATCCCTCCTGTCTTTGCTTAATGTGGTGACACAGTTATCCTTGAATCAGGCTGTTCACCTCTGCTTTTTTTCCAGATGCTGAAAATGAGGGGAGAAAGGATGTGCATTCTTTAATCAGACAGCTGAGGTTTTAATTAGAACAAAGCAAATGAGAAATTCAGACCATTATTCATTTTCTTTAAGAGCAGGGTAGAGGGGGATCCTTTAAGGAAATAGGCCATATTAAAATGACTAACACACAGTATCTGCTTCTGATGCCCTTTTCTTGTCAGGATTTTACCTGGAGATATTGGGACCCATTGTACTATGGGCACAGCAGCTGCCACTGCTTCTTTTCTTCCTGGAAGTGGCTACTTGGTCATCTGAGCATACCTTTTCAGGGCATTACAGTGAGAGTCTTGCACTCAGGACCAAGGCAGAGTTTACCACTGGCATTTCATAAGGACTGCTGTCTCCATGTTCAAGGCCAGCCATCCACCCACTGATCCATATTTTTATGGGAATCTTTCCAAGAGTCTTTACTGTAGCAGTGGATATTAAGAGAACATGGTTCAGACGTGTTAGGAACTTACCGCAATTGTAGATGTTTGTGTGTGTTCACCATGGCTGTACTAGTTCTCTAATTCCATCCCCTCTTTTAGTCACTTGGGCATCCTTGTGTTGAGGTGGGTACCGTGGTCCAAAAACTACTCCTGTCTACTGTGTTTTGCTATTGGGTATGTCCCTTCTTTCAAGGTTAATCTAGTACCTGGAGAGACATATTTGTGGGGGGGAGCCTCCACACTGAGAGCTAGCTCCACTAGGGCAGTCTTTATCCTCTTGTCACTTTCCTGTTTTTATCATCCTGGGCAAGTAGAAGCTGAAGATGGGGTCAGATGACATCTTTATCCTACCATCAGTATCCTGACATCCAAGAGCAAGTGAGTCCACTGGGCCTGGAGTGTGAAAGTACAGAGTCCTGGTAGTCGGGCCAGTTGAGTTTTCTACAGACAGGAAGTTCTATGAGTTGTTACCCCAGTGATGAATATACTTAAACATCAGATGTTATGTGATCCTATCTCGCCTACATTCTGTACTGATGGGTTCGGAGCCGATCCTCGGCTCCGACTTGGCACGCTATACTATAGAGCGAAGTCTCTAATTGGCTGAGCTATTCTACATCCCAGGATGCACCACTACTGCTTCCCCAGATCTCGTTTGCCGCTTGTCAGCAATAGACGTGGTCTCGACTTGGCTGGGCTAAGTACTCTCTACTGACTAATTTCCTGTCAGAATTTTTCTAATTTTTCAACCAAAAGCTGTTTTAACAGCTACTTTTGAGTAGTTTGTGAATTTGGAGTTTGTGTGGCTTTATTGTTAGCGTTAGGTTCCCGCTTAAATCAGTAGGGATTTCCTCGCGCTCTATTTCGGGCCGTGTTACAGCCCTTTTTTGTTATTAAAAATTTGTTGTGTGGTATTTGTTCCTACTAAACGTCAAGGTCCCATTTTTAGTTAGAGGGGCCTTGCCCTCGCGCTCTGCCAGAGCTGTGTTACAGTTTTCGCCTGTATGATTTACTGGCCTATCCTGTTTAAATCAGAGGGTTTTGGCATCTCTGTGGGGTTAGTTTTACTCTGTTTTTGGTGTGTGTATTTGTGGTGATGTCGAAGGAACATAGGCCTTCGGGTTTTAAAAAATGTACCAAGTGTGGGTACAAGATGTCAGTCATGGATGATCACTCTCTATGTGTTTATTGCTTAGGCCCTAAGCACCTTCAAGAGTCGTGCAGTGTATGCCACGCTTTTTCTTCTCGTGTCCTCCAAGAGAGGGAAAACAAATTGATATTGAAGGGGCTTATCACCCCTTCTTTTGAGGAGGCTTTATCTTCTTCCCCTTCTACTTCCAGGAAGAAGAAGTCTTAAATCAAGGCAGGCTTCTCCGCCGGCTCCACGGACTTGAACGGTCTGCCTCGATGCCTCCAGCCTCGACTCCTCTGTCTTCGGAGCTGAGCACTCGAGCATCGAGGCGGGTCTCCTTCTCGGCTCCATTGGTTTGAGCCGAGAAAGGTCCGCTCAGACTCTTCTACCTCGGCCAAGTCCCGTCGGCTCTGCTGTACTGGTGGAATCTCCTCGGCGATATTTGAGACTTCGGGCGGTCCCCAGTCTTTGAACCGGCGGAGAAGTCAACTCGGCCCGATCGGTCTCTCGGTCTTGAGGATGTCGATTCGGATATAGACAGGGTGCTTCAAAGGCTGTTCCAGTCTCCAGTTTTCCAAAAGTTAGTCTCGGCTCCAGCCCAGTCGGCTCGGGCCGATTGTCCACCCTGTTGTATTGGTTCCTCCTCCAACAGCCTCGGCACCGTTGGAGTCTGTGCTGGTGGAGCCAGTGGAGGTTCGGTCGGCTCCGACCCTTACTCCAACCCGACCTTGGTCGGAGTTGCACGGACCTCCTGGTCGGCCCGGGTGGCGCCGGTCCGATGCTTGTTCGAGCCTCCCTCTCGGCCGGCTGCGGGAGTGCCATCTACTGTTGTGGCCTCGGGGGTCGGACCTTCCCAGGACTTGGGGGGGGGGGGTCCAGCCTTCAGGGCCATGAGGAGTGCTTTGGCCAAATCTTCCTTGGCTACCTCCACCATCTCTCCGGCACCTTCCCTTGGCATGGAGACTAGTTCCTTTGTTGTCCCCCTGTCTCAAGACAGTGGAGCCCTGGGGCCTGAGGTCACCCCCATTGGGGATTCCTCCCTTCCTGGGGTCCTTCGAGGCTTCTTCGGAGGAACCTCCCAGGAAGAGACAGTGCAAGAGGAAGCACGTCGACTCGCCTGATGAGTCTCTCACCTCGGACACCGACCTCAATGATGCGGAGGGTTCCCCCAAGTCGTCCTCGGATGATGTCTCCTTTGTGGACATCTTGGAAATCCTCAAGCAACGAGGCGACTGGCAGTCCAAACCCCTTCCGCTGAGGAGTCGGTATTCCTCAAGGCCTTGGGGCTCAGCCTTCCGCCTCCTGGGTGTCTCCGCCCGATGAGCTCCTGGATTTGATCTCTCGGGAGCACCAGATTCTGTGGAACCGGTGCCAGCTCGCCCGAATAAATTTCTGTCAGCCCCCCCTGAAAAGGACTTCTTATCTAAAGGTGTGGCCGTAGATGCCCTGGTGGTGGCATCTGCTACCCAGCAAGATGTGGCAGAGGCTTTGGCGTCCGTCCATCCTCCTAATAAAGAGTCCAGGAGTATGGATCGGAGCGCACCACTTCAGCAGCCTTTACTTTAAGGTCTCTGAATTACCTGGCGCACTTCACCAGACTTCAGAGCGATCTGGTCAAGAAACTTTCAGATACCCTCTCTGGTAACCTAGCTGAGCAGTTGGCCCAGGCGGTTAGCTCTCAGTTGGCTACTCTATCATCAATATCGAACTCGTCCATGAGGCTCATTTCATATCGGCCAAAGGGCGAGTAGAGCCAGCAGTACAGGTGTTGCTCTACGGAGACAAGCCTGGCTCCGCCTGTGTCATTGTGGAGGCCTTCAAGTCTTCCTTTGCCGCTCCCTTTGATGGGTCCTCCTTGTTTGGATCGAAGGGAAAGGACACCTAGACCCACTCTGAACAAGAGGGTAAGACTTTTACTGCCGTGGGGCACGGTTTTCCACTCCCTTCGGCCTTATCCCAAGGCTAGAAGAGGGAAAATGTGGTTCCATAAATCTCAGAAGACTTACCCCTCACAGCAGGATGATCCCCTTCTAGAGGCAGAGGAGGGAAATTTTTCAGGAAGACGCCGTCCCAGAGGCAGAGGCCCGCAACACTGGAGACCGCGAGTCCTTTCGTGGCTCCTCAACCTTCGAGCATCCCTGAAGGATTGCCCGACTGCGCTCGAGCCAGTCGAGGGTCGTTTTCAAGGCACCTAAAGGCCTGGGTGAATATCACTCAGGACCGATGGGTGCTCGGATCATGCGGAGGTTACAACATCCCTTTTCTCAGCCCCCACCATCCGGAAAATCCCGGACCCACCACCCAGTCAGCGGGATCTCGCAGCCATCAAAATTTCAAAGCTGCTTCAAAAGGAGTCATCCAACCGGTCCCAGACCAGACCGGATTAGGGACTTACTCAAGATTCTTTTGGTGCCAAAAGACCGGGGACATGAGGCCCATCTTGGATCTCAGCAAACTCAACCGTTCTGTCAAGAAGTCCAAGTTCGGATGGTCACCTTACAATCCATTCTCCGCTGCTGGAGGAAGGTGTTTGGATGTGCTCCATAGATCTCAAGGACGCCTGTTATCATATCCTGATAGATCAGGCGTCCAGGAGACACTGCGCTTCAGCCTGGGAGACAGTCATTTCCAGTTGCACTGCCCTTTGGTCTTACCACAGCCCCCAGGGTGTTCACCAAATGTTTGGCGGTGGTGACTGCTCACCTGAGAAGTCTAGGATTCCAGGTGTTTCCATACCTAGACGACTGGCTCCTAACTGCCACCTCCAGGCGTCTACTCTTACAAAACCTAGCAGCCACTATATCTCTAGGCAACTCCTAGGAATCACCTTCAATTGGGAAAAGTCTGTGTTGCTGCCATCTCAATATGGTTTATCGCGTGAGATAGACTCGAAGCAAATGCGGGTCTATCTTCCTTCAGAGAGGATAGAAATATTACAGTCTTAAGTCCGAGTATTGCTCCTCCAACGCCGAGCCCCAGCCAGGATGGTCCTACAACTGTTGGGTTCCATGTCGGCTACCGTTCTCCTAGTTCCCTTAGCAAGATTGCATATGAGGATTCTCCAGTGGCTCCTGTCAGTCCAGTGGTCTTATCAGGATCTCCCTCTCAGTCACCTCATTCTGATCACGGAGACGTGCAAACAGGACCTCCGTTGGTGGCTTCTTTCCTCCAACCTGGATCAGGGGCGACCCTTCGTTCCCCCACCTCCAGTGGCCACTTTGACTACGGACGCCTCCCAGACGGGGTGGGGGGGACATTTCCTGGGCAGGTCAGTCCAAGGCAAGTGGCACTCCACTGAGAGTTCCCTCAATATCAACATACTGGAAATAAGGGCGGTGCTTCTATCGCTACAAGCACTACACAGTTACCTCCCCCAGGGCATGATTGCCATTCAGTCCGACAACATGTCAGTAGTCTGGTACCTGAACAAGCAGGGAGGGACCAGGTCCTACCCCCTTTGCAGAGAGGCCATGAAAGTATGGGATTGGGCGATTGCAACCAACCGTTTCTTGGTAGCAGCACACATTCCGGGGAGATCCAGTGTGATAGCCGACAGATTGAGCAGAACTATCCTCTCCCCGCACGAGTGGTCTCTGAACGACAGAGTGGCAACTCAGATTTTCAGAAGATGGGAAATCCTTGTTGCGACCTCTTTGCAACTCCTCTCAACACGAAATGTCAACAGTTCTTCTCTCTAACCCCAGTTCCGGGGGAATTTCTCGAGGACGCCCTAGTCCAAGCTTGGCCCACCGGCCTACTGTACGCCTTTCCACCAGTTCCCCTTCTTCCCAGGGTGATCCAGAAGGCGATTCTCTTGCAGAGCAAGATGATTTTAGTTGCCCCATACTGGCCTCGTCAAGTCTGGCTGCCCTTTCTTCGGAAATATGCACTGGACGGTCCATGGTTCCTGGACCAGATTCCAGACCTCTTGATCCACCAGTTGGGACAGCTTCATCAGTCCCTTCACTCGTTGAGGTTAACAGCTTGGCTCCTCCACTTCCGACCATAGTCAGGAACCATGTTTTGCATTCGGAAGTCATACATATCTTGTCCTCGGCCCATAAGACTTGACTAAAAATGTATAACAGCAAATGGAAGAGATTTGCTATTTGGGCTAACTCGGGATTAGATCCCATTACTGCCCCGTGTCAGAAGTTTTGAAGTTTTTAGCTTCTTTATTCAGTCAAGGTTCTTCGGTCTCTACCTTCAAGGTTCAATTGGCAGCTATTTCTAATTTTCATGAAAGTATAGACCCACCTTTGATGAGCAATAAGTTGTGTAAAGCCTTCATGAAAGGTGCTGGGCTGCTACGACCTCCGATTTCTCATCCCGCTCCACCGTGGGATCTTAATTTCGTATTAGGTGCTTTGACCACTTCCCCCTTCGAACCGGCAGCAACTTGTGACTTGAAATTTCTTTCTTGGAAGACTGCTTTTTTGGTTGCAATTACATCAGCCAGAAGAGTTTCGGAACTTCAAGCCCTATGTGTCAAACCACCATACCTGGTTTTTCACAAGGATAGAGTATCCCTCAGGCCTAATCCATCCTTTGTTCCCAAAGTTTGTTCTAGTTTTTGTCTTCAACAGTCATTGGAGCTTCCAGTTTTCTTCCCAAACTACTCAGACAGAGTATACATCTTCCACTCATTGGATGTTCACAGGCAGTTGCGTTTCTATTTAGATAGGACGCACCAAACACGGAAAACAGATCAGTTGTTTGTGTCCTTTTCGGACAATAAATTGGGCAAAGCCATCACGAAGGTCACTATTGCCAAGTGGATCAGAGACTGTATCAGTCATACTTACTTTCTTTCTAATAAAGAGCTTACAACCACTGTGAAAGCTCATTCTACAAGGGCTATGGCTACTTCGACAGCCTTTCATTCCAAGCTTGCCATTAGTGACATTTGTGCTGCGGCTACCTGGTCTTCTCCTCACACCTTCATTTCTCATTACAAATTGGACGTGGCATCTCGGGGGTGAGCTTCCTTCGGTTCCACAGTTCTCAGGAGTGTTTTCCAGTGAGCCACCCAGGAATCAGGTGCTAGGGACGCTGTCCCATCAGTACAGAATGTAGGCGAGATAGGATCACATAACATCTTTTAGTTATGTACTTACCATAACTTTAGATGTTTGGGATCCATCTCGCCCATTCTAATAACCCACCCTCCTTCCCCCTGCCTTGGAGATCAGAAGAGACCGGACGGTTCAGTTTAGCCATTTCATCTTGAAACACCTGGTAATGTTATACCAACAGTCTATGTGTGTGTGCATGTGTGCGGACAAACAAGATCTGGGGAAGCAGTAGTGGTGCATCCTGGGATGTAGAATAGCTCAGCCAATTAGAGACTTCGCTCTATAGTATAGCGTGCTGAGTCGGAGTCGAGGATCAGCTCCGAACCCATCAGTACATAATGTAGGCGAGATGGATCCCAAACATCTAAAGTTATGGTAAGTACATAACTAAAAGTTATGGCAAGATGTTCTACATGTTTCACTGTTGCAGTCATTACATTTGGGTAATCTGCTGGCAGGTTGCCCTCAGTCGGCCTCAATATCAAAGTCTTGGGTCCTGCATCGGTTGCTGTCTCCTCTTCCATGATGTGAGGTCATCAGGGGGTATAAAACAGGTAGCCGACACCATTTTCTTTAGTCTTTCTCGCCGCGCGATGCCTGAAGCAGAAGCAGTTCGCAAGTGCTGGTCGGCCGACTCCTGAAATTTTTGAATTTGAGTTTCAGAACCGAAGTCTTCAATTAAAGCTAAGTACCCCGTTGGGGAAACTTTTTCTTGCTCCATACCGATGTCAGTAAAAATTAATAATTGCATTATTTGTGGGAAGCAAATACCTCATAAGGATTTTCATTTGTACTGTATTCCTTGCCTAGGCCCAGATCATAACGTGCCTTGCTGTCGGTTTTGTGCTAGATTTAACCAACGCATTATTAAGCATCGGTATATCTTTGCTTCAGAATATTTTGGAAACAGATTTAACTACCCTGAAATGTCGTCGGATAGCAATCCGACTACTGGAGTTCACAAAAAACACAAAGAAAAGGACAGAGACAGACCATCGAGGTCCAAAAAGCGACGGCAAAGCTTCTCCTAAGCCAGTCGCCGGTACTCAGTGAGGCGCTTTTGCAGCACCTGATACCCACTACTTTCGAGTCACAGGCCTCTACCAAGATCCATGTGGAGTCCGGCATGCCGCGAGATTCTCAAAGTATTGTACTCGCGGATTTCTCTCCCTCGGATGGGTCCGGAGCCGCTGAGTAGGCACCGGCTTCTGAGGGTGTCTTCAGGCCTCAGCATTTCTATATTAAACCGACGCCAGCTTCAAAAACAAAGACAAAAGCAACTTCTAAGGCTAAAAAAAGACTCATGAGCCATGTGCTCAGGCCTCTATGCCCAAAAAGCAGATGATCAAAATGGCTGAAGACTTAATTAGCTTGATCAGGGGTTCCCAACCCCCCCTGATAAGAGGCCTAGGCAAGACACTGATTATGAATCTTCAGATCAGGTTTCTATTTCTTCTGATTCCTCTTCTGATCAGGAATTTTCTATACTACCCTATGAGGATTCAGATGCAGAGGAATCTATCCCATCTGCATCTCCTTGTGAAAATTATTCCTTTGGAGAAACCTTACGTACTTTGAGGGAACATTTTCATTGGGAGAGTCAAGATTTCTCAGAATCAAAAAAGAGGCTTAGGGATTTCCTTCTTGTCCCCTCAGCATAGGCCTTTGGTCATACCTCCTGTATTAGACATTGTTGATGATGTGTTTTCGGAATCAAGCATGACTCCAGATTCCTTACCTCCGGCTCCTAGCAAGCTAGACAGATATTACAGGGTTCCTGACTCACACAAATTTTTATTCAAAAACCCTGCTGCTGACCCTGAAACTATCTCACAGGGTCCCAAAGGTGTAAAGGCCTCAACAGCTAAGAATCCTACCCCCTCTGATAGAGATTCCAGGGCGCTGGATAGATGGGGAAAGAAGGTTTATACGTCTGCAACCATGGCAATTAGGGCCTTAAACTGACAGTTTCATATGCTTAAATATCAACAGCATGTTATGGGATTATTGAAACAGAAAATTATGATTTCTGAATGTGTGGAAAATAAAGAATTACAGAAATTATTGCATGCAGCAGAACAGGTTGGAAAGCATACTTTGCAATGTGGTTTTGTTTCCTTGGAGGCCTCCTGCAGGGCCGCAGTTACTGGATCTGTGATTAGAAGGCATGCCTGGCTCAAGAAGCAAAATGTGCCTGATCATGTTAAAGCTAAATTGTTGGATGCACCTTTACAGCATGATACTCTGTTTGGTAATAAGGCAGAAGAGGTTTTAAAGAAAATTGAAGACAAAGCTAAGTCTATGCAAACTGTAAAATACGTTTTACAAGTGCAGCCACCAAGATTCAGTAGACACTGGCCTACAAAAAATTGATCCCTTTCCTGTGTCCGACAGAGCTTCACTGGGCAAATCCAGGCGCTCAAAGGGCTCTAAATACCAATCACAGGATTCGTACAGGTCAAAGCAGTGGGGTGCCTCTACCTCGAAATCTGGAGGAAATAAAGCACGACCCTACAGTAAATAGTCTCAATAACTTCCCTCTGCCATCACCAAGCACTTATCTTTTGGCAGCCCCCTTAGGGGGAAAACTAACACTTCATGCTCAAAATTGGCAGTTAATAACCCAGGACAAGTGGGTATTAAACATAGTATCCCAGGGATACAGATTTAATTTCCATACCTTACCAATTCCAAACGGTTGGCCAGATCTGCCACAAAATCAATGGGCAGAGGCACAGAAATAAGCCACGTCCCTCATGGATATGGGGGCTATTCAGCCAATACCAGAACAGGAAAAAGGACAAGGGTTTTACTCAAGACTGTTCTTTGCCTGGCGCCCAATACTGGATTTATTGATTTTGAACACATTCTTGGACATACCAAAATTCAAAATGCTAACTTTGCAGCAGCTTCTGCCCATGCTGGGCAAGAACGCTTGGCTAGTGACTCTAGACTTAAAAGAGGCATACCTGCATATCCCAGTAAGGGAATCGTGCAGAAGATACCTCCGCTTCAAGGCTGGTTTTATGCATTACCAATTCTCTGCACTGCCCTTTGGCTTATCTACTGCGCTCAGGGTCTTTACAAAGTGCTTGGCACCAGTAATTGCATTTTGCAGACAAAGAAGTATACAAATCTATCCTTATTTGGACGACTGTCTCATTCAAGCAGAAAACAAGGACATTCTTCTTCACCGTCTGGCGTTTGTGAAAAGGCTTCTAACATGCCTAGGCTACACAATAAACAAAAGAAATCACAACTGGTACCCTCTCAAAAGATTACATTCCTGGGTGCAAACTTGAATACAACTGCCCAGATGGCTTACCTTACGCCAGACAAACAAAGGCAACTGACTATTTACTTCAAACAGATGGCAACAAAAACTCAGTTATCTGCAATAGAAATACTGCAGGCTTTGGGGTTCATGGCATCCTGCATTCTACTGATTCCATATGCAAGACTGCATATGAGGAAACTACAGTGGTACCTAAAAAGTTTATGGAGTCAATATTGTCATAGTCTGGAAACAATGATTCCTCTCATTCCCTGCCTACAACAGGAGTTTCTTTGGTGGGCAGAGACATGTCACCAGAACATAGGATGGTCTTTCACTCTACCCCCTGCCACCCAAACCCTAACTACAGACGCATCAGACTATGCTTGGGGGGCCCACCTGGCAGGGAGATGCATTCAGGACATATGGAGCCCAAAACAAATGCATCTGCATATCAACCAGAAGGAGATGTTAGCTGTTCAGAATGCCCTGACAGCCTTCAAGGACTTACTTCATCCAGGACACCTACTGATAAAGATGGACAACACCACAGTTATGTGGTACATAAACAAGCAGGGGGCACACATTTCTACCCCCTTTGCAGACTAGCCATGGCATTGTGGGACACAGCCTTGACTTACCAAGTACATCTTCAAGCTCAGTTCCTACCAGGAAAACAAAATACTCTGGCAGACGACCTAAGCAGAAACCTTATGGACCTCCATGAGTGGAAATTGGATCCACAAGTCTTCGGCATGGTAACAAAGAAATGGGGGAGCCCGGAAATAGATCTATTTGCCTCTCCGCAGAATTATCAACTGGACAAATTCTGCACAAGGACTTATCACAGACGAGCATGGAATGTGGATGCCCTGTCCTTCTGTTGGAGAAACCTATCAGTCTACGCCTTTCCTCCTCTGCCTCTTCTTCCCAAGGTCCTACTAAAGGTCAGACAGGAAAAAACAAAATGATTTTAATTGCCCCGGACTGGCCTTGCCAGAACTGGTACCCAATCCTAAGGAATATGTCTCAACTCCCTCCTTGGTACTTACCTAACTGTCTCAGCAGAACAATCAAATCCTGCACAATCAGCTCCAAACTCTGAACCTGGCAGCATGGCTGATCATGTAGTTATTCAAACAACACCTCTCAGTATGTCAGTGGATGTCATTTTGGAAGCCAGAAGGCCTAGTACTAGAAATTCTTATGCTGATAAATGGAAGAGATTCTGTTCTTGGAACCAAGCACAAAGAACTGACACAGCAAAGCCAAATATTCTTCAGATTTTACAATACTTGACTGAGATGCTTGACAAGGGCCTATCTTTTTTATCAATAAAAATCCATGCCTCTGCCATCTCGGCTCATTACAACACAGAGCTACTGATCTTTTCTCATTCTTTGCTAAAACAGTATCTTAGAGGGGCCAAAAATTTAAGGCCTCCCAGAAGTTCACCAATTCCTCCATGGGACCTCAATTTTGTGTTGGAAAAACTCACTATGCCTCCATTTGAACCAGCTGCTAATGCAGATATAAAGTTTTTATTCTGGAAAACAGCTTTACTTCTGGCAATCACTTCAGCAAGAAGGGTTTCAGAACTACAGGCCCTCATGGCTGTGGAGCCTTTTATTATATTTTACCCAGACAGGATGTCCCTCAGGACCAATTCTTCCTTTATGCCTAAGGTGGTATCCAGTGTGGCTCTTAACCAAACTATTCACCTGCCAACTTTTTACCCAAATCCGCAGAACAAGGTGGAGCTGATTCTGCATTCCTTGGACATACACAGACAACTAAGATTCTACTTAAACAGGACCCAATCTCTAAGAAAGTCTGAGCAGCTACTGGTGGCATTTGCTGCAGGATCAGAAGGAAAGGCTATTTCAAAGCAGACTATTTCAAAGTGGATAAGCCACTGCATTCATTTCTGCTGTTTGCATCATGGTAAACCGGTGCCCAAGGGCATTAGGGCACATTCCACCAGGGCTGCATCTACATCAGCAGCTTTTCTCAGCGGGGTCTTAACCAAAGACATTTTAGAAGCTGCTATTTGGAGTTCTGTTCATACTTTTGCAAAGCATTATCTTTTGCCTGTCTTCTCTAAGTCCAGGGCAGGCTATGCCACTGCAGTTCTGCAGGGCCTTATAGCCGCTGCTAATGCTATTTAGTTCCAGCCTCCCATCCATAGCTTTGGGATTCTACCCAAATGTAATGACTGCAACAGTGAAACACGAAGAACATAGTACAGTTGTGTACACTTACCATAAATGTAGATGTTCGAGTGTATTCAGTGTTGCAGTCCGGGTTACCCACCCGCCATCCCCCTTTATTCTACAGCTTTTCTTTCCTTCACTATATTCTACAGCCTTTGTGGTGTATTTGCTTTTAGATGAAGGTAAAGTTTATGTTGTGACAACTGCATGTATTTATAGTTTTATATATATATATATTTTTTGCTCCCTGTTTGGGAGCACCTGACATCTGGGGAAAGAAAATGGCATCGGCTGCCTGTTTTATACCCCTGATGTCATGGAAGAGGAGACAGCAATCGACGCAGGACCCAAGACTTTGATATTCAGGCTGACTGAGGGCAACCTGCCAGCAGATTACCCAAATGTAATGACTGCAACAGTGAATACACTCGAACATCAACATTTATGGTAAGTGTACACAACTGTACTTTCCTAAAACAGCATACTTTCTCTTTGGTCAATATGTTGTTCTGTTGTGCTGTATACAAGACAAGCATAAGTTTAATTATATGAAGCAATGCTAGATTATTTTATAAATAAATAGACACCAGCATCATATTGGTAAAACAGTTGATAATTTGAGTGCAATGCTTTTGGTTAAATCAGTAAAAAATGATATAGGAGAAATAAATATAGCTTAGCTCCAGTTTTTACCCATTTCAGATTGAAGTACATCCGTGTTTTTTACCCATATTTCTATGACTTCCTAATACAGGCCCTTAAACAGGACTATGCCATCTCATGTCTTAATAGTCAAGGAATCCACAACAATTTCCTGAAGTCCTTCTTCACACTTCTGACAGGAAGACCTTCTGAAACTCAGTACTGGATACTAGGGAGAGCAGACTGTGCCATCCCTCTGAAAATAAATCTCTGTTCTGAGCTCTTTCTTCCTACAGACAACAGAAAAAAACTGCTCGACATCAAGGGCCATCTTGAAGATACTTAGGTGCACTTTGCTGCCATTGTCACAGTCTTTCTAATCAGGCTACACATTAGGAAGATGTGTTGGTACATAACAAATATATGGTAGCTGTACATTCACTCATTGGCAAGATCATGTCCAGAAATTGCTGCTGAATTGCATTACTATTATGAAGAAATGGAGCATATTTTTGGAGGGCATTGCAGATAAATCATAGTCAGGCTTACTTTTGCAGTTCTTCATAGTCTGGCTGCTAGCAGGTTTTGCATATCATCGATTAATGCATAAACAAACCAGTCATGATCAAGGGTGTAGCCAGGGTTGGTTGCATGTTTTTAAACATTATGTCAAAAACAGCCCAGAATATCAAGGAACTGTCAAAGGTAATACCTGTAGCATGGATCTATACTGATTATACTCCTAAGCACTGCCACTTTTAGTGCAGAGACTACAGCTATAGGTAAATGCTTAAATTGTTGCCTTCTTTTGTTAGCCCATTAATGTAACGGAGTCAGAAGCCTATTTTTGTGGGTCAGATAAAGCTGAGGGGAAACAAAACTGAGGTGGTTGGAGCCAACAGATGCACTCTTTCACACACTGTCCAAGGAAGCAAAAACATTCGCTAGAGAAAACAAATTGATTTTGCTTGAGATCCATGTGCTTTGCTGGGAGGACTTTGTTGGAAGGAATAAATGAATTAGGCTGGGGGGGTGGGGGTTTAGATGCTGTGTAGTACATTTTAGATTTTTTCTCTAATGTTCTGATCAATGTATGCAATATATTTAGTTATTACTGGATTTCAGATTTAATATTTCAGTGTTATCGCATTCTGGAGTATTTATCCAAAATATTAATATTCTGCTTTCATTAGTTATTGTTCCACAACCAACATTATTTACAAATTCTGTCCAGATTTGGTACAGTTTTCTGAAAAGGTACATATGCTAGGATAATGCCCCCCCCCAATAAAAGCCATAGTTTGTGGATTTCTAAGATTAGAGTGTTAATTTTGCTTAGTTGACATTGCAAACGCATATCATGTGAATATGTGGTCATTACTTCTTCATGCAACCCACAGGGTCTGAGTGCATTTATCCTTTCCATGATCATATTACCACACACCACACAATTTAAGGTTTCACAACATTGCTTTAAGTGGTCTAGAACTCCATGATGTTCTTCGTGTTTCACTGTTGCAGTCATCACGTTTGGGTTATCTGCTTGCAGTAGCCCTCTATCGGCCTGATTAACAAAGTCTTGGGTCCTGCGTCTGTTGCTGTCCCTTCTTCCATGACGTCAGGTCATCAGGGGTTTAAAACATGCAGCCGACACCATTACATCAGTCTTTCTTGCCGTGTGGTGCCTGAAGCAGAAGTAGTTTGCAAGTGCCGGTCGGCTGACTCCTGAAATTTTCGTTTTCGCGTTTCAGAACCAAAGTCTTCAACTAAAGCTAAGTACCCCATTGGGGAAACTTTTTCTTGCGCCTTACCGATGTCAGTAAAAGTTAATAATTGCATTACTTGTGGAAAGCAAATACCTCATAAAGATTTTAATTTGTACCGTATTCCTTGCCTAGGCCCTGACCACGACATACCGTTCTGTTGGTTTTGTGCTTTATTTATTCAGCGCACTATCCGTCATCGGTATATTTTTGCCTCTAAATATTTTGGTTCTCGGTTTAATTATCCAGAAATGTCGTCGGTTAGCCATCCGACTACCGGGATTCCAAAAAAACGCAAGGATAAAGACAGAGACAGGCCGCCAAGGTCCAAAACTGCCGACGACGTTTCTCCTAAGCCAGTCGCCAGATCGCTGGTACTCATTGAGGTGCTTTTGCAGCCTCTGATACCCGCTACTCCTGATTTGCAGGCCTCTACTGAGACCCATTCGGAGTCAGGTATGCCACGAGATGCTTCAACTATGGAACCTGCGGATGTCTCTACCTTGGATGGGTCTGGAGCCACTGTGCAGGCACCGGCTTCTGAGGGTATATTCAGGCCTATGGATGTGCATATTAAACCGACGCCTCCTTCTTGTTTTAGGCCTAAATCTCGAACCATGCCTAAAAAACAGGCGCTCAGGCCTCTATGCCTAAAAAACAAATGATAAGAATGGCTGAAGATCTTATAACTCTAATCAGGGGAAGCCAGCCTCCCTCTACTAAGAGATCTAGGAATTAAGTTGTTTATGAATCTTCTGACCAGGAATCTGATTCTTCTGATTCTTCTGATGATCTGGATTTGCCCCTATCTACTTATGCGGATTCTGATGCAGAGGACTCTATTCCATCTATTTCCTCTCCAGAGGATTTTTCTTTTGGTAAAACCTTAAATACTCTGAGGGAGCATTTCCACTGGGAAAGCCAGGATTTTTCTGATTCAAAAAAGAGGCTTAGGGATTTCTTACTTCTGCCTCAGCATAGGTCTTTAGCTATTTATCCTGTACTAGACATTCTTGATGATGCTTTTTCGGAATCTAGTTTGGCCCCTGATTCTTTGCATCCTGCTCCCAGAAAACCTGGCAGATATTACAGGGTTCCCGACTCACAAAAGTTCCTTTTTAAAAATCCTATTGCGAATCCAGAGACTATTTCACAGGGACCCAAGGGCATTAAGGCTTCTACTGCTAAAACTCCTACCCCTTCTGATAGAGACTCCAGGGCGCTGGATAGATGGGGTAAGAAGGTTTACACTTCTGCAACCTTGACCATTAGGGCTTTAAACTGCCAGTTTCATATATTAAAGTATCAACAACATGTTATTGGATTGCTTAAACAGAAAATGATGTTGATTCCTGACTGTGCTGAAAATAATGAATTACAGGATTTAATGCATTCTGCTGAACAGGTTGGAAAGCATACTTTGCAATGTGGATTTGATTCTTTAGAGGCCTCTTGCGGGGTTGCTGTTACTGGTTCTGTGCGCAGAAGGCATGGTTGGTTTAAGGAGTAATCTTTACTTGATCATGTTAAAGCTAAATTGTTGGATGCTCCCTTAAATCAGGACCGCCTGTTTGGCAATAAGGCTGAGGACGTTCTTAATAAGATGGAAGTTAAAGCTAAATCTATGCAAACTGTTAAAGATTTCTTACAAGTTCAGCCTCCTAGATTTAGTAGGCACTGTCCCTCTAAGAATTGTACCTTTCCAGCCTCTTCAAGGGCTTCTCAAGCCAAACCCAGACTTAGCAGAAACCCCAGGTTTCAGTCCCGGGGACACACAAGACTAAGCAGTGGGGGTGTTCCGCACCCAAATCAGGGAGTAGTAAGACTCCCCCTATGGAAAACAGTCTCAATGACTTTCTTCTAAAACTTCCAAGCACATCCCAACTGAATGCTCTTTTAGGTGGAAAGTTTGGTCTACAGGCCAAAAACTGGGAACTCATTACCCAGGACAAATGGGTTTTAAATATAGTGTCCGAAGGATACAGATTTCATTTCCACACCTTACCAACACCAAGCAGGTGGCCAGATCTACCCCCAAATCAGTGAGCAGAGGACCAAAATCAAGTACTCTCTCTTTTAAGCATGGGGGCTATTCAGTTGGTACCAGAAGAGGAAAAGGGAGAAGGGTTCTATTCAAGACTTTTCCTGATACCCAGAAAAGGCAGTACATGGCGTCCTATCCTGGACCTTTCTACTCTAAATACCTTTCTGGTGATTACAAAATTGAAGATGCTGACTCTTCACCAGCTGCTTCCTATGCTAGGCAAAGATGCAAGGTTGGCAACACTAGATTTAAAAGAAGCATACCTGCACATCCCTGTCAGGGAGTCTTGCAGAAGATACCTATGCTTCAAAGCCAGCCACATGCACAATCAGTTCTCTGCACTGCCCTTTGGCTTGTCTACTGCGCCCAGGGTATTCACAAAGTGCCTAGCTCCAGTCATTGCATTCTGCAGGCAAAAAAATATTCAAATATACCCATATATGGATGATTGTCTAATTCAGGCAGAAAGCCAGGACATACTTTTGAATCATCTGGCCTTTGTTCAAAGAGTACTGACTTGTCTGGGGTACACCATAAACAAAAAGAAATCACACCAGGTACCTTGTCAACAAATTATATTCCTGAGAGCAAGCTTGAATACAACTTCCCAGTTGGCTTTCCTCATGCCAGAGAAACGGATTCATTTGACAACCTACTTCAAACAAGTGGCCACATAAACCCAGTTATCTGCAAGGCAAATACTGCAAGCCTTGGGGTTCATGGCCTCCCGCATTCTTCTAATTCCATATGCAAGGCTGCATATGAGGAAAGTGCAATGCTGTCTCAAAAGCCTATGGTGTCAACATTCACAAGTTCTAGAAGCAATGATTCTTATCATACCTTGCCTATGCCTAGAGTTCCTTTGGTGGGCAGAGGCCTGCCATCAGAACAGGGGACTACCATTTACACTACCCCCTGCCGCCCAAACATTAACAACAAATGCATCAGACTATGCATGGGGGGTCCACCAGGCAAGGAAGTGAATTCAGGGCAAATGGAACCCAAGTCAAATGCACCTGCATATCAATCAGAAAGAAATGTTAGCTGTACAGAATGCTCTGACAGCCTTCAATGACCACATTCTCCCAGGACAATTAATGATAAAGACAGACAACACCACTGTTATGTGGTACATAAACAAGCAGGGGGGTACACATTCTTACCCCCTCTGCAGACTAGCCATGGCATTGTAGAACACAGCCTTGAGCTATCAGGTACATTTACAAGCTCAATTCCTGCCAGGAAAACTAAATACACTGGCAGACGAACTAAGCAGAAACCTCATGGACCCACACGAGTGTAAACTGGGACCAAGGATTTTCAACATGTTGACAAGCAAATGGGGGAGCCCAGATATAGACCTGTTTGCCTCCCCCCAAAACCATCAGTTGGACAAATTCTGCACAAGGACTCCCCACAAACAAGCTTGGAAAGTGGATGCTCTGTCCTTCAGCTGGAAAAACCTATCAGTTTATGCCTTTCCTCCTCTGCCTTTGCTCTCCAAAGTACTACTAAAGATCAAACAAAACAAACCAAGGACGATTTTGATTGCACCAGACTGGCCATGCCAACACTGGTACCCCCTCTTGCGCAGTGTGTCACCATGGGCCCCATAGCACTTGCCTCAGACTTCTACTCTATTGTCTCAGCAGGAGAACCAAATTCTGCACCCTCAACTTCAAACACTGACTCTAGCAGCCTAGCTAATTACATCATTTCTCCTTTACCATCCCTCAGTAAACCAGTGATGGCTATCATTTTAGAGGCAAGGAGGTCTAGTACCATAAAGTCTTATGTTGAAAAATGGAAAAGATTCTCTGCCTGGAACCAAGCTCAAGGGATGAGCACAGCAGTGCCCAATTTACCTCAGATTTTACAATACTTAACTGAGATGCTTCACAAGGGCCTGTCTTTCTCCTCTATCAAAATTCACGAAAGAAAATGGCGTCGGCTGCCTGTTTTATACCCCCGATGTCATGGAAGAGGAGACAGCAATCAATGCAGGACCCAAGCCTTTGTTAATCAGGCCGACTGAGCGCTACTGCAAGCAGATAACCCAAAAGTCATGACTGCAACAGTGAATACACTCGAACATCAACATTTATGGTAAGTGTACACAACTGTACTTTTTCTTTTGTTCAGGATAGAAAAGAAAAAAAGACTCCCTGTATGTCTAAATAAACAATTTGATTTGATGTTATCCATGTCACTAGTCCTCACTTCTGAGTTGTAGGGTCCGACATCAGATTTGACCTGGCAACTTTTCAGACAGATCCTAGGCTTGAGCTCCTCCCACTCCCATAATTCCTTGCTGCCCTTTAACCTCTCAGATCTCAATTGCTGCTTCACCGCTACAGACGTGATTCCTCTGGCTTGAGTCCTCCATTAGGATAAGCAGTTATTTTCCCAATTCTTCTTTTGTCCTTGTAGATCTTAAAATTACTTATTTGTCTCCTTAGAGTTCTAAGTTTTAGTTTTTGTACCTTCTTAGCCTACCCTCCCTTTCTAGCTATTCTCTTTTTGTCAGGCCTTTTGGAGCCATTTTACTCCGCTTGAAAAAATCTCTGTTAGAACTTAGGCTTAGACTCATTCCTCATTACTACTTTTGAATTATCTACTAGTGTTTGTTGTCATTGTTGTTGTCTTCTTGCTGGTTTATGATTGTGGTTTGGCCCCTGGTTAATGGTTCCGGTTCATGTTTTTGGCTTTTGCACTTGGTCTGCTGTTCAGCCTGTCATGTCTAACAAACCAGTGGGATTTAAGGGGTGCTATTCATGTGGTTGGAAGATGCCCATTTCCGACTCGCACAAGAAGTGCCTCTGTTATTTGGGCGCTGACCACCCGGAGGTTTAGTATGGCATTTGTGCTGTATTCAGCCCCAGGGCTTTGGTCAAGCTCCTCAGTAAGCTATTATTGAAAGGTACGGTTTGGGGGGGGGTTCTGTTGGGCCACCAGTCTCCGACCAAGTCAGGTCCCTCTGACCACAAGAGAAAGGCACCCTCCTTCTCAGGATCCTCTTTCTTCAAGAAGCATAGGCTGTCTGATCCTAGCTCCTCAGATCCGACTCCAGCCTCGGTGCTGTCAGATCTGAAATCCCATGAGTGTATTCCTGGATCCAAGGCCTCCGGTTCAATGCCTTTGGATCTAAGGACCCAGGAGTCTACTCCCAGATCCAAGGCCTCTGCTTCGAGGCCTTCGGATCAGGCCAAGACTAGACCTGCCACGGATCCGACCTCCTCGCATCCAAGACATTCAAGTTCTAAACGCTCAGATCCTCAGTTGCCCTTGGATCTGAAGTGGTCAGATCCAGGACCTGTGTTGGATCCCACCATCTTGATTTGGGACTGTCCATCAGGTTCTAGCCCAGAGCAGCGTTTTGCAGCTCCCAGGCATAGAAGCTATTCTTCAGAGAGGTTTAGGAGGTCTTCTGGGTCTAGGCATGCTTTCCCAGTTAGTTCAGCAGCCTCTTCTAGGTCTTCCAGGAGCTTGCTCACATCAGACATGCACAAGATGATGAGGTCTTTCCTCAAGGCTTAAATTGAGTTGTGACGTCTTGCCTCCCCTGCCCATCTGGCCAGGGGTCCATCCTCTGCCCCTACACTTCAATCTTCTCATCCGACCCAAGTGATGTCGGATTTCTAGGACCTGGGGCTTGGTGAGGAGGTGACTCATAGAGCCCACTTTGTCTTTACCCCATCCAAGTCCCTGACCAGCTCTACTCTTCCTCTGTTGTAGCAGACTGGATCCCAGACCCGAGCACCCACTCAGAAGTCCTTGGGGGAGAGTTCCATTCCAGTTTTTTCAGACCAGTCTCTGCCCCTCGGTGCTGCAGCTCTCGACAGTTCGGGGCCAGTATTATCTGAGGGTCTTGAGGTGGTGGCATGCTCTGCTCCCTCTTCTGAGGTGGTCTTGCCCACCGGGAATGGGGAGCAGGCATTGTCCAGCCCTTTCGACTTCTGGTTAGTAGAGAGGACTTTCTCTACTGCTAGAGCTGCCTTCCCTGCTCTCCAGGGCCCTTCGCAGTCCCCCTTATCTCTGAGAGCTGATCCTTCTCATCCTGCTCATGGTCAGCCCTCCAAACCAGCCTTCAAGGTGGAGTTACCCCACTTGGGGTTCCCCATTCTTCTAAGTCCTCCCCTGAGCCCTCCTCAGCGATGTGCCTGGGAAGAGGATGTGTAAGAGGAGCCACCTAGACTCTCTGATGGAGTTTCTCACTGAAGATATAGACCTCGATGAAGGGGGCAGGTCCCCCAGATCTCTGCCCAAATATGTCTCCTTTGAAGACATCCTAGAGATCCTCAAATGGAAGGGCAGATGGTCCTCCCACCCCCATCCTCTGAGGAGTCTGTGTTCCTGAATGCATTCAGGAAGAGACCATCTACCACCTGAGTTGCCCCCTGCTGACGAACTGATAGACCTGATCACCAGCAGGGCATGGAAGGAACCTGATACTGTGGAGCCATGGATAGACAGTTTTGGTCAAAAGGGGTGCCATTTGAAACTGCCACCAAAAAGGAGTTGATGGAGCAGAGTACATCTGTCCATCCCTGTAATTGAGTATCTCAGGCGATCGACAGACATGGAAAGTGGGTTTTCGCCTCTGCTACATTTGGTCTGCAGGCGCTTAATTACCTGGCACACTTCATCTGCCTCCAAAGGGATTTCGTTAAGGAACTCACCATTTCCCTTTCTGTGCTGATGCCTGCTAGGGGCTTGAACAGAGTGTCTCCTAAACTATCCACTCTTACGTCCTTCACTAATTCCTCAATGAGGTTGATTTCCAATGCTGCAGAAGGCACCTCTCGAGCGGCCGTCAAAAGCATTGTTATCAGGCGTTTCACCTGGCTGCGCCTATGCGGGTTTGTGGAGTCTTTTAAAACATCCTTCACCAATGCCCCCTTTGATGGATCAACTCTCTTTGGTCCATGAGTCAAGGACACATTGACCCGCAGTAAGCAAGAAGGAAAGACCTCATCAACTGTGGGAATGAAATTTTCCACCCCTCAGCAGTCCTTTTCTAAGACACAACAAGGCAGTAAGAAATTGTGGTTCCAGAAGTCGCAGTCTTCTTTTCAGGAGGCTCAGGATGAGCCCTCTTCTAGAGGTTGGGGGAGAGGGTTCAACTGTAGACACCACCCTAGAGGTAGAGGGGGAGAAGTCTGCAAAATCAGTGCTCCAGGGAACCCTTCTCTGAGAAGCCCTTCCTGCGCTCCTGATGCATTGCCCGACTGTCCTGCTTTGGAGGCAATCAGGAGTCATTTGTCTCTGCACCCTTTGGCCTGGACAAACATCACAATAGATCAGTGGGTGCTAAGCATTATTTCCACAGGCTATTTTCTTCCCTTTTCCCACCCACCTCCAGTCAGGAAACTTCTCCCCAGTGTGCCACCCAGTCAGAGGGAGTTGGCTCATCAAGAAGTGCTCAAGCTTCTTCAGAAGAGAGCCATCCAAAACTTCAGTGTTACCTAAAGAACCTTTGGTGTCAGCACACTCAACCTCTAGAGACCTCTCTCCCTCTGATCCCCTGTATAAGGACCAAGTTTCTCTGGTGGGCAGGAGCCTGTGCCCAGAACAAGGGTCTTTCCTTCATCCTCCACCCAACTGGACAGACCATTACCGCTGACGCCTCAGACATAGCTTGGGGCACTCACCTAGAAGGCAGGCGCATCCAAGGTCTTGGTATGCCCAGCACCTTCCCTTACACATCAACCAGAAGGAAATGATGGCAGTACAAAATGCTCTGACATCTTTCAAATCCCATCTCAAGCCAGGGGTTCTCTTTATCAAAACAGACAACACGACAGTAATGTGGTACATCAACAAACAGGGAGGGACCGAAGCTTACCCTCTGTGCAGGACAGCCATGAACCTCTGGCTGACAGCCTTTTCCATGGGACTACACCTGATAGCCCAATACCTACCAAGGATCAACAACACCCTGGCAGACCACTTAAGCAGAAACTTACTGGACCCCTACGATTGGCTGCTCCACAGAAAAATCTTTTTACAAATCACTCAGGCATGGGGGACTCCGGAGGTGGATCTGTTTGCTTCGCATCTCAACCATCAGCTGAAAAAATTCTGTACCAGGGAGTATCACCACCTAGCGTGGAAAGTGGATGCCTTGACCTTCCTCTGGAACACCCTCTTTGTCTATGCATTCCCTCCTCTGCCTCTTATTCCAAAGGTACTGATCAAAATAAGGGAGAAGAGACCAAAAGGTCATCCTCATTGCTCAAGATTGGCCCAGACAACATTGGTACCCCTTACTGCGCAGCCTGACCTTACAGCCTCCCAGGCAGCTTTCCGTGATCTCAGACTCTTAACTCAGGTGGGGGGTGGTTGCTGCACCCAGACTTGCAGACTCTCAAACTATCAGCATGGCTAATACTCTAAAGGCAAATGAGGGGTCCCTGTTAAGCAAGCGGGTCGTAGACATTACCACTGAGGCCAGAAGGCCCAGCACCAGAAAATCTTATGCAGGAAAATGGAAAAGATTCTGCTCCTGGAGCCAGTCCAGAGGGGGCAGTACCTCACAACCTTCCATCCCTCTTATTCTGGAGTACCTAGCGGAGCTACTTAATAGTGACCTGTCCTTCTCCTCTATTAAAATCCACGCCTCAGCCATTTCAGCTCATTTTGATACAGAACAGCCCCTATTCTATTCTCCCATCCCTTAATTAAACAGTTCCTCAGAAGGGCTTCTAATATCAGACCTCCCAGAAGGCCAGCCACTCCAGCCTGGGACCTGAATTATGTTTTGGAAAAGCTAACTTTACCTCCCTTCAAACTTGCTGCTTCAGCAGAACTAAGATACCTCTACTGGAAGACTGCTTTGCTCCTAGCTATCACCTTAGCCAGAAGGGTTTCAGAACTTCAGGCACTGAAGGTCATTGAGCCCTTCATCATCTTCCATGCAGACATGGTCTCCCTGAGACCTAATCCCTCCTTTATGCCCAAGGTGGTATTTAATGTAACTCTCAACCAGGCCATACATCTACCCACCTTCTTTCCTAACCCTCAGAACAAGGGGGAAAGAATTCTGCACTCACTAGACGTGCACAGACAGATCATATACTGTCTGGATTGTACTAACCCATTCAAGAAAGCAGACAAACTACTTGTCAGCTTTGCCCCAGGGGCAGAGGGGATGCCCATTTCTAAACAAACCATTTCCAAATGGATATAGCACTGTATCCATTTCTGCTACAGACTGCATGGGAACCCCCACCCCCAAGTCTATTCGAACCCATTCCACTAGGGCAGCCTCCACTTCCACAGCATTCCTGAGAGGAGTTCCCACCAAGGACATCCTGGAAGCTGCCACCTGGACTTCTATCCATACTTTTACCAAGCATTACCACCTACCTCTATTTTCTAAGGCTAGGGCAAGATTTGCCTCTGCAGGGCATGCTGACCTATTCCTAGGTCTCTTACTAATCCTACCACCCCTCTCCTCAGCTTTGGGAATCCTCCCTCAGGTGATGATGCAACAGTGAAACACAAAGAACCTAGTACAGTTGTGTAGACTTACTATAAATGTAGATGTTCGAGTGTTTTCACTGTTGCAGTCCTGGTTTCCCACCCTCCTTCCCCCTTATATCTTCTTTCTTTAGGGAGACATAAGATGTTCATCTTGTTTCACTGTTGCAGTCATTACACTTGGGTTATCCTGCTGGCAGGCTACCCGCAGTTGGCCTGAATTCCAAAGTCCTGGTCCGGCGTCGGTTGCTGTCGCCTCTTCCCTGACGTCAGTGTGCCAGGTGTATAAAGGATGCAGCCGACGCCATTTTCTTCAGTCTTTCTTGCCGCATGGTGCCCGAAGCAAAGCAGTTCGCAAGTGCCGGTCGGCCCACTCCTGAGATTTTCGAAATCGAATTTCAGATCCAAAGTCTTCAATAAAGCTAAGTACCCCGTTGGGGAAACTTTTTTCTTGCTCCAGACCGATGTCAGAAAAAGTTAACAATTGTATTTCTTGTGGGAAGCAAATACCTCATAAGGATTTCCACTCTTACTGTATTCCTTGCCTAGGCCTTGACCACGATGTTGCTAGTTGTCGGTTTTGTGCTAGATCTAACCAATGCACTATTAAGCGTCGGTACGATTTTGCTTTTCATTATTTTGGCAGAAGGTTTAACTACATAATGCCGTCGGAACAACCGATGACCGGAATTCATAAAAAATGCAAGGATAAAGACAAGGATAAGCATCCGAGGTCCAAAACCGACAAAGAAGCCTCTTCTAGGCCAGTCGCCGGTTCGCCGATGCTCAGTGAGGTGCTTTCGCAGCCCCTGACTCCCGCTACCTCAGAGCTACAGGCCGCCTCCGACTCCCACGTGGAGACAGCTAGGCCTCTGGATACTCAAGGTATTGGCCCTTCAGAAATTAATCCCTCAGATGGGTCCGGAGCCGCTGAGCTGGCATCGGCTTCTGAGGGTGTCTTCAGACCTACACAACTTTATATAAAGCCTACTTCAGCATCTAAGACAAAGTCTAAAACAGTTTTAAAGACAAGGAAACCAGTACAGCATTCTCAAGGACAAGCTTCTATGCCTAAGAAACAGATGCTCAAAATGGCCGAAGACTTAATTACTTTGATCAAGGGTGTTCCCATCCCCCTCCTGATAAGAGGCCTAGGCAAGACACTGAATATGATTCCTCTAATCAGGTTTCCATTTCCTCTGATTTCTCTTCTAATCAGGGATATTCTGTTCCTCCCTATGAGGATTCTGATGCTCAAGATTCTATTCCTTCAGCTTCTCCTGCTGAGGACTATTCTTTTGGGGAAACCCTGCATACCATGAGAGAGCATTTTCATTGGGAGAGCCAGGATTATTCAGAATCTAAGAAAAAACTTAAGAGACTTTCTTTTACTTCCACAGCACAGACCTCTTGCAATTCCCCCTGTTGTGTTCCAGACACCCATAAATTTCTTTACAAAAACCCTGCTGCTGACCCAGAAACTACCTCACAGGGTCCCAAAGGGGTCATGGCTGCTTCTGCCAAAAACCCTGTCCCCTCAGACAGAGATTCTAGGGCTTTGGACAGATGGGGGGAAAAAGTTTACACTTCTGCTACTTTGGCTGTAAGGGCTTTACATTGTCAGTTTCACATGCTCAAATATCAGCAATACTTGATGTCTTTGTTAAAACAAAAAATGTTGACAAATTCTGAATGTACTTTGAACAAAGATTTGCAGGATTTATTGCATGCAGTTGAACAAGTGGGAAAACATACTTTGCAATGTGGCTATGATTCACTGGAGGCCTCGTGCAGGGCCGCTGTTACAGGTTCTGTTATTAGAAGGCATGCTTGGTTAAAGAAACAGAATCTGCCTGATCATGTTAAAGCAAAATTATTGGATGCTCCATTACAGCATGATACTTTGGTTGGTGTTAAGGCAGAGGAGGTGTTAAAGAAAATGGAGGATAAGGCAAAATCTATGCAGACAGTAAAGGATTTCTTACAGGTACAGCCACCCAGATTTAGCAGAAACTGGCCCTCTAAGAATTGGTCCTTTCCAGTGTCAGACAGATCGCAAAGAGGCAGATACAGATACTAGAGGCAGGCAACAGCCCCCGGGCTCATACAGGCCCAAACAATGGGGTGCTTCTACCTCCAAAAGCGGAGAAGACAAATCACAGCCTTATAGAAAACAGTCCCAATGACTTCCCACTGCCAATACCAAGCACTTATTTTTTGGCAGCACCCTTAGGGGGGAAGCTAGCACTTTTTTCACAAAACTGGCACAAGATCACCCAGGACAAATGTGTCTTAAATATAGTCTCTCAGGGCTACAGGTTCCACTTTCACACCCTTCCAAAGGCAAAAGGTATGCCAGACCTGAAACGCAATCAATGGCAAGAGGCACAAAAACAAGTTTCATCTGTCATGGACATGGGTGCTATTCAGCCAGTGCCACAACAAGAGCAGGGGCAAGGATTTTACTCAAGACTTTTCTTAGTACCAAGAAAGGACAAAGCCTGGAGACCAATTCTGGACCTGTCTATTCTAAATACTTTTCTGGATGTCCCAAAATTCAAAATGTTGACTCTACAGCAGCTTCTGCCCATGCTGGACAAGAAGGCTTGGCTCGTAACTTTGGACCTCAAGGAGCTATACCTGAATGCTCCAGTCAGACAATCTTGCAGAAGATACCTCAGATTCATAGCTGGCTCAATGCACTACCAGTTCTCTGCACTGCCCTTTGGCTTATCTACTGCGCCCAGGGTCTTCACAAAATGCCTGGCACCAGTAATTGCATTTTGCAGACAAAGAGGAATTCAAATATACCCCTACTTGGATGACTGCCTTATTCAAGCAAAGGACAAAGATATTCTACTACAGCATCTGACGTTTGTAAAAAGATTACGAATTTGCCTAGGGTACACAGTAAACGAAAAGAAATCAAAACTAGTGCCCTCTCAAGAGATAATATTCCTGGGTGCAAGCTTAAATACAACTGCCCAGATGCCTTATCTCACGCCAGACAAACAAAGCCATCTGACTTCTTACTTCAAAGGCATGGCAACAAAGACCCAGTTACCTGCAAGAAAAATTCTGCAGGCTCTGGGCTAAATGGCATCCTGCATTCTACTAATTCTATATGCAAGACTGCATATGAGGAAACTACAATGGTATCTAAAAAGTGTTTGGACTCAACATTGCCACAGCCTGGAAACAGTAATTACTCTTATTCCCTGCCTGCAACAGGAATTTATATGGTGGGCACAGGCCTGTCACCACAACAAGGGACAGCCATTCACCTTACCCACTGCCAGGCATACACTAACAACAGATGCATCGGATTATGCCTAGGTGGCACACATGGCAGGAAAATGTATTTAGGGTACATGGCCCACAAACCAAATGCATCTACATATAAATCAAAAAGAGATGCTAGCTGTACAAAATGCCCTGACAGCCTTCAAGGACCTACTTCATCCATGACAACTACTGATAAAGACGGACAATACTACAGTCATGTGGTACATAACCAAGCAAGGGGGCACACATTCCTACCCCCTCTGCAGGCAAGCCATGACTTTGTGGAACACAGCATTGACTTAACAAGTACACCTGCAAGCACAATTCCTGCCAGGAAAGACAAATACTTTGGCAGACGAACTAAGCAGAAACCTCATGGATCCTCACGAGTGGAAACTGGATCCACAAATCTTCAACATGATAACAGGGAAATGGGGATGCCCAGACATAGATCTATTTGCCTCCCCTCACAACTGCCAGCTACAGAGATTCTGCTCTCGGACTTATCACAAGCAAGCATGGAAAGTGGATGCTCTTTCATTCAGCTGGAAAGCCCTTACAGTATATGCCTTCCCTCCTCTGCCTCTCCTCTCCAAGATACTCCTAAAGGTCAGACGAGAAGACAAAAATGATACTGATTGCCCCAGACTGGCCACGCCAGCACTGGTACCCAATTCTAAAGAGCTTGTCTCAAGGCCCAGCCTGGATGTTACCTCTAATACCTCATTTGCTGACCCAACAGAACAATCAGATCTTGCACAGCCAACTCAGAACCCTAAATCTGGCTGCATGGCAGATAATGTAATCATTCAGAACACACCTCTCTAAAGCAGTTATGGATGTAATTTTGGAGGCCAGAAGGCCCAGCACCAGAAAATCTTATGCAGAAAAATGGAAAAGATTCTGTGCTTGCAACCAAGCGCAGGGAATTGACTCGCTAGAACCTAATATTCCTCAGATTTTGCATTACCTAACTGAGATGCTGGACAAAGGCCTATCCTTCTCATCAGTTAAGATCCATGCCTCTGCAATTTCAGCTCATTACAATACGGATCCCCCTATTTTTTCTCATCCACTGCTAAGACAGTTTCTCAGAGGGGCCAAAAACATAAGACCTCCAAGTAGAGCTCCAATACCTACATGGGACCTCAACTTTGTCTTGGAAAAACTTACACTGCCTCCTTTTGAACCAGCCAATACAGCAGAGATAAAATACTTGTCATGGAAAACCGCTCTTCTCCTAGCAATAACTTCAGCAAGAAGAGTCTCAGAGTTACAGGCACTAATGGCTGTGGAACCTTTCATTATTTTCCATTAGGACAGGGTTTCTCTAAGGACAAACCCGACATTTATGCCTAAGGTAGTGTCCAGCGTGGCTCTTAACCAAACCATACATTTTCCCACCTTTTATCCAAACCCACAGAATAAGGGGGAGAGACTTCTGCATACTTTGGACATACACAGACAGCTACGCTTTTACTTGAACAAGACTAAAGCCTTCAGAAAGACTGAGCAACTCTTAGTGGCATATGCTGCAGGTTCCCAAGGAAAAGCCATTTCATAGCAGACTATTTCAAATTGGATAGGCCACTGCATTCATTTCTGCTATTCACAACATGGCAAATCTGTGCCCAAGGGCATTAGGCCACATTCTACCAGAGCAGCAGCTACTTCAGCAGCCTTCCTCAGAGGAGTACCATCCAAGGATATTTTGGAGGCTGCAACATGGACTTCAGTGCACACTTTTACAAAGTGGCTTTCTTTAGTTATGTTAGGCACCTGGGTGGGAATTCCCAGATATGCTCAGAATTAGTCCAAAATGACAAAAAATACACCGAGCCCACAGACATTGCCAACATCCTAGCTGACAGGTTCAGTGCAAACTCCCCACCAAAAGGGCAAATATCTATCCCAACAGAGTGCTGCCGCCCTGACATCTCAGATGCTCAGGTAAGAGCCGCCTTCTCCAAAGCAAAAAACACAGCATCAATGGACCAGATGGTGTCCCGGGCTGCGTCCTACATGAACTCCAAGAAGAGCTAAACCCAAACATAAAACTACTGTTCAATCTTAGCCTTACTACAGGATATGTACCCAAAGAGTGGTGTACAGCAACAGTGGTCCCTCTCCACAAAGGTGGTACCTCAACGGATACCGGAAACTATCGCCCCATAAGCCTGACTAGCTTGGTCTGCAAAGCTATGGAAAGGATCATCATGGACCTCATAAATAAAGATATTGGGGACCTACAGACACTGGATCCTACCCAGTTTGGCTTTGTTAAGGGCAGATCCTGCCTCTTAAACCTGGTCGATTTCTTTGAAACAGTCACCAAGGCCATTGACGAGGGAAGGTGGTCCACACAGCCTACCTGGACCTCGCAAAAGCCTTCGATACAATACCCCACTGGCATTATAGATAAGCTCACCAGCTTAAATATAAACCCCTATGTCACTAGATGGGTTGCAAACTGGCTCAAGGACAGAACCCACATGGTTAGAATTGCTGGAGCCATGTCAGACTCCAAACCAGTTACAAGTGGCGTCCCACAAGGCTCAGTCCTGGGACCTCTCTTGTTCGGTATATATTTCTCGGGGGACAGGCCCACATGGAAGGACTGTGGCTGACCAAGTTCGCAGATGACTGCAAACTGGGCGCCATAATCAACTCTCCAGCCGACACAGGCATCCTCCAAAAGGGCCTCATAGAAACAGACAACTGGTGCCAGAGCCATGGCCTCAAGCTAAACGCCAAAAAGTGTATAGTCATCCCCTTTGGCAAAAACAAAGTGCCCACAAATTACCAAATAGGTGGTAATCCGTTAAGTACAGAAAAACTCATTAGGGACCTGGGGACCCAAGTTGATAGCAATCTCTCATTTGACAAAGTGGTTAAAAAAACATTTTATATAGCCCACCTAATCATGAAGGGATTCACATCTAGATCAGGGGAGGTCATCTTGCCTCTTTACTCATCCCTCATCAGGCCCATAATTGAGTACAATGCCCCTTTTGGGATGTACCTTACCAGACACCTGCAGCAACTGGAAAGACCCCAAAAGTACCTCACCAAGAGGATCAAAGGGCTCAAACAGATGCCATATGCTGCCCGGTTGAAGAAACTCCAGCTCTACTCAGTGGCATACCACCTGCTCAGAGGCGATCTGTGCCTGACGTATAAAGCCATGTGCCTGACGTATAAAGCCATGTCCAACCCGGAATTAATGGACATGCTGCACCTCAGAAAATCCAAATCCCATCGATACGCTCGAGACTTGAACCTCAGCACTGAAATAAATAGGACATGCTGGAGGGACAGATTCATAACCCAGAGGCTCCCTTCACTCTGGAATAAAATCCCAGTCCAGGTTAGGCAGAGTCCCACATTGAGTCTCTTCAAGAGGAATCTTGATGAGTGGATGGGAGATCGTAGGTTTACCCCGGCTATCACTTCAGTGTCACTGTTAGACAGAGGCACAGTATACTAACCTCAAAAAAAGGCATAGCAAAATTAATTTAAAATGGGTGGCGAAAGCCAAACACACTCTGGCTAGGCTTATAAATGCCCTAGAGCAGATAGCCTAGTATGAACCTATGAACCTATGAACTACCATTTACCTCTCTAGTCTAAATCCAGAGCAGGCTTTGCCACTGCAGTTCTGCAGGGCCTCATAGCCACTCCAAACTCTATTTAGGCCCAGCCACCCAACCTCAGCTTTGGGATTCAACCCAAGTGTAATGACTGCAACAATGAAACATGATGAACATAGTACAGTTGTGTACCTACCATAAATGTAGATGTTCGAGTGTATTCACTGTTGCAGTCCAGGTTACCCTCCCACCTTCCCCCTTTTCTTTGCTGGGACTTATCTGTACCTCTCTATTCTATACAATCTATGTGGTGTATTTGCTTATAGATAAAGGTTATGTGCATGCTTTTTTATGTTCATAATTTTTACAGCCTTCCCTTTTGGGGGCTCCTGACATCTGGGGCAAGAAAAACTGAAGAAAATGGCTTCGGCTGCAACTTTTATACCCCTGGCCCACTGACGTCAGGGAAGAGGTGACAGCAACTGACGCCAGACCAGGACTTTGGAATTCAGGCCGACTGCAGGTAGCCTGCCAGCAGGATAACCCAAGTGTAATGACTGCAACAGTGACTGCACTCAAACATCTACATTTATGGTAGGTACACAACTGTACTTTTCTAACGGTGGCTTTTAGCCACCAGGACCACTTTACCATATTTACGTGGGCCTCTGACTGGTTACGACAAGAAAAACTGATGTAATGGCATCGTCTGCCTTTCTTTATAGCACTGATGACCTGACTTCAGACAGCAGGCGACAGCAGCCGATGCAGAAAAACATTGACTCTGGTATTTGTGCTGGCCGAGGGCTGCCACAGCAGGGATAACCCACAGGTGATGAATGCAACATTGAATACACTCTTAACATCTACATTTATGGTAAGTGTACACAACTGTACTTTGTGTAGTACATCAGCAAATAAGGGGGCACACGTTTTTATCTGTTTTATGGCAAGGCCATGAGAGTGTGGGAATGGGCGGTGTCCTTAGGACGCTTTCTCCTTCCAATTCACATTCCCAGAGATACCAACTTGCTAGCAGACAAGCTCAGCAGAGCTATCTTAAGTCCTCACAGGTGGTCCTTGAATCCCTCAGTGGCGAGAGAGATCTTATTTCACTGGGGTCAACCAAACTGTGATCTGTTTGCTTCCCCTGTCAGTCACAAATGCAGCAAGTACTTCACCCTGATCCCCCAGCCTGGAAGTGACCCAGGGATGCTCAAGTTCACGATTGGCCTCTGGATCTCCTTTATGCTTACCCTCCTATACCTCTCATTGCCAGAGTGCTTCAGAAAGCGCAACACAGTAAGGCTCCCTTGATCCTCATTTTCCCCTTCTGACCTCGGCAGGTGTGGTTCCTCCTCCTCCTCCTCAGGTCTCATCTGAAGTACCCCTCTTGGGTACTGGATCCCCTTCCAGATCTGATATAGCACCCCTCTCATCATCTGATCACAAACCTTCAGATTCTTCATCTGACTGCGTGGTTTGTCCTCTTCTCATAATTCTAAACCAGTCTAGGCTTGCCTCTTAGAAGGCTTCCACAAGAAAGGTCTATGGTAATAAATGGAAAAGATTTTCTATCTAGGCTAATCAGCGGAATCTGGATCCTTTTTCGGCTCCCATTCCCGACATCTTATTTTTGTCTTCTGTCTTTCAGGATGGAGCCAGTTTCTCTACTATTAAGCTGATGTTGGCAGCCATCTCTAATTTTCATGTTTGTGAGAACCTGCTTTTTTCTTCTCACCTTTGTAAGGCCTTTTTGAAAGGTGTCTTCCTGCTACTTCCTCCTATCAAAGATCCCTCTCATCCCTGGGACCTCTCCTTTGTGCTGCAATCTTTTACACAGAGTTCTTACAAGCCTACTGCAACTTGCGACATTACATTTTTGTCTTGGAAGACCTCCTTTTTGGTGGCTATAACATCAGCAAGATGAGTTTCTGAATTGCAGGCTCTGTCCGTCAAGCCTCCTTACATGATGTTCCATAGAGACTGGCTCTGAGGACTAATCCCGCTTTCATGCCCAAGTTAGCCACTGAAGCAAATTTGAATCAAACCATTCAGTTGCCAGTTTTCTTTCCCAACCATTCCAGTAAAGGCAAGTATATGCTGCACATGCTTGACATACATGACAATTATGATGCTGTTTAGACAGTACAAAGAGCTTTCGCACATCTGACCAACTGTTTGTGGCCTTCTTTGTTAACAGACTGGGTCGGGCGCGTCCAAGATTACAATATCTCATTGGATATCCCAAAGTATTTCTACGGTTTGTACTACTAAGGGATTGCCTTTACTAGGACCTGTCAGAGCTCATTCCACGAGATCTGTGGCTACGTCGGCTGCCTATTTAGCCCAACATTCCTTAGATGGCATTTGTGCTGCAGCCACCTGGCCTACTCCTCACTCCTTCATTACTCATTACATACCCGACCTAATTTCCAGGAACAGGGGTCCCTTTGGCTCCACAGTTCTTCGGCATTCAAGCATGATTTATGGTAGCTGGGAACTCTGAGCTAGAAGTGTGGAATAGTGAAATGGATAACATCAAATAAAGTACTTAACATAACTTAGCATCTGTGTTATCCTTTGTCACTATTCATCACTATTCTTCCCTCCTTCCCCCATCCTGTTGGATCTAGACAAAATGTAGATGTCCTATCTTGCGGTTCAGGTCTACGCTGGCTGTCTTCTAGCTCTGGGGCAAACTCAATCTGAGGAACTAGAGGGTACCAATGGATTATGGGAGTGGAAGGAGCTCAAGCCTAGGATCTGTCTGAAAAGTTGCCGGCTCTGGTCTGATTTCAGATCCTACAAACCAGAAGTGATGAATAGTGACATAGGATAACACAGATGCTAAGTTATGGTAAGTACATAAGTCTTTGTTAATAACATTAAATCTTCATCTTAATGCTTTAACATCACTTTGAATTTCAAGCCCAATCCTCAGTTCATACAAAATTACGCTGGAGTTTTTGAATCATATGTCTGTATCCAAGCCAAAATATAGTACACACACTTCCCCAACACACAGAAAATCCTCAGTCCATACAAACTCAGTTTTGGGTTTTCTAGAATCATATGCCTGTATTCAAGCCAAAATAGTGCTATAACTCCAAAACACAAAGAAATCTTCAGTTCATACAAAATCAGATTTTGGTTTTGTAAAGTTATGTCTTCATATAAGCCAAAATATGTATCTATAATGCCCATAGTCTCAGTGCAAGTAGCATTTTCATGCATCAGATATAAGGCTATACCACCCTGCAGACTTAAAGATAGACTATAAATTAACAGTTTCAAGAACTGTTCTTAGCCTAGTTTAGTCTTGAAACAACCTTTACAGACAAAAGCGTAAGACCACAGACTCAAGCTTCATTTTATTTTTCAAAGAAAAAAATTGACATCATCATAGGTAGGTACTAGGCTATCTGCCTGAAGGCATTTGTTGGCTTTCGCCACCCCCTTAGATTAGTTCCCTGTGCCTCTGTCCAGCAGGGCCATTGAAGTGATCCTTGGGGTAAACTTTCTGTTTCCCATCCACTCGTCAAGGTTTCTCTTGGAGTGCTAGCGAGGAGCTCTGCCTAATGTAGTTTGGAATCTTGTTCCAAAGTATGGGAAGTCTCTAGGGCAGGAATCTATCCCTCCAGCACGTCCTGTTTATTGTTGTGGTGAGGTGTATATCCCTAGAGCATGTGGCTCGAGGGGATAAGGTTTTCTTTAGGTGGAGCATGTCCATCAGTTCTGGGTTGGACATGGCCTTGTATGTCAGGCAGAGATCACCTTTGAGCAGGCGGTATGCAACCGAGTACAGCTGGAGGTTCTTCAGTCGAGCTGCATAGGGCATCTGTTTGACACCAGTGATCCTGTTGGTGAGGTACTTCTGTGGTCTTTCCAACTGTTGCAGGTGTCTTGTAAGGTACATCCCAAATGGGGCGTTGTACTCTATGATGAGTCTGATGAGTGATGAGTAGAGGGGCACATGACCTTTTTTGATCTGGATGCAGACCCTTTTGTGATTAGGTGGGCCACAAAGAAGGATTTTCTAACCACTTTGGCAATGTGATTATCAGTGGAAAGATTACTATCTATTTGGGTCTCCAGATCCCTTATTACGTTTTACATATTTATGGGACTACCACCTATGTGGTAGTTTGTAGGTACTTTGTTATTTCGAAAGGGAGTAACTATGTACTTTTTGGCGTTTAGCTTGAGGCCATGATTTTGACACCAGGTATCCATCTCAGTGAGACCCTTTTGGAGGATGTCTGTGTCAGCCGATGAGTCAATTATAGCCCCTAGTTTGCAGTCGTCTGCAAACTTGGTTGGCCATAGTCCTCCTGTGTTTGTCTGTACCTCTGAGAAGTATATACCAAACAGGAGGGGTCCTAGGACTGAGCCCTGGGGAACGCCACTTGTAACTGGTGTAGAGTCAGACCTAGCTCCCGCAACTCTCACCATGTGAGTTCTGTTAGTGAGCCAATTGGCAACCCATCTTGTGATGTAGGGGTTTATGTTCAGGCTGGTGAGCTTGTCTATAATACCAGAATGGGGAATGGTGGGCCTTTGCGAGGTCTAGGTAGGCTGTGTGTACCACCTTTCCCTCGTCTATAGCCTTGGTGACTGTTTCAAAGAAGTCCATCAGGTTTAGGAGGCATGATCTGCCTTTAACAAAGCCAAACTTGGTAGGGTCCAGTGTTTGGAGGTTCCCAATGTCTCTGTTAATGAGTTCCATGATGATGCACTTCATAGCCATGCAGACCAAACTAGTCAGGCTTATAGGGCGATAGTTCCTGGGGTCTGTTGTGGCTCCACCTTTGTTGAGCGGAATAACCGTTGCTGTGCACCACAATATGGGTACGTACCCTGTGGAGAGGCTGAGTTTGAACAGTGTGTTTAGTTGAGGGGTTAGTTAGTGTTTGAGCTCGTGTAGGATGCAGCCTGGGACACCATCCGGTCCCATTGATGCTGTGTTTTTGGCTTTGGAGAGGGCTATTTTAACCTGAGTGTCTGTGATTTCAGGGGCTGTACATTCTTCTGGTATGGTTATGGGCCCTTTTGGGGGTGAGAGGGGGGGGGGTGAAGTTTTCACTGAACCTGTCTGCCAGGATGTTGGCAATATCAGTTGATTCAGTGTAGTTTGTGCCATTCTGCACTAACTCTGAGCAGATCTGAGCATTGCCACTTAGATCCTTGACATAGCTAAAGAATGCCTTGTGGTTATCTTTAGAGTCCTTGGCAAGTTTTCTTTCAAAGCTCGCCTTGGACAATTTTATGAGGGATCGTAGTTTCTTGCTGATACTGATCAGGGATGTCTTCCCCTCTTGGATTTTTCTCTTTTCTGTACTAGTTTCCTCCTTCTATTGTATAGCTTGTTTATGGCAGGGGTCCACCAGACTGGTTTCTTTTTCTTGGAGGAGTGAGTCTTCGTTTTGCTTGGGATAGCACGATCCATGCATTCTTGTAGGTGGCCGTAGAATGCATTAGTAAAGGATTTTGCAGCTTGGACAGCATTATCCTTTAGCATGGGGGCTTTGAAAGTTTCCACCTCCATCTTAACTAACGTGAAGTTTGTTTTTGAAAAGTTTTTCACGGTGGTTTCCTTGTCTGGGGGTGGGGGCGGAATGTGAATATCCAAAGTGATTTGTTTATGGTCAGATCTAACCAGTGAGGGGTTGACCTCAGATGTGGAACACCAGTCGCCCATGTTGGTGATGACCAGGTCCAATATGTTGTCACCTCTGGCGGAAGTGTTGACCAGTTGTTCCAGGGCATTTGAGTTTATAAATTCTAGGAAATGTAGGAAATCAACAGTATCTTTCCCTCTCTCTCTCTCTCTCTGTCACGTACACACACACCTCACAAGTACTAGAAAGACCACTTGAGCAGGTGTACCTCCTAGTTTCACAACTGGAAACTAGACACAGGGTCTTCCACAGTCTGTGCAGTAAAGAGTGCTAGAGCTAGATTTGTTTGCTTTTCCTGAGGTCCACTCAGGATATTCCTTTGATTCAGTTTGGGTGGGCTTCACTTTCAGTACAAGGTTCTGGTATTTGCTGTCTTTCTCCTCCTGCACATAGAATGTTTGCCGTGTTACTGTTCACTGTTGCAGAGGCCCTGCAGAAGAAAGAAGGTTGTGTGATGTTCATCAGAAGTATCACTACTTGAAGTATCATTAGACATCTGCCCCTCTGACTTGACTTCCTGAGCTTTGGGATATCCCTGGAATGGAGTGAGCTCCCCTTTTGATCAGGACATTGTTCTGATGTCTGGCTGAAAGGAAAAAACAAAAAATATGTTCCCAGTTTGGGAATAGTTTCCTAATCTAGCTTGCATCGAACTATTGTATTTGCTGTCCTGTTCTACTCATTCTTGTTGTAACAGAGAATTTTTCCAAGGTACATAATGTCTGTGGAAAAAAAATAATTTACAAGTGTGCCTGCAAAAGATGAATTCCACCCAGGGACTGTAACCTTCAGTGCCTGTTTTGGTTGGGGACTACCATTTTATTGCTATCACTAGGCTGAGAGATCTGACCTCTTACAACTGGATCAGCCAAAATTTGAAGAAATCAGTTTAAAAAATGCAGGCATTTGCTTCATGGCATAAAGATCTAGAGCCCTTACTGGAACCCAAGTGATAGGGGGTACAATTAGTGGGCCTGTCACTGAAGGGGACAGCTAGTGGGGAGAGGGAGTAATGAAAGCTCTAGATCCAGTCATCGCCCTCAGGGGAATGGATGGAAGATGTACTTGAATGATATGCAGCTAGCATGCTGCTGCTGGTGGTGTTATCAGGAACACAAGCTCACACTGGGCTGCGGTGTGAGTGGGACCCCAGATAGGCAAAGTGTAGCTTTGTAATGTCCTATTGCACACCCTTGTGGCTGATACCCTAGAGGCACATCACCACGGAGTTGGGGTATTCACCTCAGTGTCTCATTCAGTGCCAGTATGTGGACCATAGCCTGTCAGAGAGTTAGCTTCTTAAAAGCAAATACTTCTGTCTTCATCAAAGTGACAGTCTTTTTTAGCATGACCCTTGTCCCTGGAGGAACAAATGGGCCAGTATGGTGACTAGGAATAAGAGATGATAATCAGCTAGGATAAGTCAAAAATATGGGCTTAGAAAAATGGATAAACCCTAAAAATTATTGATTAAAGAACTTGAAGGCTCGAAGTGAGAGGCTTTTGTGACCACAATGATGCCTGTGAGGCATCAGCTTGGACCCTCCAAGCTCACTTCATTTAGAAACTGTTTTTCCTCCTGTCTTAATCCAAAGGGTTAAGTGTTATGGTCTTTCTTACCAGTAGTCAGAGCGGTCTACAAACTGCTGAGGTTCCTGGACTGAATGTTAGTTCCCAGGTACCTGATTTAGATATCTCTCCTTTGCAGTTCATACCTTCATCAGAAGTGCAGTTATCCTAACAGAGAATTGTGACCATTTTGGAGCAAGAGATAACAGAGGGCTCACCTTTAGTGTCTGTTATTGAACAGCTACATAACTGCATGAGGGAACCTTCCCATCCCATCCCATCATCCCTAGGCCAGTCATCTGAGGACTGGAAACCTACATTTCGGTGCCTGCCCCATTTTGATTACAGAAGGTTTTCTAAGGAGTATGTAGCCAGCACATGACACAGACTTAAACCTCAGGTGGCCCAGATCTTAACATCAGAAGTAGTTCCTCTATCTGAAGTAGAAGGGTGGAAAATATGGAGTCAGAAAAGCTGCTTTTTCATTCACCCTTGTAGCAGAAAACTAATCCACCAGTCAATAGCCTTTCTAGCAGAAACAGCCTGGGGCAGATCAATTCAAGCAAAAGAAAGCTTTTTAAAACAAATAACCTTGAAGACTTGCTAAAGGCTAGGGCAGTGCAGCAAGATGGTGGAGGGGAGGGGAATTAAATAGCATCCCACCCAGGATTATAACAGACAGTATTAACTGTACATTTTCTCACCCCCAATGCTCTTCCATCCTCTAAACTCCATTCTTCCCATATCTTGGGTGCAAGACCACAGATGCATCATACAGCTTGTGATGACTCGTACCTTGAACTCTGCAGTCTATGGCATCTGCAGCAGCAAACAGTGCATAAGACATATCAGTATAAAATAAATGTGCTAAGCATTCTGGCACTTGGTTTTTCAAGCCAGTCTGGAAAACAGGGTTTTCGCATTCCATAAGTGACAATACAACAGTAGTGTGGTATATAAACAGGGGAGTAATCTTTCGTGCTCACATTTCAGGCTGGCTTTATAAGCTTTGGGGAAATTGGGGATGACCCTTAGTGCCTCTTTCATCCTTAACAACAAAACTCATTGGCAGGTCAGCTCAGCAGGACTTCTGTGGAGCCTCACAAGTGGATGCTAGACAGGGATACTTCTGGAGCTTACTCACAGGTGAGTGATGTACCAGAGATAAACCTCTGCTGCTTCAAAAAAACAAACAACTGAAGAAATTCTGCTTCAGAGCACCACACTCTGATAAGGGTAAGCTCCTTCATAGCTCAGTAAATGTACGCTTGCTAACAACCTATGAACGCAAAGGATTGAGCAGTGGCTGTTTCTTCATTTCGGCAGGCCTTTTTCTGTATGCGTTCCCTCCCATCGCTTTAATTCCTGGGATAATGCAGAAGCTAAAGGTGAAAAGGTCAAAAATTTATATTAGTGGCACCTTTCTGCCTTTTTTTAATTTCTCAAAATATTTTGGGTTTCTAATACCATGACTGGAATGGACCCCATTCCTAAGTCAAAGTACAATTAAAGTTCATGAAATTAGTATCGTTTCAGTCTTTGATGTCAGCCAGAAGTGCTCTTCACAGTACCCACAATATGCCCAGTAATGACTTTTGCAATTCATATTGAGTTACATGTTTTGGTAACATATTTAAATATGATTGTAAATTCTTTTTTTATAAGACCTGTTGCTCGTATGTCTATTGGAACTGTCTGGGTGTCTTTCTTCCACATTGCTCTCGTTTCTGCCTGCAAATCTTGTTATTTTATGACTTTGTGTCTCTGTGCGCAAGACACTGTAGTCACTGGGTGTAGCGATTTCAATGATCAGTGCTACTTTTGTCTTCTTTTCATGGACCACTATATCTGGTTTTCTCACATCTATCTTTTGAACTGTTGGTAATGGGTGATCCCATGTGATGTAGACTTCATTTTCTGTGATGCTTTGTGGTTCATGTTTCCAGTGTTTTTCCACCACTTCAGTACCATAATGTTTGCACAATCCCCAGTGCAACAGTCTTGCTACATTAACCAACTCAGAGGGTCCTTGCTCCACCCAAGCCTGTCCAACTTCAGACTGAGACTGCATTGATGAGTTCAGTGTATTATTATTTATGCAACATTCTGTGAAGATGTGTTAAAGATCACAAATGAAGCTAGGAGACTGAGTACTAGAAAAATCTTTCTTAGATAAATGGAATGGAAGTTTTTATGATTCTGTAGTATCTGTCTGAGCTATTTGACTCAGGGCAGTCTTCTCCTTGTTTGAAAAATGCATTTGCATGCATCTACCTGCCATCCTATGGAATTCCCTATAGCATCGCTGCATCAAGTTGAATCTGATGACCATGTAAGATTCCTCAGTGCTCTAAGTGATCTCCCTATTAGCAAAAACTCCCTTATGTTGTGTAAATTTTAACAACCCTTCAGTAAACTGAGACAAACTGCACCTTCAGTGTAGGATATGCTCACAGTTTCCTAGATTTAGTAAACAAAAATTCCTTTGAGCAGTCTGTAGATATTCCTATTAGAGGATGCAGCTTTCTTTACCTGATTCTCACAAATATGGCTACCTCTTGCACTATTCCTCTGATATTTCCTTCTCCAGTGAAGTCTGGCCATAAACTTATGATCTTCTCCTTTGTTCACCAAAACAGTCATTTTGCAGACCCCAATGAAGTTAAAGACTATAAACATGCCAACCTCCACCCACTCTGATAAAATATCAAAATTCACTTACGAATACACCGATGGTGCTGCGGTAGCGTTGTCGCCTCACAGTTAGAAGTTGCCCTTTCGATTCTCATTAGAGCGTCTTCCGTGTGGCGACATGCGTGAATGGGCGTTCCTTCGTTGAAGGTTGTGCATTAGGCCCGGCAAGCCAGTACGTAAAAATCTACTGCCAATCATTAGCGGACCAGAGTTCCGCTGTGGCGACCCCTAACCGGGAAAAGCCGAAAGACACAAACAAACTTACGAATGCACCTCCCCTGTCTTTTATACAGCAGCAAGCTTCTTTAAGGAATTCTACATCCATTTAGAAAAAATGCATAGAGCTAGCAGTCCTTAACAAAACCAAGTATTATGAGAAGTTGAAAAGCAAACCACCCATGTGGTCTATGACCACAATAAACTATGCAAAAAAAGAAATATTGTAAGTATTAAAAAAAAAAACAAAGAACAGTATCAGGTCCAGTAAAGGAATCCATAAACCTGGGCTGGCCTATAAAGCCAGAGGTGATTATAAATACTTACTTAACTGTGTTAGAAAATTGTAGAAAAGTGCAGTACATTCCTCAGAAATTATTTATAGCAATGCTGCCTATATCTAACCTGATCAACATTGCTGATGTCCTTGCAAACAAATTTAGTGCCAACTTCAACCCCAGCCGAAAGAAGATGATGATGATGTCCTTCCAACAAATGTATTGTTACTTTATTGTGAGTTACTATTTTGTCAGCTTTAAACATTAACCCTTGGCTACAAACTATGTCTTTCTTGAAATAAAAAAGTAAGACTGAAATTCTTTTCTGAGTCATGATTTTTTTTCAGGCCATCATTGGATTAAAAGGTTGGGAAAATGTTTTAAAATGCAAGGAAAACTAAAGTTGAACAGCAACGCTCAAGCTCTCATTGGAGGAAATGGTTGTATAAAAAGAAAAAATAAAGTAAAATGCATTTCAGAGCATATAGAAAATCATGAATTCTTGAAAAAGCTGAAGAGTAAGGCAAAATGTGAAAAAAGGGGAAAATGTAAGGTGCATAATGTAGAGGGGGGTGGAGCAGATGGGAGTCCATGGGATGTGTTTGTGTGTGTGTGGGGGGGCAGTGCTTAGGGCATCATTTTACCTAAATCCAATCCCGTATATAGAGTTGCTGTAATGTATCATTGCTACAACAAAATGCCAGTAACTGTGAATGTCTTTCTGTGAGATGGGCCAACATAGTGTGGTACACAGGCCTCTCATAATGTAAGAGTACTGTAACTACAGTTCAGTCTATGTATACTAACTCCAAAACACTACAGTATGAACTAAAAGGTTGTATAGGAGGGGGTGGCAGTAACAGGGTGATACTTAGACTGGATGTGTCCAAGGGGCCCCCAACTTGACATTTGCTGGGGGCCCCCAAAATGCTAACACCGGCCCTGTACGCGCTGGTGATACCTCACTGTGGCTCTGTATATTGCCCACCTCTAGTGGCCTCATTGGCTCATGGTGAGTCAGAGAGGGACTTTCTTGCTGAGTCAGGGAATAAAAGGTGTGTTGTGCTTCCACACCGGCCTCTTTTCCCATCCAAGCAGCTATGACAAGTCCACAGGTAGTCTGCAAGTTAGCAACTCCAAATCAACTGCAAGCTACCTGCTCCTTACCTCCTGACCCTCACCACTGAGGGAATTTATTTATTTTATTTTAGTTATTTAACATTTGTTTACTGGGAAAGTCTGACTTGGAACTAAGTCAATTTTCAGTGGAGGTCCAGGGAGAAACATTCGAGATGCGTGTTTTTGTAACGTGGGAGAAAATTGGAGTACCTAGAGAAAACCCACACGAACACAGAGAGGACATACAGACTCTGCACAGAAGGCACTCCAGTCAAGAATTGAACTGGAGAACTTTTTGCTGTGAGGCGACAACGCGGCTGGTGCACCACTGTGCCATCCAGTGGAATGGATGGTAAGTAAGGCTTCCCAGACAGGAATAAATGAGCAACAAGGCTCTTGCTTAAGCCCAAGGTTGCCCAGCAAGTACCACATCGGAATAGATGATTGGTTGCAGGTAGGGGAGTCTTCAGGCAGGATTCTTTGGAGGTGAGATGTTAAAAATGTACATATGGTGACCATTTATGTATATGCTGCAAACTTAACTTCAGGGTGTTAGTAGAAGTCACATTTTTTACTAATGTTACATCTAGTATTAGAAGAGCAACACTTATTCTTCAGATCATTCTGTCACATAAGTCACTTTTGCTTCTATTTCTGCACCACATCATCTATTTTTATAATATTAGATCCTAGTACATCCTTGAGTATTTTGGTCATGTAAGAGTACATTTCAGGCAGTGAAAATTTCTTTTGGCATATGGTAGAAAACTCTCAGTAAAACTTGTAATGAGTGGCAATAAATCTTGTAATGCAACTAAATTTTGTGAAAAACTTTGCTACAGATACAGACAGTTATATTCCTAGCTCATCTTGGCTGTTCTCTGGTTTTGTTGTAGCCACATAATTTGTTCTTGATTTTTAGGGGGGATTTAAGCATTAGTTCTAAAGATATTGTACTAGGTAATGTAAAACACACACATAAAGAGAGAATGGTTAAGTACTTCAGAAATGAAACTGACTTCACTGTTTAATGCAATAAAGTTGTATAATTGTATATGTACTACTGACATTTATTCAGCCAATTCATTTCTGTTCTAGGCTGACAAAGTCTGAAAGCACAGAATCACTGCTTTCCCAAGCGAGTGGAAGTAGTGGACACCATCCATCAACACTAGTCTCAAGGGAAGGACCACCACAGCTGACTGTTTCTATCAAATTACCCAGCAAACAGCCTGAGAAGGTGACTACAAAGCTAGTACAGCCGCAGCAGCAGCAGAGTCAAGGAAGTAAGCAGAATAAGCATGCTGCCCATCAGCAAACCAAAGAGTCAAGGTCTCAGAAGCACACACGGGTAGGTCACAGTTTCTGTAGTTTCATTTTGGCACTATTCTTTCCCTAAAAGGTTTTGGCATGGCAGTGGAGAAATCTAAGAGTCCCTCCTTCATTGTGGAGTTAGCTTAACAGTACATGTTATGCATATCAGAATCAGTTTAGTGTGGTGCTGTGTATAATGTATGTAACAATGTAAGCACGGATTTTGTCCTTAGCTGGTTCATTTCAAATGAAGGCTAGTACACTGTGGAGATCCCTCTAATTATTTCCAATTTAAACACATTTTCTTCATTTACTTTTTTCATATCATCACCTACCATTCTTGCATCCTTAAAATCTGTTTCTCACTCTCTCTCTGAATAAAATGCACTGTAGTCATTGCTCATGTTACTCAGTAATTACTTGCTCTAATAGTACCTAGGCTGGACACCTCAGGTACAATATAGTAATGCGTTCCCAGTTTGTCTTCTTGTTGAGTTTTAATGCCATTTAAACAGTTGAATGATCTAACGTGAAGAACACTGCTTGACCTGCTCTTTCGATATAATAGGTTCATGTACTTCAGTCAGCATACAGCAACTTTCTTTTACTCTGGGACGGTTGCATACCTGTGGTGATGATGACTATTGTGTCATAGGTTGTGTGTGTAAGCATAACTAACCCCTGCATGTCATTTCTTTTCTATTTTATTTTTTTAATCACCTTTACAGTGCCAATCTCGGTCTTTGCTATCACTGATAGAAAGGTTCTGCATTCGCATGTCCTTTGTTGCTTTAGAGTGTTTCTAAATTTGAAGAGAACAGCAAACAGAGGCAGTTAACCAAGGCAAGTAGAAACATCCCTATTACAAAACCTGGCAAGCAGGATGTAGTTCTATCTTAGGTTTTGCTTGGGGGAATAAGATGGGATCTTTGCATCCTATATGCAGATCCCCTTTTTCTGTAGCTTTTCGGTTCTCCCAAATGGTGTGGACAATCCAGCCTTCCGTGTGTCTGGGAGCTTGAAGCCTAGGAGAGGCGCACCCCTGGTTCTCCCCACTGGAGGTTGCATCCTAAGGTGCTCATGTTAGTTTTGCTGCCTGGTTAGCTTGATCCAGAATCTACCCATCATTTTTGGTTCAGATGTACTTAGGGTTGATGCTTCTTTTACAACCTCCCACTGAGTCCATATAGCTTCATCAACCTTTGGTACAAGAGTAGTCTCAGGGTGAGCCCACATCAGGGCCTGTCACCCAGACATGAGACGTGCATCACTAGTTTAAATATTGGTGGGATCTAGAATCCCAGGTTCAGTACTTCAAACCCAGGGACTGTGGTTGAATGCTGGTGCATGGCCCATTCTGTTTCTCACATGCTTCCTTTGGCATTCATTTATGTGGCTTGACTTCTTGCATATGCCACTCACCAGTTGTATTACCTTGGAACTAGATGACATCTTCCCAATTGACCTTCCAGAGGGCCAAGTATGGGTACCTTAATATCTGAGATGGACAAAACTGAGTTGCTGAGTTCTTTTGGTATTCATGGGTTGCTGTCTCTTTTAAGTACACTCTGTACTTGATCTGGGAGTGCATAATCACCTGGTTTTCTTTATGATGTTATCACAGATGCCTGGTAGTGCCATTACACTGCTGTTGCTACCACCAAGAAGGCCTGATGTCATGTAAATTGAAGTGAGATATTGTCTCAGCATTCTAAGGCCGATATCTGTATGGTTTCTGCCTTTTTAATTTCTCCAAGTCTTTTGGGTTTCCAGTACCATGAAGGAATGGACCCCATTCCTAAGTCAAAGTATGATTAAAGTTCATGAAATTAGTATTGTTTCACTATTTGATGTTAGCCAGTAGTGCTCTTCGCAGCACCCGTAATGTGCCCAGTAGTGACTCTTTTTGCAGTCCGTATGGGGTTACATAAATTGGTAACATATCCAGATCTTCTTCTTCTTTCAGCTGCTCCCGTTAGGGGGTCGCCACAGCAGATCAACTGTTTCCATTTCTTCCTGTCCTCTGCATCTTACTCTGTCACACCAAGCACCTGCATGTCCTCTTTCACCACATCCATAAACCTTATCTTAGGCCTTCCTCTTTTCCTGTTACCTGGCAGCTTCATCCTTAGCATCTTTTTCCCAATATACTCTGCATCCCTCCTCAGCACATGTCCAAACCAACATAATCTTGCCTCTCTGGCTTTGTCTCCAAACCTTCCAGCCTGGGCTGACCCGCTAATATACTTATCCCTAATCCTGTCCATCCTCGTCACACCCAGTGCAAATCTTAACATCTTAAACTTTGCCACTTCAAGCTCTGACTCCTGCCTTTTTGTCAGTGCCACTGTCTCCAACCCATATAACATAGCTGGTCTCACTACCCTCTTGTAGACCTTCCCTTTCACTCTTACTGGTACTCATCTGTCACAAATCACTCCTGACACTCTTCTCCACCCACTCCATCCTGCCTGTACTTTCTTCTTCACCTCTCTTCCACACTCACCATTACTCTGAACTGTTGATCCCAAGTACTTAAACTTATCCACCTTCGCCACCTCTATTCCTTGCAACCTCACCATTGCTCTATCCTCCCTCTCATTCACACACATATATTCTGTCTTAGTCCTGCTGACCTTCATTCCTCTTCTCTCTAGAGCACATCTCCACCTCTCCAGGGTCTCCTCCACATGTTCCCTACTCTCACTGCAGATCACAATGTCCTTTGCAAACATCATAGTCCACGGGGACTCCTGTCTGATCTCGTCTGTCAACCTGTCCATCACCATTGCAAATAAGAAAGGGCTCAGAGCTGATCCTTGATGTAATTCCACCTCCACTGTAAACGCATCCGTCACTCCCACCGCAGACCTCACCACTGTCACACTACCCTCGTACATATCCTGTACCACTCTTACATACTTCTCTGACACTCCCGACTTCCTCATACAATACCACAACTCCTCTCTAGGCACCCTGTCATATGCTTTCTCTAAATCCACAAAGATACAATGCAACTCCTTCTGACCTTCTCTGTACTTCTCCATCAACACTATCAGAGCAAACATCACATCTGTAGTGCTCTTTCCTGCCATGAAACCATACTGCTGATCACTAATCACCTCCCTTCTTAACATAGCTTCCACTACTCTTTCCCATAACTTCATGATGTGACTGATTAGTTTAATCCCTCTGTAGTTACTACAGCTCTGTACATCACCCTTATTCTTAAAAATTGGTACCAAAACACTTTTTCTCCATTCCTCAGGCATCCTCTCACTTTCCAAGATTTCATTAAACAATCTAGCTAAAAACTCCACTGCCATTTCACCTAAACACCTCCATGCTTCCACAGGTATGTCATCTGGACCAACAGTCTGTCCGTTCTTCATCTTCTTCATAGCTATCCTTACTTCCTCCTTGCTAATCCACTGCACTTCATGATTCACTATCCACACATCGTCCAACCTTCTCTCCCTCTCATTCTCTTTATTCATCAACCCCTCAAAGTACTCTTTCCATCTGCTCAACACACTCTCCTTGCTTGTGAGTATGTTTCCGTCATTATCCTTTATCACCCATACCTGCTGCACATCTTTACTAGCTCGGTCCCTCTGTCTAGCCAATCGGTACAGGTCCTTTTCTCCCTCCTTAGTGTCCAACCTTTTATACAACTCTTCATACCCCTTATCCTTAGCCTTCGCCACCTCTCTCTTTGTCATGCATCTTATCTCCTTATATTCTTGTCTACTTTCTTCATCTTTTTGACAATCCCACGTCTTCTTCTTCGCCAGCCTCTTTCTCTGTATACTCTCCTGTACTTCTTCATTCCACCACCAGGTCTCCTTGTCCTCTTTCCAGATGTCACATCTAGCACTTTTCTAGCCATCTCTCTTACTAGCTCTGCTGTAGTTACCCAGCTATTCGGTAACTCTTCACTGCCACCCAGTGCCTGTCTTAACTCATCCCTGAACATCACCCCACAATTACCCTTTTTCAATTTCCACCATTTGATCCTAGGTGCTGCCCGCACACTCATCCTCCTCTGCTTGATCACCAATGTCATCCTACAAGCCACCATCCTATGCTGCCTAACTACACTTTCCATTGCCACCACTTTACAGTCTCCAGTCTCCTTCAGACTGGCCCTTCTGCATAAGATATAATCCACCTGTGTGCATCTTCCTCCACTCCTGTATGTCACCCTATGCTCCTCCCTCTTGTTAAAATACGTATTCATCACAGCCATGTCCATCCTTTTCACAAAATCCACTACCATCTGACCTTCTGCATTCCTTTGCTTAACACCATACCTACCCATCACTTCCTTATGCCCTCTGTTTCCTTCACCAACATGCCCATTGAAATCTGCTCCAATCACCAGTCTCTCACCCTTGGGTACAGTCATCACCACTTCATCCAACTCACTCCAAAATTTTTCTTTCTCATCCATCACACACCCAACTTGTGGAGCATATGCACTAACAACATTCATCATTACACCATCAATTTCCAGCTTCATAAACATCACTGTATCCGACACTCTTTTCACCTCCAAAACACTCTCAGCATACTGTTCCTTCAGGATAATGCCTAAGCCATTTCTCCTCCCATCCACACCATGATAAAACAATTTGAAACCACCTCCGATACACCTAGCCTTGCTCCCCTTCCATCTGGTCTCTTGCACACACAATATACCAACCTTCCTTCGTTCCATCATATCAGCTAGCTCTCTCCCTATACCAGTCACACTGCCAACATTCAAAGTTCCAACCCTCACTATCACAGTCCTAGCCTTTACCTGCCTTCCCCCTCTTCTCCTCCTTCGGCCAACAGTAGCCCAATTTCCACCAGCACCCTGTTGGCCAACAGTACTGGTGGCAGTCATTGTTAACCTGGGCCTCGACCGATCCGGTGTGTATTTCTGTACTGTTGTCTGCATGTATGATTTGGCAAAATTTTACGCCGGATGGGCCTTCCTGACGCAACCTTCCCCATTTATCTGGGTTTAGGACCGGCAACAAAGAAATGCACTGGCTTGTGCATCCCCAGTGGCTGCTAACATATCCAAATACGATTGTAAATTCTTTTTTTATAAGACCTGTTGCTTCTACTACTATTGGAACTGTCTGGGTATCTTTCTTGCACATGGCTGTCATTTCTGCCTGCAGATCCTGGTATTTTATGACTTTGTGTCTCTCTGTACGCAAGACAATGTAGTCACTGGGTGTGGCAATTTCAATGATCAATGCTACTTTTGTCTTCTTTTGTTGGACCACTTTATCCTGTTTTCTAGCATCTGTTTTGAACGGTTGGTAATGAGTGATCCCATGTGATATAAACTTCATCATTTTCTGTGATGCTTTGTGGCCAATGTTTCCAATGTTTTTCAGCCACTTCGATACCATAATGTTTGCACAATCCCCAGTGCAACAGTCTCGCCACATTATTATGCCTTTCAGTACACAGTCCTTCTGCCATTAGTGTGTCACAACCAGCAACAAGGTGTGTGACTGTTTCCAATTTGGTTTTACATAACCTACATGGCTTCTGTGAGCATTCACTGATGTCCTTCTGTTCCTATGTTGGAGTATTCTTAGTATAGGATTCCTCACCTAAGGTGACCCAAATGCCAGCTCCTGTACAAAAGCTTAAGCCTGGCTGCTGTAGGTGCATGGGACATTACACATAGGGCCATAAACCATGGTCCTTAAATTTAATGTCTGCACGCACAGACCTCAGAACTTTTCCGCTGCAGTCAACAATAGCATCAATCGCTTTGCTCCTTTACATGAAGACGTCTAAAGATAAGCACCCCGTTGGGGATCTTGCCTTTATTTTGCTTGAGCTTGGTTTGCTGTACCATTAGCCGATGTCAGCTAAGAAGGGTAAATGCTGATGTGGGTGCCTGATTCTGCATAAGGATACACACGACCAGTGCATTTTCTGCCTAGGCTGAGAGCATGACCATACCTCTTGCCCTATTTGTCAATCATTTGTACCTAAGACCCTCCAAAGCCGTATGGCCACCCTTAACCTATATTTAGAAAGCCAGAGACTCAAAAAAACTAGCACTTAGAATGGATCCTGAATCGGCCACTCTGACTGAACCACCATGGAAAAAGGCCAATGTTACAAGGCCTAGTTCCTCTGCCTCTCTGCAATCGGACATCCCACCAGCTTTTGATTTATGAGTTGAGGGATGTCCTATAGAACCATCATCTTCCACGGCTGCTCTTGAGGAAGCCACTTTGGAAGTAACAGCCAGCGCGTCCACGGAGTTAGCTCTGACGTCAGTCCCTACCGATGTCAAGGGGAAACCAGATATCATCGGACGACCGACCAGGATGCCATTGCCTGAAGCTCCTGCTCCTTCCCATGCCCCTGAATCCAGCCCTTTTCCTAAGACAACACCTTTGAAAAGGAAGCAGAAAACAAAACACCAGGCTCCACCCTCTGAAGGAGTTCCAGACTAGCAATCCTTCACCAGTTCCTTGATGCAGACCTTCATGGCACTTAGGCCCACGGACTCTTCCCCCTCCACCATTCCAATACTCAGCCCTAGGCCTTCTTCAGCTACTTCTCTCCCTCTGCCTACTGCTCATGAAGGGGAAAAAGAGCAGGAGCCTTGCTATTCATCCTCTGATGAATCAATCTCCTACTCATCTCAAATTGCCTCTCCACTTGAATACTATTCCCCATATGAAGAATCCATAGAAGGGGACTCTCCACCAGAGGATATCAACTTTGGGCAGACCATCACAAAGATGAAAGAATACTTTAAATGGGACACTTCCCAAATGACTGAAACTCAAAAGAGATACTTTGCTACTTCAAGTGGAATCTCCCTCGCCTTCAGCCATCCCACCAGTTATTCCTGCCTACCTTGATGCATTCACCTCAGCATCAAAGAAGCCAGACTCACAACCATCTGCCCCTAAGAGACCTGACCATTTCTATAAAGTTCCAAAAGAACATAAATTCCTGGTAAAACCACCTCTGACAGACCTTGCTGTGATTGCTGTATCCTCTGACAAGCAATCAAGACTGATTCCATCAGCAACTCTTCTTCCTACTGACAAAGATAGTAAAAACATGGACAGGATAAACAAGAAGGCTTATACCTCTTCCACCCTAGCCTTCAGAGCTATCAACCATCAAACCCATGTAATAAAATATGCCTTGGACCTAGCATCACAAGCCTCTTCTCGCCTGTCTTCCACCCCTGACTGCCCTGCCAAAACAGAGATAGCATCAAAACTGTCCCTGGCTTCTCAGGTAGCCAGACATTCTATTCGATGCAGTTATGATGCAGTAGAGGCCTCTGCACAGTCCGCTGTTTCTGCATCAGTACTACGCAGATACTCTTGGCTACGCCTTCAACCCCTACCAGAAGAATTTAAGTCACAAATCCTAGACGCCCTGCTAGACCACAGCCTCCTGTTTGGTAACCAGTGTACAGATCTTTTGAAAAACCTGCAGTTGAAAAGTAAAGAGCTTCAAGACATCAAGCACCTACCAGTGTCTCCCATTCCTAAATATTACAGGAATTACCCTGCTAAGACTACCTTTGTCAGGAGGATCCCTTCCTCTGCTTCCCAATCCTCTACCAGGCATAGGAGAGGAACCAGAAGGCAGACCACCTCCAGACCAGCTGCTTCACAACCTACTCAGACAGCCTTTTAATGACAGAAGTGGACAATGCATGACTGCCTTACCCACCTTCCTTTGTCAGCCCACCTCTCCCACTGCCTCCCCATTTGGAGATCCATCAAATCAGACTGCTGGGTGCTGGCAGTAATACAAAACGGATATTTCCTTTCTTGGAAGGAAAAGCCCTCTACAAGGGGCATTCCTTTTCTCAAAAAAAAAATCAACTGCTTCTCATTTCTCAATTACTGCAGGACCTTCTGAACCTAGGAACCATAGAACCTGTCCCTCGAGGACAGGAAGGAAAAGGCGTTTACTCAGGACTATTTCTTGTCTCTAAAAAAGATGTGCCTTGGAGACGAATACTAGATCTGTCCTTTCTAAACCTATTCCTAAAAGTTCCATCATTCAGAATGCTGTCACTTCAAACACTACTCTTACAGTTGCCAGCCCAGGCCTTTATGGCCACACTTGATCTAAAGGAAGCATACCTTCATATCCCCATAAAACCCTCCCACAGAAAATTATTGCGTTTCACTGGGCCCTGCTCTCACTTTTAAGTTTACAGCCTTGCCCTTTATCTACTGCACCCAGGGTATTCACAAAATGCCTAGTTCTAGCTATAGCCTTTTTCAGAACCAAAGGTGTATAAATCTATCCTACCTAGACAACATCCTCATTCTAGCAGAAAGAGAGGACACCCTACAAAACCATCTGAAGTTCACCACTTCCCTGCTTCAAAGCCTGGGGTTCACCCTCATCATCCAAAAATCATCCTTTAACCACCACCCCCCACCCCCCAGCATTACAAAATCTTTCTGGGCTGCAGGATCAGAACATACCTAATGCAGGCTTTCCTCCCTCAGGACAAAGTTATTTCCCTCTCTACCCACTTCCAAAGCCTATTACAAGTCCAACAGATATCTGCAAGACAATTCTTGCAAATCCTGGGGCTAATGGCAGCCACCATCCCCATGCTGCCCTTAGCCAGAATGCACATGTGAAAACTGCAGTGGTACTTGAAAAATGTGTGGTCACAACACCAACATCCTCTAGAGTGCCAAATTACACTCCTGCCCTGCCTCAAAGCAGAACTAAGGTGGTGGATTCAACAAATACTACTGAACCCGGGCCTTCCACTCCAACCTAGCACATGCATATAGATGCATCAGACCTAGGGTGAGGGGCTACCATGAAATGCTTCATGGTACAGGAAACCTGGCATCCTACCCTCCAAAAGAAACGCATCAATGTGAGGGAAATGACTGCAGTTCTTCTCAATGTCCTGGAACCCAGGCCCCCTTCAAATCTTCACAGACAAAATCACAGTCATGTGGTATCTCAACATACAGGGAGGGACCAAGGCCTACCTCCTCTGTCGGATAAGATTACAAATTTGGGCCTTGCCTCCAGAAATAGCTTATCCCTGCAGGCAACATAATCCCTTCCCAGGACAACAAACAAGCAGATATTCTCAGCAGAACATCCTCTGTACAACACGAGTGGCTGCTGAACAGGGGCATTTTTCTTGACATTGTCCACCGGTGGGGCACACCTCAGGTAGATTTGTTTGCCTCCCCCCAGAACAGACAATTGAAGAAATTCTGCACCAAAGATCGCTCTCCTCTTTCTTGGAGGTTAGATGCTTTCAGCATTCCATGGAAGGGGTGTTTCTATATGCATTTCCACCCTTCCCACTCATTCAAAAAGTCCTCCTGAAAATCAGTAGGGACAAACCAAAAATCTTGCTTGTGACTCCGTATTGGCCAAGGTAGCACTGGTTCCCCCTACATCTCTCATTAGCCAAGGACTATCACCACAAGTTACCCCACAAGGCAGACTTATTCACAAAACAGAAGGGAACTCTTAATTCACTCTCGCCAACAGATGTTAGGTCTAACACTCTGGGTGATAAACTTTTAATTACTTTCAGACACCACTACTCAGAAGACGTGCTTTTAGTCCTGAGGGAGGCCAGGAAACCTACTACAAGGAGAGCCTACTTATCAAAATGGGAAAGATTCTCCAACTGGTGTCTCCATAAGGACAGGGATCCCTGTCAGGCAGAGATCCCCCCCTAGTCCTTAGTTATGTGCGTGAACTTAAGGCTGGTCTTTCGTACTGTTCAGTGAAAGTCCACCTATCAGCAATTTGTGCCTCTCTACCATTAGAACCCCCTTTACCAGCCAGGCTAGATGTTAAATTATTCCTAAAAATGGGTCTTACACATCAGACCACCATGAAAGCCAGTTTCACTCCCTGGGACCTAAACTTCATCCTGGTAAAACTCACACTGACCCCATTCCAACCAGCTAGTGCTGCAACCCTCCAAATGTGCAATGGAAGAATGTACTGCTGGTGGCCCTTATCTCAGCTAGAAGGGTGTCAGAGTTACAAACTCTAATGGCCTGCTATCCCTACATTACCTTCCACAATGATATGGTGACTCTATGTACTTAACCCTTCCTTCATGCCTAAGGTGGTCAACGAACTGTCCGTAAACCAAGCCGTTCACCTGCCCACTTTCTTCCCCTCTCCAACCAATGACATTGAAAGGATACTCCATGCCCTGGATGTGCACAGACAACTAAGGTTTTATTTAGACAAAACTAAGTCTATCAGAAAATCAAACCATCTCTTTGTATTCTTCCACCCCAGGGCCCTGGGCAAGGCATTCGTCAAACAAACCATTTCATGCTGGATTAGAAAAACTATCTGCTTCTGTTACTCCCACTATGGCAAGAACCTACCCCAGGGAGTAAGAGCTCATTCTACCAGGGCCGTGGCAACCTCCAAAGCCTTCCTCAAAGGCCTAGACACAGCCTCCATCCTAGAAGCAGCCACCTGGTCCACCATATACACTTTCACCAGACACTACAAACTAGACCACGTCTCCAGAGCCCTGGCAGGGTTTGCTAGGGCAATCCTGCAGGGCTTTGTAGAATCGGCTACGTCTACCTCCACCCCCACCCTTCCCTCTAATTAAGCTGTGGTACCCTCCCACAAAGAATACTGCAACATAGCAATAGAAGGACATAGAATAGTTGCATGAAGTCTTACCATAACCCTAGATGTCCTTCTGTAACATGCTGCAGTATTCCTTCCCACCCACCTATCCCCCTTTTTTACTAATGACCTGTCTAAAGGGCACCCTGAGGCACCCCCCCCCCTAGGTTATGGTCAGACTTGCCATCAAATGGCACTTTGCACCTCTTATTGACATCACTTGATACTCTCTATTGGACTGTCCGACTGGACATTTAAGTTCTGAGAGCTGTGCATGCAGATGTCACATTTAAGGTGTCTGGTATATGGCCCTACATGTGACGTTCCACGCACTTACAGCAGCCAGGCTTAAGCTTTTGTATAGGAGCCGACATTCGGGTCGCCTGAGGCGGGGAATCCCACACTAAGTATACTGAAACGTGGAAGAGAAGGACATCTTTGGTTATGGTAAGATTTTACACAACTGTTTCTCCAAGAGTGGGTCTCTTTCTTGTCCGATTACAGAGAGGATGACATGAGATGGAGTCAGGGGGACAAGAAGATTTAGTATTTCCCTTCCATGCTGCAGATGTTTGACCTCAGCTATGCATCTCATCTATCTAGGTGGAGGAGGTCTTGGTTGCTTTCGAGATTCTCCCCTAGCCTAAACCCAGGGAGAACCTCACTTTCAACATGAAGATGGGCATGTTGATATAACCCACTTTACCAGGTGTTTACTCTCTATGATCCATACCCCAACTACTGCAGCTTTGTTTATGCATCAGTTTTCTTGGAAGCATTTTTCCCCTGGGGAATGATATGGCAATCTTTTGCTGGATTTTTCATTTGGCAGAAGTGTGCAGTTTGGATAGAGGTTTTACTCTGTGCTCATTGCCTTCTTTGGTGTTAGCCAGGTCTCTCTTGTCAGGGAGACATGTTCCTGCACCAACTGATATCCCCCTGTTCTAGCAGGAAGAGGGAACCTTCCATGCATTGCAGACACAGGGTTAAGAATTCTCCATCTGTCCTGGCTGTGACACATCTGTCTTAAGAGCCCGTGTCCATGTCCAGTCCCATTCCCCAAGTTGCTGAGCTGTAGCTTGTATGGTGTTTTTTTTTTTCTTTTCTTCTAATAGGTGAGCAAATAAAAGTACACTTGCAACCTCTCCTCCTAGTCCCTCTGCCTAGGACCTTCCTTGCTTCTGGTGTGGAGAGGGTGCTTCCTAGGAAGCTGGTCTTTTCTCATCCCTTTTAGAGGGTACAAACTTTTTTCCCCTCAAAGGCTTTGAGTGGGCATCCTTCCCAATTGGGAGAGAGGACTTGTAGATACTCCTCCAAGGATCTAAGTGCTCAGTGCTGGCAGTAGCTTTAAAGTTGAGTCCCTTTCTCTGTTGTCATCCAGGTGCTGTGGCAAAGATGTCCTTCAAGGATGCATCTGCAGTCATAACAAATGGGTTGTCCTGTCGTCAGGCAGCCCTTCGGTCGGCCGGATTCCAAAGTCTGGGTCCGGCTTCGGCTGATGTCGCACTCCACCCGACGCCATCTCTGCTGGTCTTCGGGTATAAAGGCATCAGCCGACGCCATTTTCCTCAGTCTTTCTTGCCGCGTGGCGCCCGAAGCAGAAGCTGTTCGCAGTGCCGGTCGGTCAGATCCAGAGATTACTACCCGAATACTACTCAAGACTTCTAAAAGCTAAGTACCCGCTGGGGACTCTTTCTTGCCTCAGCCGATGTCAGAAAAAGTAAATAACTGTTTAACTTGTGGGAAACAAATACCTCATAAAGATTTCCACTCTTACTGCCTACCTTGTTTAGGCCCAGACCACGACGTAGCAGCTTGTTCAGCCTGTGCTTCCTTCAACCGACGAACGCTTAGGCGTCGGTCGGAGTTTGCTGAACAGTTTTTCGGCTCAGATTTTGTCTACATTATGCCGTCGGATCCTCCGACTACCCAAATTGTTAAAAAACGCAAAGATAAAGACCGACACTCGCGGTCCGCGGTTTCGGCCGAAACCACGGTCAAGCAAGCCGCGAGTGTCTCGGTTTCGGCCGAAACCGAGAAAACGGGTCAATCTTCAGCCGAAACCATGACTACTACTGAGGCTCCTGCTACTTCAGTTGAATCGGCCTCTGAAGTTTTGCCTACTACTGTGGTTCCTAGTGACTTATCCGACACCATCCCTTTGGATGTCTCTACCCCAGCACGTGGTGCTGCTAGGCCTCCTGCAGCCATGTCTATAAAGGCCTTTGCCAGGGCTAAAGCAGCCAAAACTGTTAAACCAGTGCCTGTTAAGACCCCCCTCACACAGACACACTTCTAGTTCTCAAATGCTTACTCTGGCAGAGGATTTAATCTCCTTAATTAGGGGATCCCAATCTCACCCAGACAGGGCCTCTCAGCCTCCAGAAAAGAGACCTAGAGCAGAGCCCCCCGAGCCAGTGTCCTCTGATGATTCTTCGGATGACTCAGTCATTACAGATCAGCCAGAAGCTCCTTTTTCTACTTATGAAGATTCCGATGCTGATGAATCCATTCCATCTGCCTCTCCACCAGAGGAATTTTCCTTTGGGGAAACCTTACACGCCATGAGAGAACAATTCCAATGGCAGGGACAAGACTACTCAGATTCAAGAAAAAGGCTTAGGACTTTTCTACACTTGCCACAACATAGGCCCTTAGCTATACCTCCAGTTCTGTCTGTTGTGGATGATGCATTTAATGATGTTTGCACTGCTCCTGATACTCTACCTCCAGCCCCTGCCAAACCAGATAGATTTTACAGGGTGCCAGACACTCATCACCACCTATTCAAGGCCCCGCTTGCAGACCCTGAGACTATATCCCAAGGGCCTAAGGCAGTAGCTTCGACCTCAGCAAAAAACCCTCTCCCTTCTGAAAGGGAATCCAGGTCCTTAGAGAGATGGGGCAAAAAAGTTTACACCTCTGCTACTCTCTCAGCTAGAGCTTTAAATTGTCAGTTTCACATGATCCAATACCAAGAGTTTATGCTTGATCAGTTAACTAAGAAGCTGTCCTCTGATGAATCCTTAGATAAGAAATATGTTTTAGAAATGGTGAATAACATTCAGCTGATCAGTAACCATTCTTTAAAATGTGGCTATGATGCACTGGAGGCTTCATTTAGATCAGCCATGACTGGCACAGTGATAAGAAGGCATGCATGGTTGAAAGAACAGGCCCTGCCGGATCATGTTAAAGCAAAGCTGTTAGATGCTCCTATGGATAAGGCCAGCCTATTTGGTACCCCTGCTCAGCAAGTAATGAAGAAAATGGAAGAGAAGGCAAAATCTGTACAAACAGTTAAGGATTTCTTACAGGTTCAGCCCCCAAGGTTTAGCAGGAAGTGGCCTGCCAAAAATTGGTCCTTTCCAGACTCCTCAAAATCTCAAAGAGGCAGGAATAACCGCTCTAGAGGCAGAAATCAACCCAGAGGAGGTGCCTATAGAGGACGCCAGTGGCAAGGCAATAACCAGCGAGGCACAGGCACAACCACTGCCACTGCAACAGGACAATCACAGTGACTTGGCTCTGACTCCGCCTACCAGGGAGCAAATAGCAGCACCTATAGGCGGAAAGTTAGCCTTATTTTCGAGAAATTGGCACTATATCACAAAAGACAAGTGGATTTTGCAAACCATAGACCAAGGCTACAGGTTCCACTTCCACACCTTACCAGTAAAAAGAGGAATGCCAAACCTACCTCCAAACCAAAAAACAGAAGCTCTAAAGCAGATAGCTCAATTAACAAAGATGAAAGCTGTGGAAAGAGTACCAATAACACAACAGGGCAAAGGATTCTACTCCAGACTCTTCCTAGTACCAAGAAAAGAGAAAAGTTGGAGATCTATTCTCGACCTGTCCGTCTTAAACACATACATCATTGTCTCAAAATTCAAAATGCTGACCCTACAGCAACTTCTTCCCATGCTGGGCAAGGAGTGTTGGCTGGTAACTCTAGACCTCAAGGAGGCATACCTGCACGTCCCCATACGACCAAATTGCAGAAGATACCTCAGATTTCTTGCAGGATCAGAGCATTATCAATTCTCAGCATTGCCCTTTGGCTTATCTACTGCCCAGAGTATTCACAAAATGCCTGGCATCAGTAATCGCTCATTGCAGGCTACAGGGAATCCAAATTTATCCATACCTGGACGACTGCCTGTTACAAGCGGACAACAAAAGCAAGCTGACAACAGATTTACAAAGAGTCATTTGCTTGCTACAAGCCCTGGGATACACAGTCAATTTAAAAAAGTCAAGACTGATACCATCCCAGACAAGAACTTTCTTGGGTGCGGAATTGGACACAGTAAAACAAATGGCATTCCTGACTGCAGAAAAACAAGAACAACTCCCTCTTTACTTCTTGGCATTAACAAAGCAGAACAAACTAACAGCAAGAAAAGTACTGCAGGCCTTGGGCTTCATGGCATCATGCATAATCCTGGTCCCCCATGCCAGACTGCATATGAGAAAGCTACAGTGGTACCTAAAGAATTTATGGTCTCAACACAGGCACAGCTTAGAAACCGAAATCCCACTAATCCCATGCCTGAAACAAGAGTTCCTATGGTGGGCTCAAGCATGCCAGTCAAACCCAGGTTTGCCCTTCCACAACTTTCAAGCAAACCAAACCATCATAACGGACGCCTCAGACCTAGGCTGGGGGGCGCACATGTTGGACAAGTGCATACAAGGATTGTGGGCTCCAGACCAACTGCACCTGCACATAAACCAAAAAGAAATGCTGGCAGTACAACTAGCAATCCAGACATTCAGACCATTCCTCAAAGTGGCCAATACCCCTGGCGCCTTTGATGTTAACTCAGAACAACTACAACATCATGCACCCAAACCTAAAAACCTTGCAACTGACTGCCTGGAACATCACATAACAGCAACTAACCCAGACTTATCCCAAAGGGTTAAAGACATTATCCTTGAAGCCTGCAGACCTTCAACTAGAAGGAACTATGCAGGAAAATGGAAAAGGTTTGTCATTTGGAGTACCGAAAGAGGAAAAGATGTGTCAAACATAGACATTGCTAACATCCTGGAGTACTTGGCAGAGCTTCTACATATGGGCCTGTCCTATTCCTCCATCAAGATACATGCATCAGCTATTTCCGCAGAATACAGCTTCGATCCACCTGTCTTTTCACATCCTCTACTCCGGCAATTCCTCAGAGGGATCAAGAATGTAAAACCTCCTAGGAAACCACCATTACCAGCATGGGACTTGAACTTTGTGCTAGAAAAATTGACACTCCCTCCATTTGAACCAGCAGCAACAGCAGATCTTCAACACCTATCATGGAAAACTGCTTTCCTACTGGCAATTACTTCAGCAAGGAGGGTTTCAGAGCTACAGGCCTTAATGGCAGTACAACCCTTCCTAATCTTCCATCCAGATAGAGTGTCCATGAGAACTAATCCTACATTTATGCCTAAGGTGGTATCCAGAGTGTCTTTAAACCAGGCAATCCACCTACCTACCTTCTTTCCCAATCCACAGAACAGGGGGGAAAGGCTGCTGCATACCTTGGATGTACACAGACAGTTACGCTACTACCTGGACAGAACCAAATGTAACAGAAAAACTGACCAGCTTCTAGTAGCCTATGCAACAGGAAGGGAAGGAAAAGCAATTTCCAAACAGACAATCTCCAAATGGATAGGAAATTGCATAAGATTCTGTTACTCCTACCATGGAAAACCAGTTCCACAGAACATAAGACCTCATTCTACAAGGGCTACAGCCACTACCACAGCCTTCTTACGAGGAGTGGCAACCAAGGACATTATTGAGGCGGCTACTTGGACCTCCGTGCATACATTTGCCAAGCATTATAATTTACCTCTATACTCTAGATCCCGAGCAGGGTTTGCCACTGCTGTACTGCAAGGGATCCTAACTACACCATAATTCTTCTTCCTCCTCCCTAGTTTGGCTATGGTATTCTACCCATTTGTTATGACTGCAGATGCATCCTTGAAGGACATAGTACAGTTTTGTACCTACCATAAATGTAGATGTCCGAACAGGATAGCATCTGCAGTCAGGATTACCCACCCTCCTTCCCCTCTGTGGTACTCCTAGGGTATTTACCCTCCTAATAGCTAGCTGGGGGGGGGGAGTCTCTTATGGTGTATTTGTTTGTATATATGTACATACATACTTATTTTTTGTGTTTGCCTTCTACTATTTTGGAAACATTGGCATTTAACCAAAATTTAGCTCACCTAGAGGGCAACTGGCATCTGGAGCAAGAAACACTGAGGAAAATGGCGTCGGCTGATGCCTTTATATCCGAAGACCAGCAGAGATGACGTCGGGTGGAGTGCGACATCAGCCGAAGCCGGACCCAGACTTTGGAATCCGGCCGACCGAAGGGCTGCCTGACGACAGGACAACCCATTTGTTATGCTGCAGATGCTATCCTGTTCGGACATCTACATTTATGGTAGGTACAAAACTGTACTTTTCCATGCCTAGGATACATGGGGTAGGTTATCCCCATTGGAACCCCTTCCTGACGAGTTCTGTAGAGGATATCCTTTAGGAAGATTAATCTGGCAGTTGAGTACTCCTATGTGTTCCACTTATAGCATCTTCCCTCTTAGGCTATGGCCTTTGCTCTCTGCTGGCTGCCATCCAGATGTTTAACATACATAAGGGGGTGGGCTGAGCTTCATATGGATGGCCTGTGTTTCTTGATTACTCCCCTTTCCTTTAACATCTTTTTGCCTTGAGAAGTAGTTAACACTGGAAAGGATTGATCCTGTTACCCACTTTCTCCCCAATTTGGAATCCTTGTTTGAAGTGTAGGATATTATTATTATTATTATTATTATTATTATTAGTTTGTTAATTTGTTAGAGTAAGCCCACTGGACACAAGTGTCCCTTTTCAGGAGTGACCTGGGAGAACTGTCAGGAACTCAGTCACAGAGTAGGGAAATGGAGGTGGAAGGAGTCAAACACTGTTCTTTAAACCACAGGAATCATCTCATTAAACCCTTGTAGCCTTAATCTTCAACACTAGCTGCCATATCCAAAGGAGTTCTTTGAAACTGGACCATCTCCTCTTGTGTTTCTTATGGAATGAGGCTTGTTGAGACCGTGGTGTTTGTTCTTCTCAACTGAGGATCCTTTTTTAATGAATTGGTATTTGATGAATTCCTATTCCCGACTCACCAGACAGTTGTCTCCACTGCTCCTTAAAGTTTGTCACTGCTAGTATTGCCTTCTAAACTTTGCAGCTTCGAGCAAGTCAGTTAGTACTTGCACATTATTGAAGTAAAAGTTGAACACATCCGGGTTAAAAGGCTATATTATAAATGGATATTGTTTCTGTTTGTATTTGTTGATTGTCAGGATTTAAATACAGGCAAAATATAAATCTGATTCTTGTAGTTAAGGACAACAAAATCAAATCATTAATAAATGCAAAATGGTTTAATACCAGAAGTATTTTTGATAAGAGTTCTTTAACATTCTGTAGTTGCAGTAATACACTAGAAAATGACATGCTAAGGAGAATTGTGACATGAGTTGAATTTCAGTAATGGTTTTCCTTTATTGTGCAAATCTTGCTACTCTAATTATAAATTATTAGAAGTTATTGGTTATAAGCCTGGTAAATGTTGATGTGCATGATAAGGATCACTGCCCTAGTTTTGTTCATCATCATTGGGAATTAAACTCCAAAATGTTGCCCATCCCCAGAGTGGAGCTGGTCTTTTCCTTTAGACTGGGGACAGTATGGCACTCTGTAGAAAGGGGATAGTAGCTCTTGCCATCTTCAGTTGTTTTGCCTTAACAGCAATCAGTTGTCTTGTCTGGTTATTTCAGTCCAGGTGTCTTCCAAGAGTAGTATAAGTAACCAGTTTATGAATACATTTCTACTTTTATATTGCTGAAATTGCTGATAGTTTATTATTAACTTTTATTGCAATTTTTTAAAATAAATTTGGGGATCTTTCCGTGGCCATTGATGTCCTCAGAAAAGATCAACAAGCGTGTCTGTGTAAGATGTGTTCCCATAAAGCTACCACCTTCAGTGCTTATTTTGTTTAGAGGAAACTGGTTTCATCCTACAATGTTACACTTTCTTTAATAAGCAAGTTTTCTTTCTTAGTGCCCAAAATCCTTTAGGAATTTCTGGGGCATAAAAAGCTATAGACTTTGAATCAAAGGATGCTTACTCCTCCCAGAGCAAGGAGAGCCCTCTAAGCAGTACAAATAAGAAGCATAAGTGCCATAGAAAGAGAACGAGAGTAACTAAATACTGTTATGAGAAATTATTTTATTGGCAGGAAGCATGTGACCTTTGTGATACCGTCAGTCCCATAAGATCCCTTTACAAACATTAGGAAAAAACATGCATTGAGTCAAGCAGTTGTTTGATTCTTCCATTCCGAAATATGTTCGGAAACATCCTACTACAAAATAGTAGCCCTTTTACATTAAACACCTAATCTGGAATATTTCAAACAAAAGATGTTTTTAAAAGAGAGGCTTGGTAAGAATATGGGAAAATTGCTGCCTCCCAGCCATGAGTACCTCTTTCAGTATCGACTATACCATCCCTCTCAACTCCTTCCTAGGAGGGAAACATTCTCCCTTGAGAGAAAATGGTTCAGTCTAACAACATTTCTGTGGGTAAAAGAATTGATTGCGTGTTGCAGTTGAAACATAATGCAGAGCTTTTGCTCCCTTTTTAAGGAATACTGCCTCTGCCCTCAGGCTTGCATTCCATAGCACTACCCATCAATAACCAACTGCTTGAAGGAGGAACTGTAAAAGTGGTCTTTTATCAAAATGAAAAAAAGAATTGCTGAGTTCTTCGCAGGGCTGTTCACAATATCCATAAAGGATGTCTTGTGAAGGCTTATCTAGCTTGACCAGTTTGCAAATGTCATTCCATATCACTGTTAAAGTATTCATAACCTAAGGGATCTTCTGCGAAGGATAGCCCAACGTTCAGCCAATATTCCAAAGTCTTTAGTACTTATAGGTGTCATACATCACACCTATGCTCCCTGCGCAAGGCTTAGTGCATAAAGGTGATGTACAGGCGCACACACCCAGAACTTCTTTGCCGCAAGTCCGGACTCCCCTCTGCTATGCTGGTTACCAGGTTGTGTTCCTGATAAGTGCCCCATTGAGGTTGTTGGGTTCATGTCATCCAAAAAGGAAAAATGTCAGCGTGGGAAGCAGATTCCCCATAAAGACTGTCATAACCACTGTCTTTTCTGTTTGGCTGCTTCCCATGACCATAAGCTATGTTCGGTCTGCCATGCTTTTGTCCCTAATACTCTACATAGTCATCTCTCCTCTTTATCTATTTACTTTGAAAACCAGCGTCTTAAGCTTTTGGCTCAAGGTGCTATGGCAGAATCTTCCCATCCCAAGGGTCAGATGTCTGCCAAGAAAAAGGCCAAAAACTTGTCTGATATGGCTGCTGTCCAGCCTCCACCAGACATCTCTCATGAGACTAGTTAAAGCCCAGATGATCATCTGGTGGTTGCGTCAGATTCCTCTGCCATGATCCTGACAGAGGCCAGCATGGATCTGACTTCTCACATGTCCTCGTAGATGTTACAAACATTAGCTGCCAACATTGAGGGGGAACTTTGTCTGATTATATCAAAGGGACCAAGGGGGATTCCGTATATTTTAGGGAGGAAATCCCTATTACACTTATTAAATGTTGCCAGGGTTCAGAAAAAGAAACAGAAAACCAAGCACATTTCACCTGTAGCTGAGGATCCCCAATGTGAATAGCAGGATTTTACACAGAGATTATTTAATACCTTGATGGATTTAAAGCCTCATCAAAGGATTGTCTATGCCTGTCATCTCCCCAGTAGACTCTTCAGATGAAAAACTGGATTCTGGGGAAGAATGCCTGGCTTACTAATGTCAAATTTCTTCCCCCTTGGACTATGTTTCAGAAGAAGATGATACTGTTAGTCCACATTCCCCTCTGGAGGAACTCTCCTGTGGGGGGATACTGTTGTCTGCATGATGGAGTGTTTTAAGTGGGATTGTTCTCAAGTCTCTGACATTCAGAAAAGGTATTATGAACTACTCCAGATGGAGTCTCCTAAGGCGTCAGCTGTTCCCCCTATGCTGGCTACCCTCCTGGATACCTTTTCAGCAGCTTCTTCTGCGGCCCCTGATTCTTAACCCCCTGCACCCCAAAAACTGACAGATTTTACCTGACAAATTCAAATTTCATTATAAATGCCCTTCTGCTGTCCCTTCTGTAGTGTATGTCTCTTTTGACAAGCCCTCCAAGCTGTTGCCCTCTACCAAGTTGCTTTCTTCAGATAAGGATAGTAGGGTTATGGAGGAGCTGAGCAAAAAGGATGTTCATCATGTTTCACTGTTGCAGTCATTACTCTTGGGTTATCCTGCTGGCAGGCTACCCTCAGTCGGCCAGAATTCCAAAGTCTAGGTCCGGCGTCGGTTGCTGTCGCCTCTTCCCTGATGTCAGTGTGCCAGGGGTATAAAAGATGCAGCCGACGCCATTTTCTTCATTCTTTCTTGCCGCGCGGTGCCCGAATCAAAAGCAGTTTGCAAATGCCTGTCGGCCGACTCCTGAGATATTCAAATCCGAATTTCAGAACCAAAGTCTTCATTAAAGCTAAATACCCCATTGGGGAAACTTTTTTCTTGCTCCAGACCGATGTCAGAAAAAGTTAACAATTGTATTTCTTGTGGGAAGCAAATACCGCATAAGGATTTTCACTCTTACTGTATTCCTTGCCTAAGCCCTGATCACAACGTTGCTAGCTGTCGGTTTTGTGCTAGATTTAACCGACGCACTATTAAGCGTTGGTTCGATTTTGTATTTCATTACTTTGGCTGAAGATTTAATTATGTAATGCCGTTGGACCAGCCGACAACCGGAGTTTACAAAAAATGCAAGGACAAGGAAAAGGATAGGCATCCAAGGTCCAAAACCGACGACGAGGCCTCTGCTAGGCTAGTCGCCGGTTCTCAGTGAGGCGCTTTCACAGTCCCTGGTGCCCGCTACCTCAGAGCCACAGGCTGCTCCCGACTCCCACGTGGAGCCGACTGGGCCTCTGGATACTCAAGGTATTGGACACTCGGAAATTATTCCCTCAGATGGGTCCAGAGCCGCTGAGCAGGCATCTGCTTCTGAGGGTGTCTTCAGACCTACACAACTATATATTAAGCCATCTTCAGCTTCAAAGACAAAGACTCAACCAGCTCTAAAGACAAAGAAACAAGTACAGCATTCTCCTGCTCAGACTTCCATGCTTAAAAAACAGATGCTCAAAATGACCAAAGACCTAATTACTTTGATCAGGGGTTCCCACCCCCCTCCTGATAAGAGGCCTAGGCAAGAGACAGAGTATGATTCTTCTGATCAGGTTTCTATTTCCTCTGATTCCTCTCATGAACAGGATTACTCCATGCTTCCCAATGAGGATTCTGATGCTAAAGATTCCATTCCTTCAGCCTCTCCTCCTGAGGATTATTCTTTTGGGGAAACCCTAAATACCATGAGGGAGCATTTCCACTGGGAGAGCCAAGATTATTCTGAATCTAAAAAAAGGCTCAGAGACTTTCTGCTACTTCCTCAGCACAGACCCGTTGCTATTCCACCTGTTCTAGACATTGTAGATGATGTATTTTCAGAGTCCGGCCTGTCCCCTGACTATTTACCCCCGTGCACCTGCTAAGCCAGACAGATACTACAGGGTCCCGGATTCTCATAAATTCCTATATAAAAACCCCGCTGCTGACCCAGAAACTATATCTCAGGGTCTCAAAGGGGGGGGGGGGTCAAAGCTTCCACTGCAAAAAACCCTGTCCCCTTTGATAGGGATTCTAGGGCTCTAGAGAGATGGGGGGAAAAGTCTACACTTCTGCTACCCTGGCTGTAAGGGCTTTAAATTGTCAGTTTCATATGCTTAAATATCAGCAATATTTAATGTCACTGCTTAAACAGAAATTGTTGACAAATACTGAGTGTTCAGAGAACAAGGAATGGCAGGATTTATTGCATGCAGCTGAACAAGTGGGAAAGCATACTTTGCAATGTGGATATGATTCACTGGAGGCCTCTTGCAGGGCCGCTGTTACAGGTTCTGTTATTAGAAGGCATGCTTGGTTAAAGGAACAGAATCGGCCTGATCATGTTAAAGCAAAATTATTAGATGCACCGTTACAGCATGATACTTTGTTTGATACTAAAGCAGAGGAGGTGTTGAAAAAAATGGAGGAGAAAGCAAAATCCATGCAGACAGTCAAGGATTTCTTACAGGTACAGCCACCCAGGTTTAGCAGGAACTGGCCTTCTAAAAATTGGTCCTTTCCAGTGTCAGACACGCTACAAAGAGGCAGGTACAGGCGTCCTAGAGGCAGATCTCAGCCCCAAGGCTCATACAGGCATAAACAATGGGGTGCTCCTACCTCCTAAAGCGGAGAAGACAAGTCACAACCTTATAGGAAACAGTCCCAATGACTTTCCTCTACCAGATTTAAGCACTTTTCTTTTGGCAGCCCCCTTGGGGGGAAAACTAGCACTTTTTTCATCAAATTGGAAAATGGTTACCCGAGACAAATGGGTCCTGAACATAGTGTCCCAAGGCTACAGGTTCCAATTTCACACTCTACCAAGGTCAAACGGTATGCCAGACCTGCCACACAATCAATGGGCAGAGGCACAAAAACAAATTACAGCCCTCATGGACATGAGGGCCATTCCGCAAGTACCACAACAAGAGCAGGGGCAAGGATTTTACTCCAGACTTTTCCTAGTACCCAGAAAGGACAAAACCTGGAGACCAGTACTGGACCTGTCTATACTAAATACATTTCTGGAAGTTCCAAAATTCAAGATGTTGACTCTACAGCAGCTACTGCCCATGCTGGGCAAGAAGGTTTGGCTCATAACTTTGGATCTAAAAGAGGCATACCTGCATGTCCCAATCAGACAATCGTGCAGAAGATACCTCAGATTCATAGCTGGCTCAATGCATTACCAATTCTCTGCACTGCCCTTTGTCTTACCTACTGCACCCAGGGTCTTCACAAAATGCCTGGCACCAGTAATTGCGTTTTGCAGACAAAAAGGAATTCAAATATATCCCTACTTGGGACGACTGCCTAATTCAAGCAGAGAACAAAGACATTCTTCTAAAGCATCTGGCGTTTGTAAAAAGATTACTAATTGGCCTAGGGTACACAGTAAACGAAAATAAATCAAAACTAGTGCCCTCTCAAGAGATAATATTCCTGGGTGCAAGCTTAAATACAACTGCCCAGATGGCTTATCTCACGCCAGACAAACAAAAGCATCTGACTACTTACTTCAAGAAATTGGCAACAAAAACCCACTTATCTACAAGGAAAATCCTGCAGGCCTTGGGTTTCATTGCATCCTGCATTCTACTAATTCCATGTGCCAGACTACATATGAGGAAACTGCAGTGGCATCTAAAAAGTGTTTGGACTCAGCATTGCCACAGCCTGGAGACAGTAATTGCACTCATTCCCTGCCTGCAACAGGAGTTTCGATGGTGGGCAGAAGCCTGTCACCACAACAAGGGTCTGCCATTCAGTCTACCCACAGCCAGACAGACACTGACAAAAGATGCATCAGATTATGCCTGGGGGGGGCCCATATGGCAGGAAAATGTATTCAGGGCACTGGCCTGCAAACCAGATGCATCTTCACATCAATCAAAAAGAGATGCTAGCTGTTCAAAATGCCCCGACAGCTTTCAAGGACCTGCTTCATCCAGGACAGTTACTGATAAAGGCAGACAACACTACGGTCATGTGGTACATAAACAAGCAGGGAGGTACACATTCCTACCCCCTCTGCAGACAAGCAATGACCTTATGGGACACAGCATTGGCTTTTCAAGTTCACCTGCAAACACAATTTCTGCCAGGAAAACAAATACTCTGGCAGACGAACTAAGCAGAAACCTCATGGATCCCCACAAATGGAAACTGGATCCACAAGTCTTCAGCATGATAATAAGGAAATGGGGATGCCCAGACATAGATCTATTTGCCTCCCCTCACAACTGCCAATTGCAGAGATTTTGCACACGGATTTATCACAAGTAAGCATGGAAAGTGGACGCCCTATCCTTCAGCTGGAAAAATCTAACAGTGTATGCCTTTCCTCCACTGCCTCTCCTTCCCAGGGTACTCCTAAAGGTCAGACAAGAGAAACCAAAAATGATACTGATTTCACCAGACTGGCCACGCCAACAATGGTACCCAGTCCTAAAGACCTTGTCTCAAGGTCCAGCATGGATATTGCCTCAATCTTCTCACTTGCTGACCCAACAAAACAATCCGATCCTGCACAGCCAACTCAGGACCTTAAATCTTGGCAGCATGGCGGATAATGTAGCCATTCAGAACACTCCTCTTTCAAAAGCTGTTATGGATGTTATCTTGGAGGCCAGGAGGCCCAGTACCAGAAAATCTTATGCAGAGTAATGGAAGAGATTCTGTGCTTGGAACAAGGAACAAGGCATTGACACGTGTGTACCAAATATCCCTCAGATTTTACAATACTTAACTGAGATGCTGAACAAAGGCCTTTCTTTCTCATCAGTTAAGATTCATGCCTCTGCCATTTCAGCCCATTACAATGCGGAACCACCTATCTTTTCTCATCCTTTAATAAGGCAGTACCTCAGAGGGGCCAAAAACATTAGGCCTCCAAGGAGACCACCAATTCCAGCCTGGGACCTCAATTATGTTTTGGAAAAACTCACACTGCCTCCTTTCGCGCCAGCATCAACAGCAGATATAAAATTCTTATCCTGGAAAACAGCTCTGCTCCTAGCAATAACCTCTGCAAGGCAACTCTCGGAGTTACAAGCACTCATGGCTGTGGAACCTTTCATCATTTTTCATCCAGACAGGGTTTCTCTGAGGACAAACCCTACATTTATGCCTAAGGTGGTGTCCAGTGTGGCCCTCAACCAAACCATTCACTTGCCTACCTTTTATCCAAATCCACAGAACAAGGGTGAGAAAATTCTGCATTCTTTGGACATACACAGGCAGCTAAGCTTCAACTTGGACAGAACTAAAGCTTTTCAGAAAGACTGAGCAACTTTTAGTGTCATACGATGCAGGATCACAAGGAAAGGCTATCTCAAAACAGACTATTTCTAAATGGATAGGCCATTGCATCCGTTTCTGCTATTCTCAACATGGCAAATCAGTGCCTAAGGGCATTAGGCCTCATTCCACCAGAGCAGCAGCCTTCCTCAGAGGAGTACCAACCAAAGATATCTTAGAGGCTGCAACCTGGAGTTCAGTGCACACCTTCACAAAACACTACCACTTACCTCTTTACTCGAAGTCCAGAGCAGGCTTTGCCACTGCAGTCCTGCAGGGCCTCATAGCCTCTCCTAATCATATTTAGCCCAGCCACCCATCCTCAGCTTTGGGATTCAACCCAAGAGTTATGACTACAACAATGAAACATGATGAACATAGTACAGTTGTGTACCTACCATAAATGTAGATGTTCGAGTGTATTCACTGTTGCAGTCCAGGTTACCCACCCACCATCCCCCTTTTCTTTGCTGGGCCTTATCTGCACTTCTCTATCCTATACAACCTATTTGGTGTATTTGCTTGTAGATGAAGGAAATGTTATTTTTGTGCATGCATTTTTATTGGCATATTTTTCAGCCTTCCAATTTGGGGGCACCTAACATCTGGGGCAAGAAAAACTGAAGAACATGGCGTCGGCTGCATCTTTTATACCCCTGGCACACTGACGTCAGGGAAGAGGCGACAGCAACCGACGCCAGACCTAGACTTTGGAATTCTGGCCGACTGAGGGTAGCCTGCCAGTAGGATAACCCAAGAGTAATGACTGCAACAGTGAATACACTCGAACATCTATATTTATGGTAGGTACACAACTGTACTTTTTCACTGCTGACACTATCCTTTGACTCATTAACTACCAGACCCATATAATCAGGCATGTTTTGGCCCTCCTTTCCCAGATTTCCAAAGTGGTTTCTGAGTAATAGGCTTTTGCACTTTTCTTGTTGGGCTCAACCTCTCAGGTTGCTCACCCCTCTGTCAAATGCAGTTCCAGTGCAGCTGATGTCTCCTCTGCTGCCTTTGGCTCATTTATGAGGTGTTAGTCTTTGTTTTGTCTTCAGGCTTTGCATGGTGACATTAAGGCTAAACTGTTCGATGCTGCTTTGAATAATAAAAATTTTTTTGGTACTGCTGCTGCTGAACATTTCAAGTCTCTCCAGGATAAGGGTAAAGCCTTGCAGAAGTTGAAACACATTTTTGTTTCTCCTGTTCCTTGGTTTTAGTAAAATTATCCTCCCAAGGCTACTTTTGTTCGTAGGCAGTCTTGCCCTCCACCTAAGGGAAAAAAGGGTTCTAGACATGTGCCTCCTGCTAAGTTTGCTTAAACCCCTTCCTCCCAGAAACCTACTTTTCAGGATAAGCTGGGTTCCATTTGACAGTTTGTTTCCCTTTTCCTTGGCCAGGTTCCCTTAGTCCTCCATCTTCTCCTGTCTCTTTCAGATTGGTTAAAGATCACATCAGATTCTTGGGTTGTGTCCATTATCTGCCAGGGATGTTTCACAGTTTAGTTCCATTTTGGGCATCCCTCAACCTCCTCGGGAACAATGACATTTTTTCCCCAGAGGTGCTCCATTTTCTTTTGGTTTAAGGCACCATTCAGGCTGTGCCTCCTGCCCAGGTCGGGAGGGGTTTTTATTCCAGAATGTTTTTGCTTCCAGAAAGATGGGGCACTTAGAGACCAATTCTAGATCTTTCCCAGATCAACTCCCTTTTCAGGATTCCTTCCTTCCTTTTCGAATGTTGTCTTTTCAGAATCTTTTTCCCCGTCTTCTACTCCAGGCCTTTCTGGTAACTCTGCATCTCAGAGTTGCCTACCTCCATATCTTCATCCACTCCCTTTTCAAGAAATGTTTACTTTTCTCTGTTTTTTCCTTGCATTTTTAGTTCTCTGTTTTTCTCTTTGGTGTCTCTACTGCCATAGAGCTGTTCACCAAGTGCCTCACTCCTTTCATTGCCTTTCACAGGATGAGAGTTCAGATTTTTCCCTATCTGAAGTCTGCTCAATCAAGCTTCTTACCCTGATGCTCTGCTTCATGATCTCCAGTCTACTCTTTCACTGTTACAGAGTCTGAGATTCACCATAAACTTCCAGAACTCAGCTCTGATGCTTTCTTAGGATCATATTTTCCTCTTTTGCAGGCTTCAAACCATCCCCCCTGCTGGCATCTGTGCCTGACCCTAAGGCCCTCTCTCTCTCTGCTTTTTTCCAGTCTTTTTGTCCTCTGGCTTCAGTCACGACCAGGGACTTTCTCAGGGTCCTTGGGTTCATGGTTTCCACCATTCCCATGCACCTTCTGGCCAGGCTCAAATTCAGTGTCTCTAGACTCTTTATCAGAGGTTAGACCACATCAGTATAAATGAGATAAAGACTGTGCTTCTACCTCTTCAGGCATTTCATTCCTTTATTCATACTGGACCCCTCAGGATTTTCACAGACAACGTGGTATGTCAACAAGCAAGGAGGTTCAAGGTCCCATCTTCTTTGCAGACTAGCTGTTCAGATGTGGTATCTAACTGTCCAGTATTGAGTGACTTTTCTGGCAGTTTGCATTCTCTTGGAGCACAATCTGTGATGCTTTGAGAAGGTACATCACACAAGCTCACAGATGGATGCTTCACAGAGATGTCTTCCTGGACATTGTCCATTGGTTGGGTATTCTTCAGGTTGATCTTTTTGCCTCCAGTCTGAACAGACAACTTTTTCTTTTCTGTTCCAGGGTCCCAAGTCCTCCAGCTTGGAAAGTGGGCACCTTATCTTTTCTTTGAAGGGGATGTTTCTACATCTTCTCCCCTTCCCCTGTTACCATGAGTCTTACACAAAATCAAGACAGGACTCTCCAAAATCTTGCTTGTGATTCCCTTTTCACCTAGACAGCATTGATTCCCCCTTCTTTCTCACTTAGCCAAAGGCAATCACCACAAGTTACCTTGCTGGGTGAATCTACTGTCAGGGTTTGATCTCTTTTAGGCACTTCTTTTCTGAGGATGTGCTTTGGGTCCTGCAGGAGGCCAGGAAAACCCACTACCGGGAAATCATACTTGTCCAAATGAAAAAGATCTCTCTTGCTGTCAGTATCCCCTGTCTGTGGAAGTTCCTCTGGTTCTCTTATTTGTGTGATCTGCTGCATGCTGGGTTAGCATATTCTTCAGTTAAAACTCACCTGTCAGCAATTTCTGCTGGTCTGCCCTGGACTTCTTCTCTGGCCTTTAGATTTGAGGTCAAGCAATTTCTTAAAGGCGTCCTTCTTATCAGGCCTCAGAGGAAGCCAATTCTGCCTTCCTGGGACCTCAGTTTTGTACTTGAAAAAATGATTCAGTCGGCTTTTGAGCCTGCTTCCTCAGCCTCCTTACAACATTGTATTTGAAAGACTGTTCTTTTGGCTCACTTCAGCCAAGAGAGTATCTGAACTTCAGGCTCTCATGGCCATTCATCCTTTATTAGTTTTCCACAGAGACAGGGTGTCCCTTCGTACCAACTCTTCTTTTATGCCCAAGGTGGTCAGTGAGTTGTCCATTAATCAGTGTATTCATCTACCTTCCTTTTTTCCTTCAAAGCAGTCTGCTAGTGAGAAGGTTCTTCACACCTTGAGTTTACATAGCTATGTCGGATATTAGTTAGATAAAACTAAAGTTACTTGCAAATCAGAGCAGCTTTTTGTTTCCTTTCATCCCAGGTCCTTGGGCTTGGCTGTTTCTAAGCAAACCTTCTCTTCCTGGATTTCTAAAGCCATTTCTTTTGTTGTTATTTTCATGGTAAATGTTTTCCTCATCAGTGAAGTCTCATTCTATCAGGGCTGTTACCTCTTCTGGTGCTTGTTCAGTCTGAGGTTGAATACCAGTTCCATCCTTGAAGCTGCTGTTTGGTCCTCTGTTCATACTTTCACTAAGCAGTACAAGTTGGATGTTATTTCCAGGGCCAGAGCTATCTTTGCCAGGGCTATTCTGCATGGGTTTCTGGAGGGCTCTTCTGTGCAGTCCTTCTCCCAAGCTTTCTCTTGAGCTTTTGTACTCTCCCTTAGGTTAAGAATACTGTAACAGTGAAATGGAAGGAAGGACATAGTACAGTTGTGTAAAATATTACCATAGCAGTAGATGTCCTGCTCTTCACTGTTGTAGTATTCACTCCCTCCCTCCTGCTCCCTCTGTTGTAGCCTGTTCTTTGTTGCCGTCCTGGATAAAACTCTTCTACTTTTTCTCTTTCTGGATGCACATGTTTTCCTTGTCCCTAATGACATCCGGTTCTTACTGGGGATGTCCTTCATGGATGCATCTGCAGTCATTACAGCTGGGGTTGTCCTGTCGTCAGGCAGCCCTTCAGTCAAAACTGTACTTTTTTTAGTTCTGAGTGTGTTTGTCCGTACATCACCTTTATGCCCTGTGCCTTGCACGTACATGTGACATACAACACCTATAAGTGCTAAAAGCTTTGGTTTACTGTCTGGACATTTGGCTGTCATTATCAGGAGAGCCCATAGGTAATGAATACAGCAACAGTGAAGAGAAGGACATCCACTGTTGTTAAAACTTTTACACAGCTCTGCTATCTCCCTCAACCTCAGAATTCCTGACTTACACTGGACATTGTAAAGATCTTGTTGAGGCAGTACTGGATACAAAATCCAACGCTGTGACTGCAGTGGAAGAGTCAGCTGCTGCACTTTATCTTCATCCAAATTATATGGAAAAAGCACATGACAACAAGCTCCTTCTGGGTGGCTTTGTGCTGTTTGTTTGCTTCTGTCCTCATGGTAACATTGACCAGATTGCATGTTCTGAAAATTCTGTGGTACATTAAAAAACGAGAGCAATATCTTCAGCCTGTAGAGAGAGTTTTACCATTGATTTCCTCTATCCAGAGGATGAGCTGATGATGGGCGCACCATGTATAGGCCACTCCAGGGGGTGTCATGTATGGCTGTGCATGGTTCTCAGACACTGATCGTGGATGCATTACTTTTCACTTTTGGAGCTCATAAGTTTTCTAAAAAGTCCGGAGCAGGTGGGGCAAACAGGGCAGTCAAGCACCTGAATCTAAAGGAAATACATTCATCTTTGCCCTTCAGATCTACAAATTAAGCTAGAAATCAGTGAGGATGATAACTTGCGGAAGGCTCTCCCTCTTACAAGACAATTGGCTTTCTGTAACAAAGGACCAATGGGTCTTAAGAACATTTTTCAGGGATACAAATTCTCTTTCAGTGAACTCCCAATTCCAAGAGGGTACCCAGACTTGCCTCCAAATCAGTGGGCAGAGGCATTGAAACAGGTCCAAACTCTCATATCCCAGGGGGCAGTAGAACCTGTCCCCTCAGATCAAACAGGCAAAGGCTTTTATTTCAGACTATTCCTTGTTCCCAGAAAAGAGGGCACTTGGCGCCCCATCCTGGATCTATCCATTCTGAACACTTCACTGGTGGTCCCCTGATTCAAAATGCTAACTTTGCAGCACCTGCTGACTATGCTAACAAAACATGCCTGGCTAGTGACCCTAGACCTAAAAGATGCCTACCTCCACATCCCCATCAGGGAATCGTGCAGGAAATTCCTGCACTTCAGAGCAGGCTCACAACACTTTCAGTTCTCTGCGCTGCCCTTTGCTTTATCTACTGCACCCAGAGTATTCATCAAATGCTTGGCCCCGGCCATACCATTCTGCAGACAGAGAAGTATACAGATTTACCCTTACCTGAATGACTGCCTCATTCAGGCAGAGTGCAAAGAAAAGCTGCTCTAGGACATTCTCTTTGTCAAATCACTCCTAACTTCCCTAGGGTTCATCTTCAATAAGAAGAAATCAAAGCAAAACCCCACCAGGAAGATCATTTTCTTGGGAGCTGTGCTAGACACAACATCCCAAATGGCCTTCCTGTCCCCGGAAAAGCAGAGCTTTCTGCCTCTCTACTTTACACAGCTGGCTTCCAAAGGTAACCTCACTGTGAAGAAGTTCCTGCAAGCCCTGGGGATACATGGCATCTTGCATCCTTCTCATTCCACTGGCCAGGCTTCACATGAGAAAACATCAGTGGTATCTAAAGATACTTTGGTGACGGCACTCTCAGTTCCTAGAGACCTCTCTCCCTCTGATCCCATGTATAAGGGCCGAGTTTCTCTGGTGGGCAGGCAGAGGCCTGTACCAGGAACAAGGGCCTTCCCTTCATCCTCCGCCCTACCAACCAGACCATCACGACTGACAGCTCAGACATTGCTTGGGGTGCTCATCTAGCAGGCAGGTGCACCCAAGGTCTTTGGGATGCTCAGCAACTTCACTTGTACATAAATCAGTAAGAAATGATGGCAGTACAAAAGGCTCTGACATCTTTCAAACCCCATCTCAGGCCAGGGCTGTCCTTATAAAAAAGACAACACCACAGTAATGTGGTACATCAGCAAACAGTGGGGGACCCAGTCCTACCCCTTGTGCAGTTTAGCCATGAGCCTCTGGCTTACAGTCACCTCCATGGGTCTACACCTAATTGCTTAATACCTACCAGGGGTCAACAACACCCTGGCAGACTACCTAAGCAGAAACTTACTGGACCCTCACGAATGGCAGCTTCACAAGGAAACCTTTCTGCAAATCTTTCAGGAGTTGGGTACGCCGGAAGTGGGTCTCTTTGCCTGGCACCTCAACCACTAGCTGCAAAAGTTCTGTACCAGGGAGTATCACCTTCTAGCGTGGAAGGTGGATGCCTTGACCTTCCCCTGGAACTCCCTCTTTGTGTACGCATTCCCTCCTCTGCCCCTTATTCACAAGGTACTGATCAAAATAAGGGAGGAGAGACCAAAGGCCATCCTCATTGCTTCAGATTGGCCCAGACAGCATTGGTAGCCCTTACTGTGCAGCCTGACCTTACAGCCCCCCAAGCAGCTTCCCCTGATCTCAGACCTCTTGTCCCAGGTGAGGGGGAAGATACTGTACCCAGACTTACAGACTGTCAGTCTTTCAGCTCTTTCAGCATGGCTTATACCTTAAAAGCTAACAAGGAGTCCCTGTTAAGCAAACAGGTCCTAGACATTATCACAGAGGCCAGAAGGCCCAGCACCAGAAAATCATATGCAGAGAAATGGAAAAGATTCTGCTCTTGGAGCCAGTCCAAAGGGGCCAGTATCTCCCATCCTTCCATCCCTCTTATCTTGGATTGCCTAGCCGAGTTGCTCAATAGTGGCCTCTCTTTCGCCTGTATTAAAATCCATGCCTCAGCCATTTCTGCCCATTACATTTCAGACCCACCCCTCTTCTCTCATCCTTTGATTAAGCAGTTCCTCAGTGGGGCTTCTAATATCAGACCTTCCAGGAGGCCTGCCACACCACCCTGGGTACTTGAATTATGTTCTAGAAATACTAACCTCACCTCCTTTCAAACCTGCTTCTTCTACAGAATTGAAATACCTCTCCTGGAAGACTGCCTTCCTACTAGATATCACCTCAGCCAGAAGGGTATCAGAACTTCAGGCTCTCATGGCTGTTGAGCCCTTCAGCATTTTCCATGCAGACAGGGTCTCCCTGAAGACTAACCCCTCATTTATGCCCAAGGTGGTATCTGATGTGACCCTCAACCAGGCCATACACCTACTCACCTTCCTTCCCAACCTTCAAAACAAGGGGGAAAGAATTCTACACTCGCTAGACGTGCACAGACAACTCAGATATTGTCTGGACCATACTAAACCATTCAGAAAAACAGACCAACTACTTGTCAGCTTTACCCCTGGGGCAGAGGGGAAGCCCATTTCCAAACAAACCATTTCCAAATGGATATCCCACTGTATCCATTTCTGCTACAGACTACATGGGAATCCCCCCCCCCTTTAAGTCTATCCGTATCCATTCCACTAGGGCAGCCTCCACTTCCAAAGCCTTCCTCAGAGGAGTCCCCATCAGGGACATCTTGGAAGCTGCCACCTGGACCTCTATCCATACCTTTACAAAGCTTTACCACCTACCTCTTTTTTCTAAGTCTAGGGCAGGGTTTGCCTCCTGCAGTTCTGCAGGTCCTGTTGACCCATGCCTAGGACTCTAAGCTATCCTCCCACTCCTCAGCTTTGGGAGTCCTCCCATAGTTGATGACTGCAACAGTGAATCACAAAGAACATAGTACAGTTGTGTACACTTCCCATAAATGTAGATGTTCGAGGTGTATTCATTGTTGCAATCCTGGCTTCCCTCCCTCCATCCCCCATATAGCATCTTCCCCTAGGGGGACATAAGCTACCCACAGTGGCTTTTAGCCACCAGGACCACTTTTCCTTATTTCCTTGTGCTTCTGACTGGTTAGGGCAAGAAAAACTGATGTAATGACATCAGCTGCCTTGCTTTATAGCACTGACGATCTGACGTCAGACTACAGGCGACAGCAGCCGACGCGAAAAACATTGACTCTGGTATTCAGGATGGACGATGGCTACCACAGCAGGGATCACCCACAGGTGATGACTGCAACAGTGAATACACTCAAACATGTACATTTTAAGAGTACACAACTGTACTTTCTACACCTGTGCCTACAATTAGTGGACATGCAGAGGCTGTTAAGATGTGTTGATGGCAAAAGACCATGTGGCTGTGTATTTTGCACATTTTGTAAGACTATTATTTGAGAGCTTTTGATTTACTTGTTAAATGAAACGTATGTACTGGTTTTGAGACTGATAATGTAGTTAACTAGATATTGCATTTCTTGTATGGTGGAATCATCTAGGGGTTTTTAAAATGTCATTCTAATGTATGTTTTATATCAACTTGTTCCTTTTTATGGAAGTTGTCATCTGCTATTGTGGAAAAGGCTAGGGATATTTTGCTTCTTTAGTGTTCTGATTTTGTTTTTCTTTGTTGTTTTTTGCCCTTGAAGCTGCAAAGTGTCAGGCCTCCCATGTATAAAACCTGGCCCATTTGTTCCCTTGCCCAGGAATTTCACTCAGGATTAGGGTGAAACTGTTCAGAGGGGTACATTATTAAGGCAACCATGAGGGCCACTCTTTACCTCAGAAAGAGCATTGAAATGAGGACATTTGTAATGATCTAACCATGCGATTTGTATCACCAATAAGTCACACAGTGTCGTATCCATGTGAGTATATGCTTTTGCTCACCAATATTTAAGGGTACCACCAGACAATGTCTTGATTAGCCTAACACACTCCAGGCTTTACATCTGAATTGTTGCCCCTTCTCCAAGGGATTGTGGCAGTCTCTAGTATGTACACGCCAATGATTCCCATAAAGTCTATCAGCTATGTGAGCTTCTAACTGAACTTGGGCAACTTGTGTCATATTCAGGCCTTTATTCCCCTACCCCACCGGTGCTGACTTTGTTTTGTCAAAAAAAAAAAAAAAATGAGGGACCAACAAAATGTTTCAGGACTGGCCAAACTGTTTTTCATCTGATGATACTATAGGAATGGAGTAGGCAATAATTCCTTTCCCTCTGGGAGAAGAAGGGAACTGAATTATATTTGATGTTTTTTCTGTTGGTATTGGCTATAGTATGAGCTTTTCTTCTTAGATGTAGCAACCAACCATCCCCTCCCCCATGGCTTGATAAGTTTGTTTTTTCAGGCATGATCACTGCAGCTTTACGATTCCCTTTCCAGATAACCTTGGTTCTGGTTCATTGCCTTAGAGACCAACCTTCTACATAGGTCTTTCCCAACTCTCTACCTTCCTTCTTGTCCTGATGTCTCCTTCTTCTTGTGTGGTTTTACTGCTTGGGTATCAGCCCAGCCATAAATCTTATCAAGGAGTGCCTTCTGTATTCATTATAACAGCTACATTCTCACCTTATCAGTATATCTATGAAGATGGTCTTTCCTTATACATGATGGGTGCTTTCCCTCTATCAGCCTAAGGGCAGGTGGTCTCTCCATCAAACTGTAAGCTGGGCAAGTAAATACTTGTATATTGCTTGTTAGCAGAGGGGAGGGGGTGCAAATGTCGTTCTTGAGTTTTCAGGTGATTGGTAATGGCAAGGGGCCAACCTGGTGGACACATAAGATGAATTTGTTTCCAGTGCTTTATGATATTGCATGATTTTCAGAGGTGCACATTAAAACTTTTAAATAACAGATGCGAAGTGCTAATTGTTAGGTCGTGTGATTGGGTTTTATGTTGTCTTAACAAAAATGTTTATCTTTGTAGATATGCAGGAAGGTAAGAATGTTTCACTTATTTTTGTCTAAAGGTCATGAATGCTAGATATATTCATGTCTCAGTTGTGATATTTCTAAATCTGAAGTCTGCTTATGATAAGCCACCAAAAATACCTTTCCCACTTGTAGATAGAAAGTGCATCCCTCATTTATAAATCATAACATGGTAGTAAGTCTGACAATGTCTTAAAGACTTGCTGCATTTTAGAATACGTTGTATTATAACTCAGAATAGTCTTTTTTGTACAGACAGTCTTTACCAATACTAACTAGTTTATCAAGGTGTATAACAGATTTTAGCTGTGGACATGACAGCAAACATTGTGTCTTATTGTGTGGGATTACCCATACTTTCAAGTTTTTTGTCATTCAGAAGATGGGAGAGAACAAGAGAGGAGGGGACATAATTAACTACACCCTTGAGAATGAAATGAAATGGATCATTAGACTGAGGGCAGAGCATTACCCAGGCCTGAATGACAAAGTACAAGTTAGACCTTTCCTTAGGAGTAGGAAATTACATGTACCTAAGTAGTGGAGGCAAGATGTCAACTATCCCCACTATGACCCTCTATGTAGTATTGGTGAATTTATTCCACTGCTTGGGAAAATCCTGTAACAAAATTATTCATATATCACTACTGACATATTATTGTAGTATGTTTTTGTTTATGAGATTATCTGATTTTAAATTTATGTCTGCTTATCATTTTTGTTCGTAACTATCAATGTCCTGTTTATATCTGCTTTTTATACATCCATCACTTTTATGGTGTGATAAGAATGTAAATATGTACAGACTCCCTATCTTCATTCAATTGTTCTTTACTTATCAGTTTTTTACTATTTAATAGGTTGATTATGATCTTTCATGAATATACCTGTAACTGTATTCTCATGCTCAGTCCCTGTTTTACCTATTTGGTGTTGGATATATTTACCCCTGTCTCATTGAATCTTTCTTAGGATTCATTTAAGAGTGGTTGAAGTAGCGGTAATATTTATAAACTACTCTACAGCTTGATGTCTTTAGGTACTAGGTTCCTCCCGGATAGTGGGACCTCTGATGTTCCCCCATTATATGTGCATATTCATCTTGTAAGGTGCTTATATGTTTTCTAGCGTCAAGGTAAATAAGCAGGCAAGATTTTCTTTATAGTAAAATTGAAATGTGTTTATGTACGCTATGCCTGAATTGTACTTATGCATTGGGAAATGGAGTTCGAGCTATGTTGATTTCGTCTAAACTTCTTTAGTCTCGACCCCTGTTACTTTGAGTGATCTCCCGGTTTTTATGAGAGAGAGTGGATTTTAAATTTTAAATGATAATTTTAAATCTTAATGCACCCTCTGTATAGTGTGGAAATAACCACCAGACTGTTGTATTTGTCCAAGTGTACGTTATCAATCGCCCCCTTTAAATGCGAGCTGATGACGTATCCGTGAGTGGTGTATCTGGATAACGCACCACGCAAGGTTTACAGAGGAGGAAGGAAACTTGGTTAGGTCTGTATGTAAAGACATTGCTCGTATATTTTTTCAGCAGTAAGTCTACAATCAATTTTAACGCTTAGCTTTGAGCCAAACGCAATGTAATGTCTGTATGCTGCCTGGATGATCTGCCGGCAGAGAATGTTGTCGTCTTTTTAGAGATGATTATTTTAAGTAAATGTTTTATTTGGGGATTTTAGACCTGCATTTATGTTTCGTTCATGTAGTGGGTGTTTTACATGAATTCTGCTTCGGCGCACTATTATGTATATTATTGTATATATAACGAAGTGCACATAGTGTTTGTTTAGAAACTGTCTATTTACCAGCATGACAGTAATGTACTTTGTTAAGAGTGTACTTTTCATGTGAAAGCAGGTATTGCTTTTCTTTGCATATGTGACGTTTTGCTCAACCAATAGGAGGATGAGCAATGTTTTTAAAAGTAGCTGTTGGTATTGTTTTATTGTTATACAGTCTGAAGAAGCCGAATGGCGAAAGCGCTCACTGTCATTAAAAGAATTATTGCTCCACATTGCTACTGATAGCGTGGTGATTTACTTTGATTTTCTTGGAAACGAAGAGTGGTTTAGTGAAAGGCTTCCCTTTCACACATTTTATATTCTTTGTGGTTTATTCGAAGCTGTGTACTGTTTCAAGGATTTGGATTTGGGCCTCCTTACACCAGCACCTGCTGCTATTTGGTTTATCATTATTGACTCTGCTGGTGTGCTCCCACAAATTCAGGTGTAGTTTTTGACTTTATTCATTTATATTGTTTTATATTCCTGAATTGTGGGTATGGCCGACAACATGGAATCTAATATTGAACTACCATACATACCAGAAACTGCCCAACCCAGGGATAGGTTGGGACGGTTTTATGCTTGTGTGACTGGCGAGGAGAATTTGCTCCTTTCTTATGAGCCGGATATTGGCTCAACTGATGGTGTGAACACGAGTGAGAATCAGTTGAACCTAACAGAAGACCTGTACACTTTGGAAACTGAGACAATTAAATTGAAGAAGTTACAGATCCAACGGCATTATTTTGAAGCGTGCTTGGACAAACATATCATTCCCCGAGGCCTACGTATTTTGAAAATGCCTACCTCAGGAGACACTATACCGGAATTGTTATTCCAATGGCAACAACTCAATATTGAGCTCAGTAATAATTATATGAAACTATTAATTAGGTTTCATTTGCCAGAGGAAGAAAGTCTCAGAATGAAAGTAAATGCTTTGTATGATACATTGACAAAGAAATATGTGAATGTTGGTTTAGAAACTAAGATAGAGAAAGTCATTGATAATGTTATGGTCTATGAGCGTAGGCTGATTGAACAAAAGAAGAATAAAATTATGAGGGATCTAAGGGACTTTAAGAGTTCTAATGTATTCACCTGGCCCAGGGAACGATTAACTGCGAACAGTAATAACGCTAATAATAATATACGTCCATTAAGTAATGTCAATGTACAAAAGTCCAATGTACAAACAGGGAAGGGGAATACTCCTACTACTGTTAAGGACTTAGACAGACAGCCAAGTCATAGAACAGTAGATGGTACTACTTGTGTAGGTACAAATACAAGAAGGAATGTTTCATATACGGAATTCGTTTTTCAAGAAGATGAAGGTAGAGATAATTCTAATAATTCTAACACAGGTACAGACAAGAATAACATCTTGGTTGTAGCAGACATACATGCTGCGCCACCACAACATGGCACTACTGCCATGAGCAATGGGGTTAGACAGGATGAAGTAGTCGTTAGAAGGAAGGTTACACAGAGTAACATTAATACCCCTTTCCCAATAGCACAGAAACAGCATTCAGGGAGAACAAGGTCCATGAGCAGAGGCAGACAAAAGAGAAAAGGATCTGGAGGGGAACAACAAGGACCAACCCTGAAAAGAATGTGGGAGAAGACGATTCACTAGTTGTGAATCTGTCTAATAAAGTTCTAAACGCATATGAGAAAGAGGTCTTAAACAAGGGTCTTAGCTTTATTCCCACTAGAAGGTAACATCGCGGACTCCATTATCGATATTAAAATGTTTGTAAGAAATATTCAGCTAAAACTTGATTTTGGTAATGTTGCTGAAAGACAGGACATCAGTAGATTTAAATGTAATAGTGTTTATATACCCCAGTTACATCCTTTGTTGGATGTATACTCTAAGATAACAGAGAATGATATATATGAACACTTTGAGAAAACACGTAATGTTCCTTACAAACAGAATTTAAGCTTTAAACATAGACAAGCACTCATGGACCTGAAAATGATGTCACACTTGTAATCAGACCGGCTGACAAAGGAGGACCAATTGTCCTTATGGATGTATCTGACTATAACAATAGGATGGGTACACTCTTGGGAGATATTGATTCTTACCAAAAGATAGATATGGATAAAGTTACAGAAAAGGTAACACATATTTATTATATGCTCGATGAATTATTAGCATCCAATAGCATTATGAAGGAGCTATATGAATACCTCAGAGTGAAGAACCCCCTCATTCCCATTATACAGGGGCTTCCCAAAGTCCACAAATCGATCAGTGACCCCCCTATGAGACCGATAGTAGCCGGTCAGGGTTGGGTGACAGAACCATTCTCTATTTTCATTGAATATCATCTTAGACCACTGGTTAATAACAATGGCTTTATTCTTAGAGACAGTAAACAGTTTTTACTGGATCTGTATGAATATATGAAACATTTGCAGGATGATGCTCACTATATCTTAGTTACACTTGATGTTGTGAGCCTTTTTACTGTTATCCCCAATGATTTAGGGGTACAGTAATGACAAGAATATCTTAAGATTCATTCTGATTTCACTTTGGTAAAAATAGAGTTTATTGCTCTGCTTTTAGAAACGGTTCTGTCCAACAATGTTTTCATGTTTGGAGACCAGTTCTTTTTACAGAAGGATGGCGTAGCTATGGGCACGTCCTGTGCCAATAGCTACGCCAACCTTGTCATGGCACGATGGGAAGAGAATTTCCTGTTTAACACACAACAGTTCCAGGAGAATGTTGGTTTTAGCGCAGATTTGTGGATGATCTTTTTTTCATCTGGAAAAGTGATAGAGAGAAACTGCTGGGTTTTGTTGAATGTATGAATAACTCCACTGACTTCCTTAAATTCACTTTGAAGTACTCAGAAGATCACATCTCATTTCTGGATGTGAATATCAACAGACTGAGTAGTGGGTTACTTAATACTAATATACACAGGAAGTTATGTCATAGGAACACCATCCTACATAGAGAAAGCATGCATCCTAAGTATGTGTTCGACAATGTCATGAAGGGCCAGATAATGAGGGCCTCCAGGTTGAACCCTACCAATGAAGGTTATGTGAATGAACTGAAGGAATTAAAAACCAGATTTGTGCAGAGGGGTTATGATGGAAACATCTTTGAAACTACTGCATTGAATGTAGATACCCTTAGAAGCACTAGGGCAAAACCCTACTTTTCAGACCCTTTACCAGTCCAGGTAATGGACACTACCCCAGTGTCCAATATGAATAGAACCTTCATGTTTTTTACTAAAGACTCTATAGATCTGAAACATATAATGGAGAAACACTGGGACTTATTGTTGTTAGACCCTGACCTGAAAGAAATTGTGGGAACACATCCAAGTATTACATATAAGAATCAGCCAAATTTGAAGAGGATACTATGTAAACCTAGGAATAACTTGGACACAGGGAGACAGAATACTAAATTAATTAATACAAGACCGTGTGGTAAATGTAACCAGTGCACATTTATTGATAAGACATTAAGTTTTGTACACCCAACCACTAAGCGCAGATATAATTTTTACACTAGGACTTCATGTGAAAGTTCACATATTGTATATATGGCAACCTCAAGCATGTGAAGCGTTCTATGTGGGTAAGACCAATAGGTCACTCAGAGAACGCGTCAGGGAACATGTATATCACATCAGGACAGGATTATTGACCAATGCCTTAGCAAAACACCATAAGGAAAGTGGGATTACCCATACTTTCAAGTTTTTTGTCATTCAGAAGATGGGAGAGAACAAGAGAGGAGGGGACATAATTAACTACACCCTTGAGAATGAAATGAAATGGATCATTAGACTGAGGGCAGAGCATTACCCAGGCCTGAATGACAAAGTACAAGTTAGACCTTTCCTTAGGAGTAGGAAATTACATGTACCTAAGTAGTGGAGGCAAGATGTCAACTATCCCCACTATGACCCTCTATGTAGTATTGGTGAATTTATTCCACTGCTTGGGAAAATCCTGTAACAAAATTATTCATATATCACTACTGACATATTATTGTAGTATGTTTTTGTTTATGAGATTATCTGATTTTAAATTTATGTCTGCTTATCATTTTTGTTCGTAACTATCAATGTCCTGTTTATATCTGCTTTTTATACATCCATCACTTTTATGGTGTGATAAGAATGTAAATATGTACAGACTCCCTATCTTCATTCAATTGTTCTTTACTTATCAGTTTTTTACTATTTAATAGGTTGATTATGATCTTTCATGAATATACCTGTAACTGTATTCTGCGTTCAGTCCCTGTTTTACCTATTTGGTGTTGGATATATTTACCCCTGTCTCATTGAATCTTTCTTAGGATTCATTTAAGAGTGGTTGAAGTTAATATTTATAAACTACTCACAGCTTGATGTCTTTAGGTACTAGGTTCCTCCCGGATAGTGGGACTCTGATGTTCCCCATTATATGTGCATATTCATCTTGTAAGGTGCTTATATGTTTTCTAGCGTCAAGGTAAATAAGCAGGCAAGATATTCTTTATAGTAAAATTGAAATGTGTTTATGCATATGCCTGAATTGTACTTATGCATTGGGAAATGGAGTTCGAGCTATGTTGATTTCGTCTAAACTTTTTAGTCTCACCCCTGTTACTTTGAGTGATCTCCGGTTTTATGAGAGAGTGGATTTTAAATTTTAAATGATAATTTTAAATCTTAATGCACCCTCTGTATAGTGTGGAAATAACCACCAGACTGTTGTATTTGTCCAAGTGTACGTTATCAATCGCCCCCTTTAAATGCGAGCTGATGGCGTATCCGTGAGTGGTGTATCTGGATAACGCACACGCAAGGTTTACAGAGGAGGAAGGAAACTTGGTTAGGTCTGTATGTAAAGACATTGCTCGTATATTTTTTCAGCAGTAAGTCTACAATCAATTTTAACGTTTAGCTTTGAGCCAAACGCAATGTAATGTCTGTATGCTGCCTGGATGATCTGCCGGCAGAGAATGTTGTCGTCTTTTTAGAGATGATTATTTTAAGTAAATGTTTTATTTGGGGATTTTAGACCTGCATTTATGTTTCGTTCATGTAGTGGGTGTTTTACATGAATTCTGCTTCGGCGCACTATTATGTATATTATTGTATATATAACGAAGTGCACATAGTGTTTGTTTAGAAACTGTCTATTTACCAGCATGACAGTAATGTACTTTGTTAAGAGTGTACTTTTCATGTGAAAGCAGGTATTGCTTTTCTTTGCATATGTGACGTTTTGCTCAACCAATAGGAGGATGAGCAATGTTTTTAAAAGTAGCTGTTGGTATTGTTTTATTGTTATACAGTCTGAAGAAGCCGAATGGCGAAAGCGCTCACTGTCATTAAAAGAATTATTGCTCCACATTGCTACTGATAGCGTGGTGATTTACTTTGATTTTCTTGGAAACGAAGAGTGGTTTAGTGAAAGGCTTCCCTTTCACACATTTTATATTCTTTGTGGTTTATTCGAAGCTGTGTACTGTTTCAAGGATTTGGATTTGGGCCTCCTTACACCAGCACCTGCTGCTATTGTGTCTTATTTGTCATGCTGTTGCTGAAGTTTATTATTTTGTGATTTCTAAAAGCATACTGTTTCATATTGTGGTTCTGTTTGCGCATTTTATAAATTTGCAGTAAAAAATTAATAATCTTACATAGCACTAGATTTTTTTTAACAGTTTGTTGCCATTTCCTTATGACTCCCTTGTTACCCTTTTGATTCTAGTCATTGAGAGGGGCTGTTATCCAAGCATCCATCATAGTTTCCTATTTAACTGTACTACAACTGCCTCCATGGCAGTTTGGGTCAGCAGAGCTCCCACAACTCAGTCCCCCAGCCTATGCTGATCTGTGGGTGCCCCTTCTCTGCCTGTTAATAGCATTTCTTTGTCATCCATCTGTGACCGGTATCATTCCAAGCTGCCTTTCCTCTCTTCTCCCCTAGATGAACAAGACACTTTTGTCTGCATTTCCCAGCTGGCTGAACGTTCCAACACCCAGATTGTCTTACTCACATTTGAGGCTTTTCCCTTCTGTGGCATGAAGCTCTCATAGAAAAACAGGAATATTTTACAGCAAAGCAGTACATGAAGAGGATTTTGGAAGCGTAGAGAATTAAACCTTGCTGCTACTTATAATCAAAGGTGCAGGGTTTGATTCCTTTCACCTCTGTTTGCTTGCTGTGTGACTTAAGCAAGACTCTTAACCAGACAGTGCTACTGGGCTGAGTTTGAAAAGTGTTCACTTGGATCAATGCTCTACCCTCGTTAGCAGATACAAGTAAATTAAAGCACTAATAGTTGCCTCAGCTGCTGAGCTAATGCTTCTGTAATGCACCAGACATACCACTGGGCAAAATGATTCTTTAGGACTTTTAAATATATTCATGCTACTTGAAAATGCTATATTAAGTATCATGATTTAGCACTACAAATATGTCATTTCTGTTTTAGTGTAAATTTAAGAGTTGTGATGATTTCTGTCCAATGCATATACACATTTACTTGTATTAACTGAGCTACTCTACTAGCACTAAGGAATTTCACACATTATGTTCAAAATACTGGTGATGTGAAGTCTGTTAAAATGTCTGTAATTTTGTAAGTGTAGCTTTCTGCTAGTATTCATAAGGTCAGCAGAGTTAGACGCACATTAGAACAGACCTGTTAGTTCAGTTTGTTGAGTGTGTGTGGTCATGAGACTGCTACTGCTGCTGTCAAAAACACTGACATACAATCATGCATTGCAATTAAACTGGACTTTTACATGTTTTTTCTTATTTGTCAGAAAAGTGAAATAGTCATGGTAGACTGAAAGTTTTTGTAACTTTTCCAATGGTTCTCTGTATGCCAGTTATTAAACCATAATGTAAAAGTGCTAATTTCCATGTCAGACGTTTCTGAATAGAACATAATGAATAATAAGATACTTACATTTAATATTGCCAAATACTGATTCTATTGCAATTTGTTTTTAGATGCTGAAGGAGGTTGTTGCTAAGACACTTTGCAAACATGGCATTTCGGAGGATCATGAACGTTTTTCAGCCTGCAGTGAGCGATTATTTGAAGTGTCAAAGTTGTACTTAAAGGTATGTTTTATTTGATTTACTTTGTGTCACCACAGGAACACTTTTGATATAGAGAAAAAAAAAGTTTGCTTTGGGGGCCTTCTGCAGTGAGTTTAACACTTTTTGCATTCTCTGATCTTACTAATAGCTTTAGCTTTTCTTGAAATTTTGAGTACCCATTCTAATAAAGGCAAGCCTGTTTGGTCCTCCATCAGTCAGGGCATGCGCTTCCCTTTATCTCCCAGTTGTTGATGTCATTGTTGCAGTTTGGTGTTCTTGCTAGCATTTTTGCTTCAATGAGTATGTCAGTAGTCTTAAAATGGATTTACCTTGTCCTTTGTCAGACCCTTAGTTTGTGTAAAAATTCCAAGTTGTGCTTGTGTCCTTTTTGGTTAAGCTTCCATCCGTCTTGCAAAGGAGTTGTGCTGGTTGTTTGTTGGCTTGCAGTCTTCAGATGGTAATTGTAAGGATCACTGCTGCAGTAATACTCGAGTGTTCTTCATGTGGCTTGCCATTACTGTAGTATTTGACTATACTAGGACATCCACCTTGGAAGGCAAGACATTTGGCCTGACTTTCAGATCTTGGTACTCTTTTTCTCTGCATCCCAGAAAGATGCCCATCCCTCAGGGATGTCAGCACACACCATGAATAAAACCTACATCTGTCAACACCATCTTTAATTGTTTCTGGGTATATTTCAGATCTTAGTACTCTTTCGTCTGCATCCCAGAAAGATGCCCAGCCCTCAGGGATGTCAGCGCACACTATGAATAAAACCTACATCTGTCAACACCATCTTTAATTGTTTCTTGATATATTTCATAATGCACGAACTACTTGCTAGTCTGCAGTCCAGTGCCATTGACATGCTCTAGAGATGAGTACAGATACCCATATCTTGGAACTCTATAATTATTTTCTTTTTTTTAACAGTTATCACTTTATATTGTTTAAAATGGAAGGGGGAGGCAAATGACTGTTTGCATGGTATGTCTGCTCAGAAAAGAATAAATAAACATGCAGTTACATCCAAATTCTGCACAAAGATTTTCAAAACTTGTGTGTACTTCGTCTAGGGCCCTGAGCATGAAATCCAAATTTGTAGTGTTTATCAGTGCTTAGGAAATGGGAATGTTCTTTTCAAAATCTATTTAGACAAGAAGAGGCTTGAGGCTTTGACCCATATTGCAGTCTGGTGTCTTAAGTCTTATCACCCTGCCTTTGGATGTTCCTGCCAAAGATAACACAAGAGGAAGCAACCAAAGGAAAAAGTAGTCAAGGACACAGGAGATGAGGCTTTTACAACCAGTGTGCATGTTCGGTGCTGTTATGCAGGTGCTGGTGAGACACTTTTGCAGCCCCTGCCCTCATGACTGAGTTATCTGAGGCCTCTGGGAAAGTCCCTTTGGAGGCTGCCATGCTTGTAAACCAAGGCATATTCCACTGAGCTGAAGTAGTTTGCAAATAAGTCAGAACAGACACCAGCACACAGGATCCCATTTCTGTCTTGATCTGTTCTGAAGGGCAGAGCAATTATCCATGAGTTTTAATGAGGACTTCCCTGGTGAGAAGGTGGAGGTCTGTAATTCCCATCTGCAGGCTGAGACCCCACAGATGGTGACCCCTACTAAGAGGGCAGAAAGTCTGTGGATGCCTGCCCAGCTGACCTTATCTGACCTCACTTCCACCCAGGCTGTCCCCCAGGAATGGAATTCCCAGGTTCAAGGTCTCTTCTGAGAGAAAATAATTTTCTGATGCTGAGATAGTGAGTGGAAGAAAGTGATTATATGACACCCAGGTGTCTTGCCCCTTAGGCTGTGATGTAGACATTTATGACATGGTCCTCTGCTTTTCTCACAGATAACTCTTATGGGGAAGGGACTCTTTGCAGAACAAAGGGCCTCTTCAGATTGGAAGCCAAAAAAGGTATATGACTCTTAGAAATATTATTTTTTAGGTGTGAGTACATGTAAACCAGTAGCAACTCTTCCAGTCCTGCAAACTTTAGATTATGCCTTCTTGACTGCCTCAGAGGTCCTTGTCACATAACCCCCAGCCATGGGAAAAAAAAAAAGATTGAACTGGGAAACTCACAAAGTCTGAACAAGCAATGCAGGGATGTTTTACTTGAGTATTATTGTTAGATTTTGTTTGGGATCCCGAGTTATGCCATAGGTGTTAAAAGGAAAGGGTGGACAGAGTTAATGTAGAGGAGGAGGAGGAAGACAACTAGAATTTGAAGTGATAAGTGCTTCCAAGTAAGAGTTTTATGAGAGGGAGTGCAACAGTAGACTTAGACAGAGTTATTGTTTCTTTCTGTGTGATTGTGTCCCATTGTTTAAGCATTTGCCCAGCACTTGTTTGAAGATATGTTTTTTTGATTCACTGCAGATTTTATTTATTTATTTCATTTTATTTTATTTTATTTTTTTGAAGAAAAGCATTGGCATTATTTGTTCTGGAATGGTTCCCCAAATTTTGGGAGCAAGGACTTAGAAGGAATGTTTGGTACAATTTAAATTAGCTTGTGGTGCCTGCATATTTGAAGTAGAAACTGAAAGTGACCGTGAACTGATTGTAATGTATGGAAATGTCTTCAAATGAATGAGCTTAAAGATCAGGGTATCTAGCAGCAAGGTAGTTTTTTATGAGATGAGAAGCCATTTATTTTTTTTTTTATTGTTGTGTAGCAGTGTTCTTGTATTGATGAAAAGGTTATGAACTTGCATAGTTTGGCATAGTCTGAGTGTGGTGATATTTCTTTTTGAGGTCAAGACAACAATTATAGGTTCATAGGTTCATACCAGGCTATCTGCCCTAGGGCATTTACAAGCCTAGCCAGAGTGTGTTTGGCTTTCGCCACCCTTTGAATTGTTTACTGTGCCCTTTTTAAGGTTAGTTTACTATGCCTCTGTCTAGTTGTGACACAGAAGTAATCCGCGGGGTAAACCTACGATCTCCCATCCACTCGTCAAGATTCCTCTTGATGAGAGTCAGTGAGGGGCTCTGCCTAACATACTAGGATTTTATTCCAGAGCGAAGGGAGCCTCTGGGTTATGAATCTGTCCCTCCAGCATGTCCTATTTATTTCTGTTCTGAGATTCAAGTCCCTCGAGCGCGTAGCTCTAAGGGATTTGGATTTTCTGAGGTGGAGCATGTCCATTAATTCCGGGTTGGGCATAGCTTTATACGTCAGGCATAGATCGCCTCTAAGTAGGCGGTATGCAACTGAGTAGAGCTGGAGTTTCTTTAACCGAGCAGCATATGGTATCTGTTTGAGTCCCTTGATCCTCTTTGTGAGGTACTTTTGGGGTCTTTCTAATTGCTGCAGGTGTCAGGTAAGGTACATTCCAAATGGGGCATTGTATTCTATTATGGGCCTGATGAGGGATGAATAAAGGGGCACGATGACCTCTCTTGATCTAGATGTGAATCCTTTCATGATAAGGTGGGCTATATAGAAGGTCTTTCTAACCAGTTTGGCAATGTGGTTGTCGAAGGAGAGATTACTATCGACTTGGGTCCCCAGGTCCCTAATTACTTCCTTCGTACTTAATGGGTTACCACCTATGTGGTAATTTGTGGGCACTTTGTTTTTGCCAAAGGGTATGACTATACACTTTTTGGCGTTTAGCTTTAGGCCATGGCTCTGGCACCAGTTATCCGTCTCAGTGAGACCCTTTTGAAGGATGCTTGTGTCAGCTGGAGAGTCAATTATGGTGCCCAGTTTGCAGTCATCTGCGAACTTGGTCAGCCACAGTCCTCCCGTGTTAGCATGTACCTCAGAAAAATATATACCGAACAAGAGAGGTCCCAGGACTGAGTCTTATGGGATGCCACTTGTAACTGGTTTCGAGACTGACATGTCTCCAGCAATTCTGGCTCTGTGGGTTCCGTCTTTGAGCCAGTTTGCAACCCATCTAGTGACACAGGGGTTTATATTTAAGCTGGATAGCTTATCTATGATGCCCGAGTGGGGTACTGTGTCGAATGCTTTTGCGAGGTCCAGGTAGGCTGTGTGGACTACCTTCCCTTCATCTATGGCCTTGGTGACTGTTTCAAAGAAGTCGACCAGGTTCAAGGGGCAGGATCTGCCCTTAACCAAGCCGAATTGGGTAGCTTCTAGTGTCTGTAGGTCCCCAATGTCTTTGTTTGAGTTCCATGATGATCCTCTCCATAGCTTTGCAGACTAGGCTGGTCAGGCTTATGGGGCGATAGTTTCCGGAGTCTGTAAAAGCACCACCTTTGTGGAGTTGGGACCACTGTTGCTGCGCCATTCTTTGGGTACATATCCTGTAGTAAGGCTGAGATTGTACAGCAGCTTTACGTGAGGGTTTAGTTCTTCTTGGAGTTCATGTAGGACACAACCCGGGACACCGTCTGGTCCCATTGATGCTGTGTTTTTTGCTTTGGAGAGGGCGGCTTCCACCTGAGCATCTGAGATGTTAAGGAGGCAGCACTCTGCTGGGATACATATTTGCTCTTTTGGGGGGGGGGGGGTTTGTACTGAACCGGTCTGCCAGGATGTTGGCAGTGTCCGTAGGTTCAGTGTATTTTTTGTCATTTTGGATCAATTCTGAGCATATCTGGGAATTGCATCCCAGGTTCCTAACATAACTGAAGAAAGCCTTGTGATTATCTTTAGTTTCCTGTGCAATTTTTCTCTCAAAGCTGGCCTTGGAGGATTTTATGAGGGATCGTAGTTTTTTGCTAGTACTGATCAGAGATGCCTTTCCTTTTAGGGATTTTGCTCTATCATGTAGTAGCTTCCTCCTTCTGTTGTACAGCTTATTTATGGCTGGGGTCCACCAGACTGGATGCCTGCCTTTGGAAGATTGGGTCTTGGTTTTGTTTGGGATAGCATGATCCATGCATTCCTGGAGGTGTCCATAGAGTGCATTTATATAGGGTTCTGCAGTTTGGGACGTAGTTTCCACTTGCCTGGGGGCCTTGAAGGATTCCACCTCAGTTTTGAGAAGTGTGAAGTTCGCTTTTGAGAAGTTTTTCACTGTGGTTTTCTGGGCTGGGGGTGGGGTCGGGATGTGGATATCCAGTGAGATTAATTTATGGTCCGATCTTACCAATGAGGGGTATACCTCTAGTATGAAGCATAGAGTCCCCATGTTGGTAATGATTAGGTCAAGTATGTTTTCCCCACTTGTGGGAGTGGTGACTAGTTGTTCCATAGCATTTGAGTTTATAAATTCCAGGAACCTTTGGGCTAGGGTGTTTGGGCTTGAATAATGCTCCCAGTCTTTGTTTGGGTAGTCGAAGTCACCCAATAAAATGGTGTTTGGAGAGATCTTCATATTCTCCAGTGTTCTCAGGAAAGCCGAATAGGATTCCTGATTTTGAGTGGGTGGTCTGTAACATGCTATAAACTGAAAAGCAGTTTTGCCCACTGTTAGTTGCACATGGATGGTCTCCGATGCTTCATGCAGTGCCACTAAACTGGAGGTGTGGGTATCTTTGATGAATATGGATACTCCCCCTCCTTTTGTGGATTGGTCTGAGTTTTGGGGCCGAAAATCATGATATGAGGTATACCCTGGTAGTGCTGGTGTGCTCTCTGGAGCCTTGAACCAGGTTTCTGTCACTGCACAGATATCGATGTTCTCCATACTGAGGAGGGCTTCGAGTGCATGCATCTTGAGGTTTATTCTTCTGGCGTGTAGCAGCATTACCCTTAGTTTCTTATTCATTGTGTTGTCTATGGAGGTGAGTTTGTCTTTTGAGCCTTACCTAAAAAAGGCACTATGGGGGTGGCAAGAGCCTTTGCCAATATCCGAAAGCCCAGGGGTGACAGGTGCAAGCCGCCCCTAGCGAAGCAACGCAGCTTGTCGAGCATGTCATCCCAGGCTGACAGACACTGGATCCCCTTTGAATGACACCGACATTTTAGCCAATTGTTAAAATCGATCATTTTGCTATACTGTGGCATCATTCTAAGTGAGGGTAAGATGCTGCTCAAGGTCAGGATCATACCGGCCTGGGCTACATGATCAGAGAGCTCCTCTGTGTCTCTTTTCATGTAGTCGAGGGGGTACGTCTCAGGTCATTCACACCAGCATGTACAATGACCGAGTCATATTTGTACTTGCTTTGGAGTGACCTGAGTGCTTGTGTTATGTGGCGGATCCTAGCACCAGACAGGCAGCTCACTGTGACCTTCTCTTTGTTCAGCCTGGTGAGCGGGACGTCAGTGTGTCTGACTATAGAATCACCTATTACAAGTGTATCAGGTGTGTTATTTAGCCTTAAGGGCTGTGACTGTTTGGCACACTGACTTTGTGAGCTATGTGTTGTGCGTGTTTTGTTTTGGGGTAGTGTTTGCTTGGATGTCTGCTTTGGAGGTCTCTGCTGCTTAGGCAGATTTTTATTTAGAGCCTCCGAGTATGTTTTTGTATGTTTATGTGTTTGGTTTGCTGTTGTGATAGGACTATGTGAGACTGGATTTGTGATGTGTGAGGTTACCTTCGCCTCCTGACTGGTTGCACCAGTTCTGAGTTGAGAGAGCTCAGCCTCCAGTTTGGCTTTATGGTTGCATCTCTCACATATATTTGAACTTGTTGGGAGGAGGAGAGGGTTGTGTGTGTACATGAGACAGTTGTAACATTGCCTTAAGATTCACCAGCTGGACTGGAGAGGAAACCATTAACTGACCTTTGGACATGCTAGAATAGTATAGGGAACTCCTTTGTCACTAAATCAAAAAGGACCAATAGGGGACAAGGTACTCGAAGGGAGTATATGAGGATATAGTGCTTTTAGTTTACTAGTGCTGAATTGTAAGATTGCTTATATGGGCAAGTGCAGGGCCTTAGCTTGAGAATAGGGTGTTTAATTTGAGAGATAGAGCAGTTCTAAGGGAAAAAGTCAAGAGCAGACTTTGTGGAGCCGGGAATAGCTTAAACCCGATTAAGTGTCTCTGCCCGATGCTGCGCTATGCGCACAATCGCGCAAAGCCACGCTAAAGTGGGTTTTTATGCAGGGAACTTTAAAGAGCTAGAAATTGGCCCAAAACAGCCAATAAACTGCAAGATTCTTCTGCGGAGGTCACTCCTCCAGGGACATATAGGCTGCTCAAGGCTCCTCACTCCCACTGGTGAGCAAAGAAACTTCCTTCTATCCAAGTAAGGAAATGGGCAACACAGGAACTATTCAAAAGAACAGAATACAGCAAAGCCTGTATAAGGGACTATTCTAGGTTAGGAAAGGCGGGAAACAAGGATATTTTTTGTTTTTTTCTTTTTTCAGGAAAACAGCAGGAAAATTACAGTAAATTCAATACACAGGCTAGCGCACTTGAGTGGGCAGCCTCAACCGTTAAAATTCAAACAAACTTTTAAAGTGCAGGTATGAGAAAAACACAGAAAACAGGCTTAAAACAGGTAAATCAACAGTTTAAACTTGCTTTTCGGCAAGGAAAGGCGGTCACACAGGTAATAATAGTAAAATATACTTAGATCTTGAAAGCAGTCACTCTCTTCGTTTCTCTGCTGCTAGCACCACTCTGCAGGACCACGAGGAGCTGTTGCTGAGTATGAATAGGCGAAAAAACGCGCCAAAGTGGGTTTTTATGCAGGGAACTTTAAAGAGCTAGAAATTGGCCCAAAACTGCCAATAAACTACAAGATTCTTGTGCTGAGGTCACTCCTCCAGGAACAGATAGGCTGCTCAATGCTCCCCACTCCCACTGGTGAGCAAAGAAACTTCCTTCTATCCAAGTAAGGAAATGGGCAACACAGGAACTATTCAAAAGAACAGAATACAGCAATGCCTGTATAAGGGACTATTCCAGGTTAGGAAAGGCAGGAAACAAGGATATTTTTTTTTTTTTTTTTTTCTTTTTTCAGGAAAACAGAAGGAAAATTACAGTGAATTCAATACACAGGCTAGCGCACTTGAGTGGGCAGCCTCAACAGTTAAAATTCAAACAAACAAACTTTTAAAGTGCAGGTATGAAAAAAACACAGAAAACAGGCTTAAAACAGGTAAATCAACAGTTTAAACTTGCTTTTCGGCAGGGAAAGGCGGTCACATAGGTAATAACGGTAAAATATACTTAGATCTTGAAAGCAGTCACTCTTTTCGTTTCTCTGCTGCTAGCACCACTCTGCAGGACCATGAGGAGCTGTTGCTGAGTAGGGATACTTCATTTGTAGTAGTTCTCTTTTACCAGTGGGGGCTTTTCCTATATAGCAAAGGGACTGGGAGAATTTCTTAGCCCAGAACAGTTTTTTTCGCCTTGGTAAATTGCATATGGTTTTGAAAAGTAAGTGTTGGATCTAACCATATTCCTTAGTATTTGTAGCACTGAACTGTTTCAAAGTGTTCACAGTTTATGTGGGAAATAGTCCAGATCTGATGTTGATCTTCATTCATTCCTTACTGATGGATTTGGAACCGATCCTTGGTTCCGACTCAGCTGCTGTGCCAAGCTCACATCAGTCAAAAAACTGTCATGCTAAGATTACCCATAGTGCCTCTCTCCCCATTACCTCAAATCTCGTTTGCAGTGTACTTGTCAGGATGTGGCAAGCCTTTCACTCTCAGCTAAGTGGTTTTCTTTGTTGATAAAACTTATCTCTTGCTGTTGAACCTTTATCTTTTGTTGCTAAGTACCTTCTCGCTATCCTTTGTCTGGTAAAGTGCCTCGTTCTTCCTCCCCTTTACCTTTTTTTTCTGGTATTCTTCCCTACCATTGTTGATAGCTCCCACCCTTACCCTTTGTGGTATTCTCGGGATACCATTGTTGGTACCCTTTTCTTTCCTCCTTCTCTCCTTTATATATACAAAAAAAAAAAAGTGTTTGGTTGTTATATTGTTATAGTGTTGTAATATGTTTGTTGTTGATATTGTGGTATTTACAGGTGTAGTGGACTTGACATTTTGTGATTATGGTGGACCAAAAAGGCATGACTGGGTTTAAAGCTTGCAACCAGTGTGCCTGCAAAATGCCTAACTTGGACACACATGCTTCTTGTGTATACTGTTTAAATGTGCCTGATTTAACTGTTCAATCACCATGCAATATTTGTGCGGACTTTAGTACCCGTACACTGAATGAGAGATGCAATAAACTTATTCTAAAAGGACTACTCAAATCTCCTTTTTTGGAGGCATTTTCTGCATCTGAGGGTTCTCCCCCACCTAGAAAAAAACACAAGAAGAGGAGCCATTCAGTTCCCTCTTCTAAAGATCTAGAATCTAAGTCTTTAGAGCCTAGACCTAAATTGCCTAAATTGCCTTCAGTTCCATCAGCTCCGGGACTTGAGTCCTCTACTTCGATGCCAATTACTGAACCGAAGTCTGATAAGACTATTTCGGTACTGTTGACCTCAGCTCCGATTACCATGGTACCGACCATGACTACACTTATTCAGAGTCTCCCTTCGACCCAAACAACAGAGTCTCCAATTCAAGTCACTTCCCCCCTCCCTACTGGATTTTCTGCTTGTCCATTGATCTCGGTGTCGAAGGGAGAGCCCATACCTCGGGACCAGATACTCCCCGCCAACAGACCCATTCTCAGGACAACTGTACAGTCCTTTCTTGAAGTGTCCAGGCTCCCCCGTTGGGATATCCACCAGATCCTCCAGGAGCCTGTCAGAAGTAGACGTGGTCAGACTTGTGGATCAACTCTTGATGGCTAGGGGGTTGTCTTCATTTAGTAAATCCTCTATCCCATTTGGAACAGAGGAGTTCTGTCTACAGATTCCATCTTGTACTCCTCCTTTGACCTCTCTGGGTCTAAAGCCCTCATCTCCGATGCCTTTCCCAGCTGTTATGGTTCCAACAGCATCCTCGTCTGTGACACCGATGATCACCCTATAGACTTCCTCGGATCCGAGCCATCTTCGGTGTTGTGACTGGCCTGTCGGCACCGAGGGACCTAACCTGGCACTGATTTTTTTTCTACTCCACTGTGTGCTACGGCCCTGATGACCATGGTGGTGCTGAGTCCCCTCAAGGTTCCTCTCCTGGAGGCGGGTCTGTCGGAGCGGGATGTGACCCCAGTTCTGAGGTTGTCTCTCTCTCTCTCTCGGTTCCGGGCTCCCATCCCTCTTCAGGCAGGCCCACTTTCCAGGTGATGGAAAGGGCCCTGGCCTCTGCAGGCACTCAGCTAGCTCCACAGGCATCAAAACACCATATGTACATTGCTGCTAGCCCTCAGTTGAAACAGTCTGCCACTCCAGGACACCTGGTATGGGAGCCTCAAGATACCCTTGAACAGAGCATCCCCTTTCCTGAGTCCTCTTCGGAAGCCCTCTTTGAGGAGGTTCTGAGGAAGAGAGCATGCAAGAGGAACCCCGTAGACTCCCCTGAAGAGTCTCTCACGGACGACACAGATATGATGAAGGGGAGGGGTCCCACAAATCTCCTCCTGAAGATGTCTCCTACGGAGACATTCTTGAAATTTTGAAGCAGCGAGGGGATTGAAGTCCACAAACCCATCCTCTGAGGAGTCCGTGTTCTTGCAGGCCTTCTTTGCCCGGCCGTCTACCGCCTGGGTGACCCCGTCTGCCAACGAGCTCATCCAGCTTGTCGTGCAGCGCACCTGGAAAAAGCCTGACTCCATGGAGCCTTTCCCCCAGAAACTGGATAAATTATGTCCCCCCAAAGATGGTCCTCATTGGTCTAAAGGATTGCCTGTAGACGCTATGGCGGTGGAGGTGGCAACAATGATAGTGCTCGCCGAGGAGAGCCACACTGTTCATCCCCCGAACAAAGAGTCCTGGGCATTGGACAGACTAGGGAAGTGGACATTTGCCTCTTTGATCTTTGCCAGTTATCTGGCACAATTCACTAGGCTCGAGAAAGATCTCACCACGGAGTTCTCTGAAACACTAGCAGGAGCTGTATCTAATGAGGTCCGGGATAAGGTAGCCTCGCAGCTCGCAATCCTAGTGTCCATCTTTAACTCATCCTTGTGGTTGGTTTCCCATGCAACCGAAAGGGTGACTAGATCGGCAGGTGCAGACGTTGTCATGAGACGTCACACCTGGATGCACCTCTGCAACTTGGCGGATCCTTTCAAGGCTTCCTTTCTCGATGCTCCAGATGAACCTTCCTCTATTTTCGGATCCAAAGTGAAAGACATGCTGACCAGGTGTGAGCAGGACAGTAAGACCCTGTCTGCCATAGGTGTCCATTTTTCCAATCCCCAACGATACTTCTCTAGGAATCGGAAGAATGGGAAAAATGTGGCACAAGAAGTCTCAGGGTCCTATCCATGACATATGTGGGGAGTATACCCCACATGGCAGAGCGGTAACTCTTCCAGGAGGCACGCTTTTTGGGGCGGGGGTCCATGCAATCAGGGATCCAGAAATTCTTTCTCTGGCCAGCCCTACCAGCACTCCTGAAGAACGGCCCGTTTGCTTTCCTCTCAAAACAGTCTGGGGATGTTCCTCGCTGCACCAACACGCCTGGCAAAATATCACCTCAGACTCCTGGGTGCAGCAGATCATTACCAGAGGTTATCACATCCTCTTCAATCTTCACCCCAAAACATATTCTCTATGTTCCACCCAGTCAAAAGGAATCCACAGCTCAAGAGATCCTAAAGCTGCTACAACAAAGATTCATCCAAATAGTCCCACCAGACCAGATAGGATCCGGGTTCTACTCAAAATTATTTTTAGTGTAAAAAAAACAGGGTGCTGGAGAACCATTTTGGACCTCGGTATGTTAGACACGTTTGTCAAGCAGACAAAGTTCCAGATGGCCACAATTCAGGCTATCCTTCCTTTCCTGGAAAAAAGACATTTGGATGTGCTTTATAGATCTTCGGGATGCGTATTACCACATAAAAATGGAAAAGCGATCCAGAAAATTCCTCCACTTCTGACTGGGAGCTGATCACTACCAGTTTTGCGCACTGACCTTTGGCCTCTCTACAGTCCCCAGAGTATTTACCAAATGCATGGCAGTGGCTCACCTGAGTCTGCAGGGATTCTGGGTGTTTCCATACTTAGATGATTGGCTTCTCACTGCTCCCACCAAGTGTCTACTGATAATGGTGCTACACTACACCCCACTACAAGCACAGCGTTTGGATTTCTATAAATATGGAGAAGAGTCAGCTGACCCCATCCCAGTCCTTGGAATTCATAGGGGCAACGCCGAACACACTTTCTTGCACAGTCTCCCTACCTCATCACAGATCGGAAAGACGTGTTTCTCAGATCCAAGCGATACTCCCCCAAGACAAGGTGCCCGCTCAGGCAGTCCTTCAGATCTTAGGGTCAATGGCTTCAACAATAACAATTGTCCGGCTTGCAAGACTACATATGAGAATACTTCAGTGGCTTCTATTAACACAATGGACAATGTTAACTCACCGTTATCTTTCCAAATTTGTTTAACGAATCTATGCAAGAAGTACTTACTTTGCCGGATGCAGCCAGATGTATCTCTATGGAGTTGACCATTTCACACCCACAGCCAAAGGCCACAGTGACCACGGACGCTTCCCTGACTGGGGGGGGACGACATTTTTAGGGACAAACGGTCCGAGGCACTTGGTCATCTGCAGAGGCCAATTTGCATATCAATGTCCTGGAACTAAGGGCACTGCTTCTAGCGTTACAAGCATTTCACCTCGTCCTTCCGTCAGGGACTATTGCTATTCAGACAGATAACATGTCAGTGGTCTGGTGCATCAACAAACAAGGGGGAACCAAATCCTATCCTCTGTGCCGTGAAGCCATAAGAATATGGCAATGAGCGATAGCCTCCAACCACTTTCTAATAGCAACGCATATTCCTGGGGAGTCCAACATGATTGCAGACAAATTGAGCAGGTGTATTCTCCTACGTCACGAGTGGTCCCTTAATCCTTCAGTGGCATTGATGATATTCAGTTGCTATGGCCAGCCTTGCTGCAAATTGTTTTCCTCACCCATAAATCACAAGTGTAGAAGCTGCTTTGCCCTAACCCCCCCCTCTGGGGGAATCTTTGTGGGACGCACTCACACATGATTGGCCCACAGGACTGCTGTAAGCTTTTTCCCTGATACCATTGATCCCGCATTTCTTGAAGAAAGTGATTTGGTTGAGAAGCAAAGTAATCCTCATTGCTCCTTATTGGCCCCGACAGGTTTGGTTTCCCTTCCTCTGCCCTCGGGTAGTATGCAAACCATGGGTTCTGGATCCAACTTCGGAAGTACTGTCACACCTTCAAGGGTTACTCCACCTGAACCTTTCCAACCTCAAGCTGACAGCTTGGTTTCTTCATTTCTAATAATTGCCAGGCAGAAGAATCTTTCCTCCCCTGTCCGCAACTTTCTTCTGGCTTCTCATAAGCCATCCACCAGAAAATTGTAGCATGATAAGTGGAAGACATTTAGTTTTGGGCTCATGATAACAACATAGATCTTGGTTCAGCCTCAGTCCCCTGATGTACTCCATTATCTCTCTGGCCTATTACAATCTGGAGTAACAGCTTCTATGATTCGGGTTCACCTAGCTGCTATTTCCAATTTTCACAGTGGCTTAAGGGATATCTCCTTGATTTCTCATCGCCTGTGCAAAACATTTCTGAAAGGGGTTTCTTAAATCAGGCCCCTCATTAGAGAACCTATTGAGCCTTGGAACCTCACCCACGTGCTGCAGGCACTGACTAAAGCCCCTTTTGAACATGCAGCCAATTGTGACATTAAATTTCTCCTGTGGATGTCCCTTTTTGTGGTGGCTATCACTTCTGCACGAAGAATATCTGAACTTCAGGCCTTGCATGTCAAACATCCCTACATAATCTTTCACAAAGACAGAGTATTGCTTCGGACTAATCCTTCTTTTCTGCCCAAAGTAATTTCAGAGTTAACTATGAATCAGACAATTGATTTACCAGTGTTCTTCCCAAATTTTTCCAGTAAAGGGGAGCACTGTCTCCATTTACTGGATGTACACAGACAATTATGGATGATCTTCGTGTTTCACTGTTACAGTCATTACATTTGGGTTATCCTGCTGGCAGGTTGCCCTCAGTCGGCCTGAATTCCAAAGTCTTGGGTCCTGCGTCGTTTGCTGTCGCCTCTTCCCTGACGTCGGGTCGCCAGGGGTATAAAAGATGCAGCCGATGCCATTTTCTTCAGTCTGTCTTGCCGCGCAGTGCCCGAAGCAGAAGCAGTTCGCAAGTGCTGGTCGTCCGACTCCTGAGATTTTCGTGTTCGAGTTTCAGATCTGAAATCTTCATTAAAAGCTAAGTACCCCGTTGGGGAAACTTTTTTCTTGCTCCAGACCGATGTCAGAAAAAGTTAATAATTGTATTTCTTGTGGGAACAAATACTTCATAAGGACTTTCATTCTTACTGTATTCCTTGCCTAGGCCCTGACCACGACATTTCTAGTTGTCGGTTTTGTGCTAGATTTAACTAACGCACTATTAAGTGTTGGTACGATTTTGCATTAAGCTATTTTGAGCGAAGATTTAACTATATGATGTCGTTGGATAGCCATCCGACTACCGGAGTTCACAAAAAATGCAAAGAAAAAGAAGAAGACAGGCAACCAAGGTCCAAAACTGACGATGAAACTTATCCTAAGCAAGTCGCCGGTTCTCAGTGAGGTGCTTTCGCAGCCCCTGACGCCCGCTACTTTAGAGTCGCAGGCCGCTACCAACTCCCACGTGGAGTCGGCCAGGCCTCTGGAAACTCAAGGTATTGGAGCCTCGGAGATTATTCCCTCAGATGGGTCCGGAGCCGCTGAGCAGGCATCGGCTTCTGAGGGTGTATTCAGACCTAAACAATTATATATTAAACCGACTTCAAAGGCAAAGATTATAACACCTTTAAAGGCAAAGAAGCAAGTTCACCAGCCACATGGACAGGCCTCCATGCCCAAAAAACAGATGCTCAAAATGGCCGAAGACTTAATTACCTTGATCAGAGGTTCCCATCCCCCTCCTGATAAGAGGCTTAGGCAAGAGACAGACTATGAATCTTCAGATCAGGTTTCCATTTCTGCTGATTCCTCTTCTGATCAGGAATATTCTCTTCCCCCCTATGAGGATTCTGATGCTGAAGAATCAATTCCTTCAACTTCTCCTCCTGAGGACTACTCTTTTGGGGAAACCTTGCATACCATGAGGGAGCACTTCCACTGGGAGAGCCAAGATTTTTCAGAATCTAAGAGGAGGCTCAGAGACTTCCTTTTACTACCTCAACCCAGGCCTCTAGCTATTCCACCTGTGTTAGACATTGTAGATGATGTGTTCTCAGTGTCTAGTCTGACCCCTGACTCCTTACCTCCAGCTCCTGTTAAGCCGGACAGATACTACAGGGTCCCTGACTCTCATAAATTCCTTTTCAAAAACCCTACTGCAGACCCAGAAACTATTTCTTAGGGTCCCAAAGGGGTCAAGGCTTCCACTGCAAAAAACCCTACCCCCTCTGACAGGGATTCTAGGGCACTGGATAGATGGGGAAAAAAGATTTACACATCTGCTACCTTAGCTGTAAGGGCCTTAAATTGCCAGTTTCATATGCTCAAATATCAGCATTATATCATGACACTGCTTAAACAGAAAATGATGGTAAATTCTGAATGTGCAGAAAACAAAGAAATGCAGGATTTATTGCATGCAGCTGAACAAGTTGGAAAGCATACTTTGCAATGTGGTTTTGATTCTCTGGAGGCCTCCTGGAGGGCCGCTGTTACAGGTTCTGTCATTAGGAGGCATGCTTGGATAAAGGAACAAAATCTGCCTGATCATGTTAAAGCAAAATTATTAGATGCTCCATTACAACACGATACCTTGTTTGGTGTTAAAGAAAATGGAGGACAAAGCTAAATCTATGCAAACGGTTAAGGATTTCTTACAGGTACAGCCACCAAGATTTAGCAGACACTGGCCTACAAAGAATTGGTCCTTTCCAGTCTCAGACAGACCTCAAAGGGGCAGATCCAGACGCCCTAGAGGAAGATCACAGCTGCAAGATTCCTACAGGTCTAAGCAATGGGGTGCTTCTACCTGCAAAGGTTGAGAAGACAAATCACAACCATACAGGAAACAGTCCCAATGACTTCCCCATGCCTGCACCAAGCACTTATCTTCTGGCAGCACCTTTAGGGGGAAGACTAGCACTTTTTTCTCAAAATTTGCACATTATAACCCAGGACAAATGGGTTCTAGACATAGTGTCACAAGGCTACACATTTCATTTCCATACCCTGCCAAGGGCAAACAGTTGAAAGAAAACAGCAACAGTTGAGCAAAAAACCTTTATCAACGAGACAAAGCTTTCAGGTTAAAAAACCCTTTTTCAATGAATAACAAAAGGTAAATTCAAAGCACCTGTATAAATACAAACCAGAAAATCATGTGACCCGCAGCCAAGATTACATGATTAATTACACACATATAGTCACATAAAATTTTAAAGTACAAAAATATAAAGAAAATACATATATAAACATTTAGACAATAATAATCATGAATAATTGTAACTAATGCAGAATATTATAAAAACAACAAAAATGTGTGATATTTTTACAATAATGTAAAAGAATTGCATTAAAATCACTTTAACCTAGTGTGTTGTATCCTAGTCAAAACAGGTTTTAATGATACACTTGCATTCAAACCAGGTGATGAATCAGCCGAAAGCCTCACTATCCATTCATATTCCTTAAGATCTAATGAATTAGATAGATCCCCCCCTCTATCAGATACACATACACAGTCAGTCACCCTAAATTTAAACCTATGGTTAATACCACAACATTTAATATGTTTGGATAAAGCGTTGGTTTCACTGCCTAACCTAATGTTGGACTTATGTTCTATGATCCTCTCCTTGAGTTTCCTAGTAGTTTTTCCAACATAAAATGATGGACAGGTATCACAAGTTGCTAGGTAAACGACATTACTTGTAGTGCAAGTAGCAAAACAATGAAAAGTAAATACCTTTTTTAAAACAGGATGAAAAAAGTTATTAATGTGAAGTAGCTCAGCACTTTCACATCTAAAAATGTCACTACAACAACTACAATTATGGCATGCATATGTGCCATTTCTAGTCACATCATTTACTCCAGATCTAAAAGTAGCAAAATCCTTATATCCTAGGATACTCTTTATAGTATGCATATTCCTGTAGGTGAAATATGGCTTGTCACCCACTATCATCTTAATATCTTCCTGTGCCAAGAGCACCTTCCAGTACTTGATTATTATATTCCTAACAATATATGACATGGAGTTGAAGGAGGTAATAAATCATAATATAGACTCACTCGTTGGAATACCTAACATCTCACCCCCCACTATAGGTGTTTTGACAAAAATAGGTTCATACAACGTATCTCTATTTGATACTACATATTCCCTAACATGTGAAAGTAATGTTAAAGGATGTCCACTTTTCTTGAACTCATCAAGAGTTTCACTTAATTGTTTCAAAAATATATCATTATCAGTATTCAATCTACTAATCCTAGCCATCTGAGCCTTAACTATACCCTTGAAAACATGAGGTGCATGCATACTTGATGCATGGAGGTACCTACCAGATGCCACCTCCTTCTTGAATACCGTTGTGTTAATGGTATTATTTTGCTTAATAAGTGTAACATCCAAGAAATTTACAGTTGTATTTGAAAATTCTACCTTAAACTTCAAGAAAGTAGTTGTATTATTTAAAAATGAAACATATTGTATAAGTTCATCTAGGGTACCCTTCCAAAGAAAAAAGCAATCATCTACAAACCTTTGATAAAAAATAAGGTTGTCATTCAGAAATTTCACACCATCATGTACATATTGCTTCTCCCACTGGTAAAGGACAAGGTTGGCATATGTGTTCGCCAACGGTGTACCCATTGCCACTCCTGTTTGCTGTAAATAATAATTTTTATCAAATAAAAATATGTTATTTCTCAAAACTAAATCCAACAACATACATATATTCCCCACATGTCTTGTTGAATATTTAGAACAATGTGTTAGGAAACTTCTTATCGCATCTAAACCATAGTCATTGGGAATCACGGTAAATAATGAATTGATATCCATAACTGCCATGTATACATCATCTATGTTCATATCTAACTCCTTCATACCCATATAACAATGCTTTAGTTTAACAAGGAAATCAATGGTATCCTTAAGTACTGTTTTACAACTAACCAGCAATGGCTGTAACTGCCTCTGCAAATACAAAGAAATTGGCTCAGTTATCCAGCCATTGCCGGACACAATAGGCCTCATTGGGGGATTATCCCTAGATTTATGTATTTTAGGGATACCATATAATTGTGGTATAACAGGGCACGGTACAGTGAAAAAATGAAACAAATCTAAGGAAATGTCATTTGACAATTGAAGCTCATACACACACATATTCACATAACTAATGTGCTTCTTCATTTCCAGAAATGATATCTGTTTGAATGCTACATCATCCCTGAGCAAAATCAATAATGATTCCATATACATACATTTATCCATAATGACTGTGGAGCCTGCTTTATCCGCTTGTTTGATTATAATATTTGAGTTTACTTTCAATTCATTCATGGCATTATACTCAGATTGTGTAAGATTAAAGTTTTTATAAATTTTCTTACTTTCAAAAGCCTGTCTAATATCATGTTCACAGAGATCATTGAATGCAATCAATACAGGAGAATAACTGGGTATAAAAACACTACGCCTTCTACACACATTAGGATCAAAGTATTAATTTTTAAAAATTAACCTCAGCGCTATAGATCTAATAAACAGTTTTAAGTCTGTTAAAATTTTCACGACGTCTTCTGATCGCGTGGGTATAAACCCCAACCCTTTGCTGAGCACAGAAAGATGCTCTTTTTCTAGCATAAAAGTTGACAAATTTATAGTACCTGCCATTACCTCCTGGCTATTTTGAGCTGTTTTGGCGGACTCTCATTCTTACGTTTCGCATCCGCTACTGTATTAACATCCCTTTGCTTCGCTACCAGCGAGGGGAGGGATATAAATTTAAGATTAAACTCTAAAAAAAATAATAATACAAGAGGGAAACCTACACTTTCACACAAAATTAACCAAAATTTTTTAAATTTGACTAATTTAAACACTGAAAATAGCACTTAGCTGGAGAGCTGGAAAAACAATCTGGTCACCATGCGCGGCAAATGAGATCTGAGGTCATGAGGGTAGAGCAGGGCATTATGGGTGAGGGGAGGAGCTGAGAGCTTGGATCCATAGCTGGTAAACCATGCCGGTTCGGATCCGATATCGGATCCATAACCCACAGGTTGCAGACAAATGAATACACCTACTCAGATGGAACGTTATGGTGAGTACATAACTTCTAATTTATTGGCATTGAGCTTGAGCCCATGGCTCTGGCACCAAGCATCTGTTTCTGTAAGACCCTTTTGTAGAGTATCCACATCATTTGAGGATTCAATAATGGCTCCCAGTTTGCAGTCATCTGCGAACTTTGTTAGCCAGAGTCCCTTAGTGTTGGCCTGTACTTCAGAGAAGTAGATGCCAAACAAGAGCGGTCCCAGGACTGAACCCTGAGGTACTTCCACTTGTCTGGACCTGGATTTGGAGTCAGCTATTTTTACAGTGTGAGTTCTGTCAGTAAGCCAGTTGGCAACCCATCGAGTGATGTAGGGATTAATGCCCAGCTTAATAAGTTCATCTATGATTCCAGAGTGGGGGATGGTGTCAAAGGCCTTGGCGAGGTCCAGATAGGCTGTGTGGACCGCCTTACCCTCGTCCACGGCTCTGGGGACTGATTCAAAGAAGTCAGTCAGGTTCAGGAGACAAGATTGGCCCTTCACGAACCCAAACTGGGTGGGGTCCAGTGTTTGAAGGTTGCCAATGTCTTTGTTTATAAGTTCCATGATATTACATTCCATGGCCTTGGAGATCAGGCTTGTCAGACTGATGGGGCGGTAGTTTCCGGGATTCAAGGTGGACCCCCCCTTGTGGAGTGGGATAACTGTAGCTGTGCGCCACTCAGTGTGCACAAAGCCTGAGGTGAGGGTATGATTAAACATAGCACTTAGGTGAGGTGCCAGTTCATTTTGTAGTTCATGTAGTGCACAGCCCGGTATGTCATCTGGTCCCATGGATGCTGTATTCTTATAGGTTCATAGGTAGGTACTAGGCTATTGGCCCAAGGGCCTACGTAAGCCTAGCAAGCAAGGTTCCATAGCTTACGCCACCCAAGAAAATTATTTTCCTGTGCCACTGTCCAGCAGAGACACAGAAGTGATCCCCGGGGTGTATTTCCTATTTCTCATCCACTCATCAAGATTTTTCTTGAAGAGTGCTAATAAAGAACTTTGCTTGACATAGATGGGTAGCATGTTCTAGAGTTTAGGAAGTCTCTGGGACAGGAATCTATCCCTCCAGCATGTCCTGTTTATTGTGGTGACAAGGTTTTGGTCCCTAGAGCATGTAGCTCAGAGGGATTGGGATTTCTTTAGGTGTAGCATGTCCAACAGCTCTGGGTTTGACATAAATTTATATGTTAGGCAGAGATCACCTCTGAGTAGGCGATATGCTACGGAGTAAAGCTGGAGTTTTTTGAGGCGGCCAGTGTAGTTGCATTTGTTTGAGGCCAGTAATCCACTTTGTGAGGTACTTCTGTGGCCTTTCCAGCTGCTGCAGATGTCTTGTGAGGTACATTCCAAAAGGGGCGTTGTACTCTATAATGGGTCTATGAGTGATGAGTAGAGGGGAACAATTACCTCTTTTTTCCTGGATGAGAACCCTTTTGTGATGTGTGCCACGTAGAAGGACTTCCTGACTACTGTGGCAACGTGACTATCAAAGGACAGACTACTGTCCCCCTGGGTCCCAAGGTCTCGTATCACGCATTCAGTGTTAAGTAGATTGCTGCCTATGTGGTAGTTCATGGGTACAGAGTTTTTACCAAAGGGATGACACTGCAGTTTTTGGCATTGAGCTTGAGGCCATGGCTCTAGCACCAGGCATCTGTCTCAGTGAGGCCCTTCTGTAGGATGTCCACATCATTTGGGAACTTGACTATGGCTCCTAGTTTGCAGTCATCTGTGAACTTCATTAGCCAGAGGCCTTCTGTGTTAGCCTGTACTTCAGAGAAGTAGATACCAAACAGGAGAGGTCCCAGGACGGAACCCTGTGGTACTCCACTTGTCACTGCTTTGAGGTCAGATTTGGAGTCTGCAACTTTTACAGTGTGGGTTCTGTCAGTGAGCCAGCTGGCAACCCATCTTGTGATGTAGGGATTTATACCTAGTTTAGTGAGTTTAGCTATGATTCCAGAATGGGGGATGGTGTTGAAAGCCTTGGCGAGGTCAACATAGGCTGTGTGAACCACCTTACCTTCATCCACAGCTTTGGTGACTGCCTCAAAGAAGTCGATCAGGTTCAGGAGGCATGATCTGCCTTTCACAAACCCGAACTGGGTGGGATCCAGAGTTTGGAGGTTACCAATGTCTTTGTTTATGTGTTCCATGATGATACGTTCCATGGCCTTGCAGACCAGGCTCGTCAGGCTAATAGGTTGATAGTTCCCGGGATCAGTGGTGGCTCCCCTTTTGTGGAGTGGGATAACTGTTGCTGTGCGCCATTCATTGGGCACAAAGCCTGATGCAAGGCTATTATTGAACATGGTGCTTAAGTGGGGAGCCAGTTTGGTCTGAAGTTTGTGTAAAACGCAGCCTGGGATGTTGTCCGGTCCCATGGATGCTGTGTTTTTGGCTTTAGAGAGTGCAGGTTTTACCTGCGTAGTTGTGATTTCAGGGACTCTGCATTCTTTCTATGTAGATATGGGCCCTTTAGGGGGTGAGAGGGGGGTAAAGTTAGCACTGAACCTATCTGCCAGGATGTTGGCAATATCAGTTGGTTCTGTAATTTTCGTGCCTTTGTGCTGTAACTCAGAGCAGATCTGGGTGTTGCCATCTAGATTCTTGACATAGCTATAGAATGCTTTGTGGTTGTCCTTGGGTTTACTGGCGATTTTGTTTTCATAGCTAGCTTTGGAGGATCTTATAAGGGATCTCAGCTTCTTACTAAGGCTGACCAGGGAGCTCCTCCACTCATGGGATTTTACTCTCTTTTGCAACAGTTTCTTCCTTCTGTTGTACAGTTTGTTTATGGCAGGGGACCACCAGATTGGCTTTCTTTTTTTGGAGGAGAGCATCTTGGTTCTATATGGGATGGCACGATTCATGCATGAGTGGATGTGCTCGTATAGTGCCTTAGTGTAGGACTCAGCAGTCGAACTTTCAGTTCCCATCTGCATGGGTGTCATGACGTTTGTCACTTCTGACTTGAGTAGCATGAAATTGGCTTTGGAGAAGTTTTTTATGGAGGTTTCCTTACTGGGGGGGGATGGGGATGTTAAGGGTGAATAGCTTATGGTCTGACCTGACCAATGAGGGGGTGACCATAGGCGTGGAGCATCGATTTCCCATGCTGGTAATGACCAGGTCTTGGTTATTGGAGCCCCTGGTGGGACTATGGATTAGTATCCAGGGCGTTGGAATTTATGAATTCCAAGAACTATTGGGCAAAGATGTTGGTACACGAGTAGTTTTCGCAATTAATGGCAGGGTAGTTGAAATCACCCAGTATTAGGGTGTTTGCTTGTATCTTAATATTTTCCAGTATGTTTAGAAAGGTGTAGTGAGAATCTTGGGGCATGGTGGGGGATCTGTAGCAAGCTACAATTTGGATTGCAGTCTTACCTAGTGTTAGTTGCACCTGGAGAATTTCAGATGCTTTGTGTTGGGCAACTAGCCTGGAGCTGTGAATATCCTTGGTGAAAATGGACACTCCTCCACCTTTAGTGTTTCAGTCTTGGTTTGGTGGCCGAAAAGTGTGGTAAGAGTTGTAGCCTGGTATGGCAGGGGTGCTCTCTGGAGCCTTGAACCAGGTCTCAATTACTGCACAGATATCAATGTTCTCCATTTTTAGGAGTGCCTCGAGAGAGTGCATTTTGAGGTTTGCACTTCTAGCATTGAGTAGCATTACCCTCCGATTTTGCATGCTTGTACCTGTTACGGTGTTGGTTTTGTCCTTTGAACTTTGCCTAAAAAAGGCACTATAGGGGTGGCAAGAGTCTTAGACAGTAACCTGAATCCCAGGGGGCGACAGGTGCAGACCATCTCTGGCAAAGCATTGTAGTCCGTCTATCATGTCATCCCAGGCAGACAGATACTGGATCCCCTTTGAATGACACCAGAAGCTTAGCCAATTATTGAAGTCAGTCATGTTGTTCTTATATTGTGGTATCATTCTGGGCGAAGGCAGGATGCTACTCAGGGCTAGGGTCACCTGCCTGGGCCACATGATCCGAGAGCTCTTCCATATCTCTTTTCATGTAGTCCAGGGAGGTCTGTCTCAAGTCATTCACTCCAACATGGACAATGACAGAGTCATATTTGTACTTGTTGTGGAGTGACTTGAGTGAATGCGTTATGTGGCGGATCCTGGCACCCAACAGGCAGCTGACTGTACTTTTCTCCTTGTTCAGCCTGGTGAATGGGACATCAGTGTGCTTGACTATAGAGTCACCTATGACTAAAGTGTTAGGTACGATGTCTTGCCTTAGGGGCTGTTGCTGGGTGGCACACTGGTGTTGTGAGCTATGTGACACTTTGGTTGTGAGTGGTGTTTGTTTGCGTTTCAGCTTCGGAGGTCCTAGTTGCTTGGGCAGGTTACAGTTACGAGGCTCCACATATGTAAATTTAGTGTTGCTATGTGTGGGTGTTGGTGGTATGGGTTTAGAAGGGCTATGTGTTGCTTGAGGTGTAGTGCAGGTGTTAACTTTCTCCTCTTGACTGTCCTGTACAATCTTCGGTGGAGAGACCTTTGCTTCCAGATTGGCTATGTAAGTGCATCTCTCACAGGTTGTAGTGTTGGGTGGTAGGAGGAGTGTGTACATGAGGCAATTACTGCATCGCCCCAGTATGCCCAAATTCACCAGATGGACTGGAGAAATCATCAGAAGCTGACCCTGGACATGCCAGTTTTGTGCTTTTTTTGTAAAGTACAGGAGCTGTTTTCCCTTACCTTAACAAGGTACTTTGCAGTTGTAGGCTGTTTAGTGCCTAGGATTAATTTCTCCTTATTAACAAGGAGAGTTGAGTGCTTGTATCAGTTTAAGGCTTCCTAGTGCTTTCCAGCAGGTTTTAGAGCAAGTGCTATTCACAGGGATGCTTAAAGTTAAGATGATAAAAATGGTTTATCCTAAACACTGCAGTGTGCACTAGAGACGTTAGATGTGAAAGTAGGTAACTTAAGATCTGAAGTAGGAACTTCATTTGTCAGCAACCTTTGGGTATCGGATCCAATCTCGGATCCGAGCCGGCAACTTATTTCACAGCTAATAGATCCGAGCTCCTAGCTCCTCCCCTTACCCATAACCCCCTGCTAACCCTGACTGACCTCAGATCTAGTTTGCCGCACTTAGACTCAGCAGCTAGGTTACGAGCTCCTGCTCAGATAACTGGTTTTGATTTACTTTTACATATAAATCCCCTTAAAGTGTGTGTGGTTAGGTTCCTTTGTGTTAAAAATCCTATATTTAATTATTTTTTGTGGTAAATTTGTGTTCTCCTCCCCTCCCTTCACTGATTCGTAGTGTGTGTGTGTGCTCTTGTAAGTTTGGGCCTTACGTGTGAGTGTGTTTTATTTTTGTAGTCAAAAAAAAAAAAAAAATGTCTGACGCCCCAAAGTTGATTTTCTCCAAGTGCACCGAGTGTGGCCATAAGCTCTCGCCGGCGGATGGCCACACTCTGTGTGTCCGGTGCCTTGGGGTTGAACACCTATCTTCTGGTTGTGCGATTTGCACTGCGTTCAACCCCAGGGCACTGAAGGACCAGAGGTCAAAGCTGATCCTGGCGGGACTTTTGCCCCCGGATTCGGCTTCGGCCTCCGGTACTTCTGTGGCCTCCTCCCAGGCCTTGGTGGCGGCCACTCCTGCCTCTCCCCGGCCGACTCAAACTCCCGCTTCTGCCGGAGGAGGGGGAGGCCAGGAAGGAAAAGAAGAGGGAGAAGCACCACAAGCGGAGGGCCGAGGCCTCCGCGTCAGCCCCCCCAGCTAAGCGGGCTTCTCCCTCTAGGTCTTCCAGGTCTAGGTCTCCTCGTTCTCAGACCCGGTCTCCATGCTTTTCACCAGGTCCCGAGGAGGGGGAGACCCGATCTCCGTCGAGGTCATCGAGGCGGCACTCCCGGCCTGCCTCAGTGGCCTCGTCGAGATCAACACGCAGCCTGTTGGAAGCCGATTTGGACCGTGTGATGAGAAGGTTCATCCAGGCCCAAATGCAGATGGGAGTGCTCTTGCCTCCCCCCCCCCCGTCCGGGGGGGAGCTCAACACCCTTTTTTGCCCCGATAGCTCCTTCTCCGACCCACTTCCTGGGTTCGGAGCCGGGCAGCATCGGAGCCGGGATCGGGTCGGTGCCGACAGTATCGGGTACTTCGGCGCTGGCTCTCCCCTCGAGCTTGCCGGATCCGACCTCTCGGAGCCGTGCTCTGAGCTTCGGATCCGGGGGGTTTAGTGTGCCTTCGGCTCCATCCAAGTCGGAGCACACTGGCCTCTCGGATCCGTTGGTCTCGACGCCGGCTCCGATCCACCCTTCGGATCCGGGCGAGGGTCAGCTCTCGGATCCCACTGAGAGTGGCTCTCCCTCGGCTTTCGATGTGGTGGAGAGGGCACTGTTGAGGTTATCCAGGCCCCCGCTCCCTGCTACGGCTCCATCCCGCTCTCCCTCTCGTTTGGGTCAGGCTTCCGTCACTCGGCCTCAGGGACAGCCTGCTTTGATGTCTCAGGTCGTTCCACTGGAACAGGACGTTGCTGGTGAGTCCTCCTCGGACAGCCCCCCCGAGGATGCTCCTCACAAGCGGAAGTGTAAGAGGAGGCACGTGGATTCCCCCAAGTCCTTAACAGAAGATATGGATTTGGATGACGGGGAAATCTCCCCAATATCACCCCCCGAGGATGTCTCCTTTGGAGACATCATGGAAATGCTTAGGATCAGGGGGGGAGGTCTGCCCCCAAGGCTTCCTCTGACGAATCCGTGTTCCTGGAGGCGTTCGAAGCAGGCCCGTCTACCTCTTGGGTGTCCCCTCCGGCCGACCCCCTGGTGGACCTGATTACCACCAGGGCGTGGAAGGAGCCGGACACTGTGGAGCCAGTTCCCAAATGCCCCGATAAGATTCTGAGCCCCCCTTCGGAGAGGTCCCACTGGAGCAAGGGTCCCCCCGTAGATGCCATGTTGGTGGCGGCAGCCACCAAGAGGGAATTAGCTCAGGAGAGCCCCTCTGTGCATCCACCGAGCTAAGAGTCCCGCTCGATGGATCGCCTAGGGAAGCGGGTCTTTAGTTCAGCGACCTTCTCAGTAAGGTCCCTGAACTACATGGCACATGTCATTAGGATGCAGCGAGACCTTATCAAAGAGTACGCTGCTCCCGGAGTCCATGTCGGCGGAAGACAAGCAGTTGTATTCCACTCGCATGGCCACTCTAAGATCAATATTAAATACCTCTATGCGGCTTTTATCCCATGCCACAGAGAGAGCCGCTAGAGCCAGTGGAGCAAGCCTAGTCATGAGACGTCAGGCCTGGCTCCGACACTGTGACTTCGCGGAACCCTTCAAGGCGTCATTTGCGAATGCCCCGTTTGATGGTTCTGCCTTATTTGGCAAGACCATTCGCGAGACTTTAGTCCAGAGCGAAAAGGATGGGCAGACGTTGTCTGCCGTTGGAGTCCGCTTCTCTGCTCCCCAGAGGTCCTTCTCCAAGAACCAAAAGGGACAGAAGAAGATGTGGTTCCGGAAATCGCAGCATTCCCAACCTGCTCCAGACAACCAGTCCTTCCGTGGCAGAGGAGGACAGGGAGGACGCCGCCCTAGAGGCAGAGGGGGCCTGAAAAATTTTGGGTCCAGAGAATCCTTCTCTGATTGGCCCACGCAGCAACCCTGAGGAGTGGCCCGACTGCTCCACTCTGGAGGCAGTCGGGGGGCGTTTCTCGAGGCACCTGGCAGATTGGGAGTCCATCACAATGGATCGCTGGGTGCTTCGTATCATATCCAGAGGTTACCACATTCCCGTGTATCACGTCCCCAAAATCAGAAACCTCCCCGATGTACCACCCGATCAGAGGGAGGTAGCAGCTGCAGAGATTTGGCAGCTCCTAGAAAAAAGAGCCGTCCAACCCATCCCCCCAGGCCAGTTCGGATTAGGGTTTTACTCCAGGTTCTTTTTGGTGCCAAAAAAGATGGGGGACTTAAGGCCAATTCTCGACCTTTCTTCTTTGAACCTGTTAGTAACCAAACAAAAATTCCGGATGGTCACCCTTCAATCCATCCTCCCCCTTCTGTGGGAGAACGACTGGATGTGCTCAATAGACCTCAAGGATGCGTACTACCACATTCGGATGGACAGACTATCCAGGAGGTTTCTCCGCTTCCGGCTGGGAGCCAGTCACTACCAGTTCAGGGTCCTTCCCTTTGGTCTCACCACAGACTCCACGGTGTTTACCAAAGTATTAGCAGTGATAGCGGCCCACCTGAGACTCCAGGGAATACAGGTTTTTCCATACCTGGACGACTGGCTCCTGACCGCCCCGACAAGGCATCTACTCTGCTCAGCCAGGGACTACTTCCTTCGACTTGCCCCCCGGCTGGGCATCACTATCAACATGGACAAGTCCTCTTGCTTCCCAGGTGATAGAGTTCATAGGGGCCAAAGTAGACACGAGGTACCTTCTAGCATTCCTGACTGCGGAACGACTGCAAAGCCTGAGGCTTCATGTGCGGGCCATCCTCCAATTAGAAGCTCCACCGGCGGAGTTGGTCCTGAGGGCTCTAGGCTCCATGGCGGCAGCAATCACTCTTCTGCCGTTGGCTCATCTCAACATGAGGGTCCTGCAGTGGACCCTTCAAGTCCAGTGGTCCTTTCAACACTACCCCCTAAGCCATCCTATTCCCCTCAATAGGGCTTGCAGGAGGGCTCTCTTGTGGTGGCTCCACTCCCCGGACCTCCATACGGGACGTCCCTTCTCCACGCCTCTCCCCCTCACCACGGTGACCTCAGACGCCTCTCGCCTTGGGGGGGGGGCACTGCTCAGGCAGGATGGTCCAAGGCACGTGGAACGACACAGAGACCTCTTTGCATATCAATGTTCTGGAGATGAGGGCGGTGCTCTTGGCGTTGCAGGCACTTCACAACCTTCTTCCTGTAGGAACTATTGTGATACAGACGGACAACATGTCAGTTGTCTGGTACATCAACAAACAGGGGGGAACCAGGTCCTATCCTCTCTGTCGAGAGGTCATGAGAGTGTGGGAATGGGTGATCTCCACCAACCGCTTTCTTATTGCAACGCACATTCCGGGACGGTCCAACATACTAGCGGACAGACTCAGCCGTACCATCCTTTCACCTTACGAGTGGTCTCTCAATCCCCAGGTAGAGAAGCGGATTTTTACCGTGTGGGGGCAACTCTGTTGCGATCTCTTTGCCTCTCCCTCAAATACGAAATGCAACAGCTACTTCGCTCTAATTCCCCCCTTTGGGGAATCCCCGAGAGACGCTCTGGTGCATGCTTGGCCTCCCGGTCTGTTTTATGCATATCCTCCTCTACCCCTGATGCTGAAACTCATACAGAAAGCCAATTGGTTGGGGAGCAGAATGATCCTTATTGCCCCATTCTGGCCTCGTCAAACGTGGTTCCCTCACCTGTGGTCTCACCTGGTGAATCCTCCTTGGATTCTGGATCCCCTACCGGATCTAATATCTCACCCACTAGGTCTCCCGACCCCGAATCTGGACAGCCTAAAGCTGACAGCTTGGCTGCTCCAGTTCCACTTCTAGTCAGGACTCCCAGTATCTCTTCCCCAGTTAAAGCCATACTAGTAGCGGCACACAAACCTTCCACTAGAAGGGTCTATCGCAGTAAGTGGAAGCGTTTCTCCATCTGGGCGGAGCATCATAATTTAGATCCCTTCACAGCACCGTTGCCGACTGTGTTGGAGTTCCTTACAGGTCTTTTTCATCAGGGGGCTAGCTGCTCAACGGTCAAGGTTCAACTAGCAGCTATTTCTCATTACCATGTGGGACATGAATCAGGGCCTTTGATCACGGCAAAATTGTGCAAAACCTTTCTCAAGGGTACTTTCTTGCTCAGACCCCCCTATCAAAGACATTGTACCCCTTGGGATTTATCACTAGTCTTACAGGCCTTGACAGCTCCCCTTTTGAACCTGCCGCGGTTGATCTTAAGTACTTATCCTGGAAAACGGCATTCCTGGTCGTTATTACTTCAGCGAAAAGAGTTTCCGAGCTTCAGGCCCTTTGTGCAAAACCCCCATACTTGGTCTTCCACCATGATAGAGTATACCTCAGGACCAATCCCTCATTTCTTCCTAAGGTGGCCTCAGAGGCGAATATCAATCAATCTATTAACCTGCCTGTCTTCTTTCCTAAGTATCAAAACAAAGGAGAATACAAATTGCATTCGTTAGATGTGCACAGACAACTGCGCTTCTACATTCATAGGACAGCTAGTCATAGACAATCTGACCAGTTGTTCATCTCCTTTGCCAAATTTAACTTAGGCAAATCTGTTTCTAAAGTCACTCTGTCTCGATGGATATCACAGTGCATTCTCTTGGCCTACGAAAGTTCTGGAAGGCCCGCATCTCAGGCAGTACGTGCGCATTCTACTCATTCTATATCTACCTCTGTTGCCTTTAGGTCTAGAGTATCGTTGGATGATATTTGCTCTGCAGCCACTTGGTCCTCATCCCATACTTTTATCAACCATTATAAGCTGGATGTTATCTCCAGAGGGAGAGCATCCTTTGGCTCCGCAGTGCTCCGGAACATCCTTCCATGAAGGCCGCCCAAGATCTAGGTAGCTGGGGACTCTGTCCCAAAGGTTGCTGACAAATGAAGTTCCTACTTCAGATTAAGAAGTTATGTACTCACCATAATGTTCCATCTGAGTAGGTATCTTCATTTGTCTGCAACCATCTCCCCCTCCTTCCCCCTGACCTTCGAATTTTAGTTCTGGATGTCCCTTCCTTAGTTCCTTCGGGACGTATCTAGCCTGTTAGCTGCTTATATATGGGCAGACTTGATCTGAGGTCAGTCAGGGTTAGCAGGGGGTTATGGGTAAGGGGAGGAGCTAGGAGCTCGGATCTATTAGCTGTGAAATAAGTTGCCGGCTCGGATCTGAGATCGGATCCGATACCCAAAGGTTGCAGACAAATGAAGATACCTACTCAGATGGAACGTTATGGTGAGTACATAACTTCTTATTTTACCTGTCTAAAAAAGTTAAGCTTTAGTGGAGAGTCACTATTTTTAAAACAGCAAGATAGATTGAAAGGGGGTGGTCACTTTTGTATTCTGGTACTATGGAATACAGTAAGATGGCCAATAAATTTCAGCAGTTGAAGGGGAGTGATTTCACAAAATGATAATTTTGTGCTTACTCACACAAGCCAGTGAAAGCAGAGAGGAAATGAGATGTATTGTCAAATTAACATAAGAGGCAGGCAGCTAGAAAGACAGTGGCATTTAAGAACACAACAGTAACAGAGTGGGAGGTTGGGAAAAAAATTCTTCCTGACTCACAAGAGACGGTGCTGTGGTCTCTTTTGAAGTTTTAATATGTAGTTAAAAGCAGAATACAAGTAAAACACAAGGTAAACAAAACAAATCAGTTTTCAAAGTATAAAAAATAAAGTAATACAAAATACAACAAATACATTTCAAATTTCAAATAATAAATTAATTAATAAGCTTCAGACATGTATAGTATTTGGGCCTCAGTTATTCTACAGTCATGGATCATGTCAGCCAATTCTGTGCAGCATGACTTTGTTTAGAGAGAGCATGCTTGGGGCACAGCACTTGCTAGTCAAACAGTCCCCAAAGGTAGTAGTGTGTGTCTGTCATCGTTTGAGAACTCCTTCCCATTATTTGGGGTTCAACTTCATGACAGAAACAGGTTTGCAAGTCTGCAGTCTGAACCTGCTGGCTCAGTGATGTTGATATTTTCATCAGTGGGTATGTATCCCTCCACACAACACATCTTGGAGCTTCAAGCACTTGTGTATGGGGAAAGTTATCTGGTAATTTACAAGGATAAGGTGATGTCTTTCCATATCATTGTAGCAGTATTCTTTACATAATAGATCTCCTGCCAAGGATAGCCTAATGTCTGGCCAGTATACCAAAGCCTATAGATTTTATAGGCACCATACATCACACCTGTGATGTTCTTCTATTCTCATGTTGTAGTATTCTTACTCTGGGATCCTCCACCTCAGGCGACCCGAATGTCGGATCCTATGCAAAAGCTCAAGCCTGGTTTCTGCTAGTGCGTAGGACATTACATGCAGGGCCATAAACCAGGGGCCTTAAATGTGACGTCTGCACGCACAGACCTCAGAACTTCTCTGCTGCAGTCGAACGTCAGATCAATCTCTTCTCTCTGTTGTCTTCAAGAAGTCTAAAGATAAGTGCCCCATTGGGGAAACCTTATTATCCTTGTTTAAACTATGGTTGTTGCTTGTTTCTTTAGCCGATCTCTGCTAGGAAGGGGAAATGTAGGTACATATGTCACCATGAACTCTGTTTGTTCTGTTTATGCTGCGAACAGGACCATACTACCTGTACACATAATCCCTCAGATTATCCAAGAGCTTCTCTCCCAGGTGACCATAGAGCCCATGCCCCCCAGGCCAAGAAGGAAAAGGGTTCTACTCCAGGTTACTCCTAGTACCAAAAAAGGACGCTCTTGGAGACCCATCCTGGATCTATCCTTCCAAAACCTATTTCTAAAGGTCCCTTCCTTCAGAATGCTATCCCTTCAAAACCTTCTTCCACTATTGCCACCTAAAGCTTTCATCACCACTTTGGACTTGAAAGAGTCTTACCTCCACATACCTATCCACCCAAACCACAGAAAGTATCTGTGCTTTACTGGGCCCTGTTCGCACTATCAATTTACTGTCTTGCCCTTTGGTTTACCCACTGCACCAAGAGTCTTCACAAAGTGCCTTGGCCCAGCAGTAGCCTTCTGCAGGACCAAAGGTATCCACATCTACCCCTACCTAGATGACATTCACACCCTTGCAGAAGGGGAAAACACATTCTGAAATCACCTGCAGTTCTCCATGTCACTGCTCCAGAGGTTGGGATTCACACTCGGCCTCACAGAATCATCCCTCTCCCCAGCACAGGACAAAACCTTCCTGGGATGCAGGATAAGGATCAACCTGATAAATGCTTTCCTCCCTCAGGACAAGGTAAACTCCCTGGTCAGCCACTTCCTTGACCTTCTCCTAGTCTACCACCTGTCAGCCAGGCAGTTCATGTGCCTCCTAGGCCTTACGGTAGCCACCATTTCTATGCTGCCTCTAGCCAGGTTGCACATGAGGAAGTTACAGTGGTACCTGAAGAATGTGTGGTCACAACACAGCCACCCACTGGACTTTGATACCCTTCCTTCCATGCCTAAAAACAGAATTTAAGTGGTGGATTCAGCAGGTACAACAACATCCAGGGCTACCCCTACAACCCACCACGCCACCACAACTAATGCACACAAATGCTTCAGATCTAGGCTGGGGAGCAACCATGAATGGCCTCAAGATGCAAGCCCTATGGGAGCCATCCCTCCAGACAAAGCACATCAACGTAAGGGAGATGACTGCATTCCACCTTGCCCTCCAGGCCTTTCTCCCTCTCATGCAGCCATGCCCCCTACAGATCTTCACGGGCAACACCATTGTAATGTGGTACATCAACAAACAGGAGGGGACCAGGTCTTACCTATTCTGCAGGCTTTTAATGCAAGCATGGGAATTGGCCTCTTGGAACAACATTTCACTGCAGGCAGTCTATATTCCTTTCCAGGACAACCATCAAGAGGATGCTTTCAGCAGATCATTCTCTCTACATCACAAGTGGATGTTGCACAGAGATGTATTCCTAGACATTGTCCACCAGTGGGGCACACCTCAAATTGATTTATTTGCCTCCCCCCAGAACAGACAATTGAAAATATTCTGTGCCAAGGACCCCTCCCCACTTGCTTGGGCAATGGACAGCTTCACCATCTTGTGGAAGGGACTATTTGTGTATGCTTTCCCTCCCTTCCCATTCATTCAGGAAGTCCTTCTAAAAATCAGGAAGGACATGCCAAATATTTTGCTGGTAACTTCCCTGTTGGCAAAGGCAGCATTGGTTCCCCTTTCTTCAGTCTCTTGCCAAGGGCAATTACCACAAGTTGCCTTACAAAGTGGACCTGCTCACAAAACAGAAGGGGTCTCTCATTCACCCACATCTGGAGATGCTTTCCTTAACCCTCTGCGTGATAAAGTTTTAATTCCCTTCAAACACCATTACACTGAGGACGTGCTATCTATCCTGCAGGAGGCCAGGAAACCCAGTACCAGGAGGGTGCTACATTTCTGAATGACAAAGGTTCTCCAAATGGTGTCTACAAAGGCATAGGGACCCCTTTCAAGCATATGTTCCGCTAGTTTTAGCCTGTGTGTGTGTGAGCTCATAAAATTAGACCTTTCATATTCTTCAGTGAAAGTTCACTTATCTGCTATCTCTGCCTGCTTACCTCTGGACCCTCCTCGACTCTCCAGACTGGATGTTAAACTATTCTTAAAAGGGGTCCTGCACATTAGGCCACCAAAGAAACCTATCCCACCACCTTGGGACCTAAACTTTGGTCTAGAAAATCGTAGTGGCCCATTTGAACCAGCCAGCACTGCCTCCATGCAGATGTGCACATGGAAAACAGTCCTACTGGTAGCCATTACTTCAGCTAGAAGGGTGTCAGAATTACAATCACTAATGCCATCCCCACCCTACACTGTCTTCCACAAAGATAGGGCGACCATGCGTACCAACCCCTCCTTTATGCCCAAAGTGGTCAATGAGCTGTCATTAAATCAGTCTATTCACTTACCCACTTTTTTTCCTTCTTCTAAAAATGACAGTGAGACAATACTCCACTCCCTTGATGTCCACAGGCAACTAAGGTTCTGTTTGGACAAAACCAAGGCCATTAGAAAGTCTAATCGGCTCTTTGTGTCCTTCCATTGCAAGGGCCCTGGGCAAGGCAGTAGCCAAACAAAGTATTTCCTGCTAGCTAAGAAAAACTATCTACTTCTGCTATTACTACCATGAAAAGTAATTGCCTCATGGGGTCAGGGCACACTTTTTAAGAGCTGTAGCTTCTTCTAGGGCCTTCCTGAAAGGCCTGGACACAACTGCCATCCTTGAGGCAGCCACCTGGTCCTCCGTACATAGCTTCAACAAACATTACAAACTAGACCTTATTTCCAGAGCCAGAGCAGGATTTGCAAGAGGAATCCTGCAGGGATTCCTGGTATCTGTTACTTCTTCTTTCACCCTGCCTCCTCCTTAAGTTGTGGTACTGTCCCACAGTATGAATACTGCAACATGAGAATAGAAGGACATAGAGTAGTTGTGTAAAATCTTACCATAACCACAGATGTCCTTCTCTTCCATGTTGCAGTATTCCTTCCCTCCCTCCTATCCCCTTCATTACTTTTCACCTGTCCAGAGGGCATCATGGGGCAGTACCTAGACTTTGGTCAGACTAGGCAGTCAGTTACATTTCTCCTGTCTACTGGAGATCATTTGGCTCTACCTAAACTATTGTCCGACTGGGCAGTCAGTTCTGAGGTCTGTGCATGCGGATGTCACATTTAGGCCCCTAGTTTATGGTCCTGCGTGTGATGTCCCACTCACTAGCAGCAGCCAGGCTTGAGCTTTTGCATAGGAGCCAAAGTCCGATTCACCTGACACGGAGGTTCCCACAGTATGAATACTGTAACATGGAAGAGAATTGTTATGGTAAGATTTTACACAACTATTCTTTCCCCGGGTAAGACATTGGACATAAAGGCGACATATGGATGCAAACACTCAGAACTTATTTTCTGCCAGTCTGAATGCCATTGTTGAACGCTGGTCTTTCTACTGTACGGGTTACCATGCTGTCTTCAGATAAGTACCCCACTGGGGCTTCTTCTCTACTTTTTTCTTTATTGTATTGTATTTGTGTTCATGTCATCTAAAAAGGGAAAATGTCAGTGTAGGAGGCAGACTCCCCATAAAGACCATCGCGACCAGTGTCTTTATTGCTTAGGTGCTTCCCATGACCATACACAGTGCTCTATTTGTCAAGCATCTGTCCCTAAGTTCCCTTGTAGTAACCTGTCTTCCATATCCATATACCTTGAGAACAAACGACTTAAGCTGTTGGCCTGGGGTACTGTGGCAAATCCTCCCTTCCTGAGGGTCAGCCGTCTGCCAAGAATATGGCCAAAAGGGCTAGGCATGATCTGGTTATTATTCAACCTCTCCCAGACATCTCTCTTGATGGTAGTAAAAGCTCTGAAGACCATCCAGTGCTTAGGTTCATAGGTTCATACTAGGCTTTCTGCCCTAGGGCATTTACAAGCCTAGCCAGAGTGTGTTTGGCTTTCGCCACCCATTTTAAAATGAATTTTGTTATGCCCTTTTTCAAGGTTAGTATACTGTGCATCTGTCTAACAGTGACACAGAAGTGATACCCGGAGTAAATCTACGATCTCCCATCCACTCATCAAGATTCCTCTTGAAGAGAGTCAATGAGGGACTCTGCCTAACCTGGACTGGGACTTTATTGCAGAGTGAAGGGAGCCTCTGGGTTATGAATCTGTCCCTCCAGCATGTCCTATTTATTTCAGTGCTGAGGTTCAAGTCTCTCGAGCGTGTAGCTCGATGGGATTTGGATTTTCTGAGGTGCAGCATGTCCATTAATTCCGGGTTGGACCTGGCTTTATACGTCAGGCACAGATCGCCTCTGAGCAGGCGGTATGCCACTGAGTAGAGCTGGAGTTTCTTTAACTGGGCAGCATATGGCATCTGTTTGAGCCCTTTGATCCTCTTGGTGAGGTACTTTTGGGGTCTTTCCAGTTGCTGCAGGTGTCTGGTAAGGTACATCCCAAAAGGGCATTGTACTCAATTATGGGCCTGATGAGGGATGAGTAAAGAGGCATGATGACCTCCCCTGATCTAGATGTGAATCCCTTCATGATTAGGTGGGCTATATAAAATGATTTTCTAACCACTTTGGCCACGTGGTTGTCGAATGAGAGATTGCTATCAACTTGGGTCCCCAGGTCCCTAATTACTTCTTCCATACTTAATGGATTACCATCTATGTGGTAATTTGTGGGCACTTTGTTTTTGCCGAAGGGGGTGACTATACACTTTTTGGCGTTTAGCTTGAGGCCATGGCTCTGGCACCAGTTGTCTGTTTCTATGAGGCCCTTTTGTAGGATGCTTGTGTCGGCTGGAGAGTCTATTATGGCGCCCAGTTTGCAGTCATCTGCGAACTTGGTCAGCCACAGTCCTTCCGTCTTGGCCTGTACCTCCAAGAAATATATACCGAACAAGAGAGGTCCCAGGACTGAGCCTTGTGGGACGCCACTTGTAACTGGTTTGGAGTCTGACATGGCTCCAGCAATTCTAACCATGTGGGTTCTGTCCTTTAGCCAGTTTGCAACCCATCTAGTGACATAGGGGTTTATATTTAAGCTGGTGAGCTTATCTATTGCCCAAGTGGGGTATTGTATCGAAGGCTTTTGCGAGGTCCAGGTAGGCTGTGGGGACCACCTTCCCGTCGTCAATGGCCTTGGTGACTGTTTCAAAGAAATCGACCAGGTTTTAGAGGCAGGATCTGCCCTTAACAAAGCCGAACTGGGTATGATCCAGTGTCTGTAGGTCCCCAATATCTTTATTTATGAAGTCCATGAGGATCCTTTCCATAGCTTTGCAGACCAAGCTAGTCAGGCTTATGGGGCGATAGTTTCCAGGATCCGTTGAGGCACCACCTTTGAGGGACCACTGTTGCTGTACGCCACTCTTTGGGTACATATCCTGTAGTAAGGCTGAGATTGAACAGTAGTTTTATGTTTGGGTTTAGTTTTTCTTGGAGTTCATGTAGGACGCAGCCCGGGACACCGTCTGGTCCCATTGATGCTATGTTTTTTGCTTTGGAGAGGGCAGCTCTTACCTGAGCATCTGAGATGTCAGGGGGGCAGCACTCTGCTGGGATAGATATTTGCCCTTTTGGCGTGGAAGGGGGGGAGAAGTTTACGCTGAACCTGTCAGCTAGGATGTTGGCAATGTCTGTGGGTTTGGTGTATTTTTTGTCATCTTGGACTAATTCTGAGCATATCTGGGAATTCCCACCCAGGTTCCTAACATAACTAAAGAAAGCCTTGTGATTATCCTTAGTGTCTTGTGCAGTTTTTCTCTCGAAGCTGGCCTTAGACGATTTTATGAGTGCCCGTAGTTTTTTGCTAATACTGATCAGAGATGCCTTCCCTTTTTGGGATTTTGCTCTATTATGTAGTAGCTTCCTCCTTCTATTGTATAGTTTGTTTATGCCTGGGGTCCACCAGACAAGACGCCTGCCTTTGGAGGATTGAGTCTTGGTTTTGTTTGGGATTACATAATCCATGCATTCCTGAAGGTGTTCATAGAATGCATTTATAAAAGATTCTGCGGTCTGGGCCGTATTTTCCTTAGGCCCAGGGGCTTTGAAGGATTCCACCTCGGTTTTGAGGAGTGTGAAATTTGCTTTAGAGAAGTTTTTCACTGTGGTTTTTGGGCAGGGTACTGGGGTCGGGATGTGAATATATAGTGAGATTAGTTTATGGTCTGATCTTACCAGTGAGGGATACACTTCTGGTTTGGAGCATAGAGTCCCCATGTTGGTGATGATCAGGTCCAGTATGTTTTCCCCTCTTGTGGGAGTGGTAGCAAGCTGTTCCATAGCATTTGAGTTTATAAATTCTAGGAACCTTTGGGCTAAGGTGTTGGAGCTAGAGTAATGCTCCCGGTCTATGTTTGGGTAGTTGAAGTTGCCCAATATAATGATGTTTGGAGAGACCTTCATATTTTCCAGTGTATTCAGGAAGGCCGAGTGGGGTTCTTGGGTTTGGGAGGGTGGTCTGTAGCAGGCTATAAACTGGAAGGCAGTTTTACCCACTGTTAGTTGCACATGGATAGTCTCTGATGCTTCGTGCTGTGCCACCAACCTGGAGGTGTGGGTATCTTTGATGAATATTGATACTCCCCCTCCTTTTGTGGTTCGGTCCAAGTTTTGGGGCTGAAAAGCATGGTATGAGGTATAACCTGTTAGTGCTGGGGTGCTCTCGGGAGCCTTGAACCAGGTTTCTGTTACTGCACAGATATCGATGTTCTCCATGCTAAGGAGAGTTTTGAGTGCGTGCATCTTGAGGTTTGGACTTCTGGCGTTGAGTAGCATTACTCTTAGTTTCTTATCCCTTGTGATACCTATGGAGGTGGGTTTGTCTTTTGAGCCTTGCCTAAAAAAGGCACTATGGGGGTGGCAAGAGCCTTTGCCAATATCCAAAAGCCCAGGGGTGACAGGTGCAAGCCGTCCCTAGCGAAGCATAGTGGCTTGTCGAGCATGTCATCCTAGGCTGACAGGCATTGGATCCCCTTTAAATGACACCAATACTTAAGCCAGTTGTTGAAATTGATCATCTTGTCTTCATATTGTGGCATCATTCTTGGTGAGGGTAAGATGCTACTCAAGGACAGGGTCATACCGGCCTGGGCTACATGCTCAGAGAGCTCCTCTATGTCTCTTTTCATGTAGTCCAGGGAGGTACGTCTCAGGTCATTCACACCAGCATGGACAATGACTGAGTCATATTTGTACTTGCCTTGGAGTGACCTGAGTGCTTGTGTTATGTGGCGGATCCTAGCAGCCGACAGGCAGCTCACCGTGACCTTCTCCTTGTTCAGCCTGGTGAGCGGGACGTCAGTGTGCCTGACGATAGAGTCACCTATTACAAGTGTATCAGGTGTGTTGTGTAGCCTTAAGGGCTGTGACTGTTCGGCACACTGGCTTTGTGAGCTATGTGTTGCACATGTTTTGTTTTGGGGTAGCGGTTGCTTGGGTGTCTGCTTTGGAGGTCTCTGTTGCTTAGGCAGATTTTTATTTAAAGCCTCTGAGTATGTTTTTGTGTGTTTATGTGTTTGGTTTGCTGTCGTGGTAGGTCTATGTGAGACTGGAATCGTAGTGAGTGTGGTTTCCTTCTCCTCCTGACTGGTTACTCCAGTACTGAGTTGAGAGAGCTTAGCCTCCAGTTTGGCTATATAGTTGCATCTCTCATATGTGTTGGGAGTAGGAGAGGGTTGTCTGTGTACATGAGGAAGTTGTAACATTGCCTCAAGATTCCCAGATTCACCAGCTGGACTGGAGAGGAGATTGACAACTGACCTTTGGACATGCTAGAATAGTATTGGGAATTCTTTTATAATTGAAAAAAGGGCCAATGGTGAATGAGGTACTCAAGGGGAGTTTGTGAGGGTGTAGTGTTTTGTAGTGCTGACTTATATAATTGCTTTAGTGAGCAAGTGCCAGGCTTTAGAGTAGGAATAGGGTGTTTATTATGAGAACTACATCAGTTCTAAGGGAAAAAGTGAAGAGCAGTCTTTGTGGAGCCGAGAATGGTTTAAACCCAATTAAGAGGCGTTGCCCGATGCTGCACTATGCGCAACATCGCGCTCAAGCGGGTTTTATACAGGGGGGACTTGAAAGAGATAGAAATTGGCCCAAAACGGCCAATAGACTACCAGATTCTTGTGCTGGGAACACTCCTCCAGGGATAGATAGGCTGCTCTAAGCTCCCCACTGCCACTGGTGAACAAAGAAGCCTCCCTTTATCCAAGAAAGGAAATGGGCAACACAGGAACTTTCCAAAAGTCCAGAATACAGCAAAGCCTGTGTTTGGACTACTCTAGGTCAGGAAAGACGGGAAACAAGGATATATATTTTTTTCTTTTTTTGCAACAAACAGCAGGAAAATGCAATAAATATGTCACACAGGCTAGCGCACTTGAGTGTGTAGCCTCAACAGGTAAATGCAACAAACAGGACAAACTTTAAAAGTGCAGGTGCAAGAACAACTTTAAACAGTTTAAAACAGTTCAAGAAGCAGAAATACTTGCAGTTTAGCTAGATCAGACAGTCACCCAGGTAGTAGCAGCAAAAAAAAAACACTTTTATCAGGTTAGCAGTCGCTCTTTTAGCCTCTCTGCTGCTAGCACCACTCTGCAGGACCACGAGGAGCTTGGCTGAGTAGTAACAAGCGCAAAAACCACGCCAAAGCGGGTTTTATACAGGGGGACTTGAAAGAGCTAGATATTGGCCCAAAACAGCCAATAGACTACCAGATTCTTGTGCTGCGAACACTCCTCCAGGGATAGATAGGCTGCCCTAAGCTCCCCACTGCCACTGGTGAACAAAGAAGCCTCGCTTTATCCAAGAAAGGAAATGGGCAACACAGGAACTTTCTAAAAGTCCAGAATACAGCAAAGCCTGTATTTGGACTACTCTAGGTTAGGAAAGACGGGAAACGAGGATAATTTTTTTTTTCTTTCTTTTTTGCAGCAAACAGCAGGAAAATGCAATAAATATGTAACACAGGCTAGCGCACTTGAGTGTGTAGCCTCAACAGGTAAATGCAACAAACAGGACAAACTTTAAATTACAAGCGCAAAAGCGCGCTAAAGCTGGCTTTAAAGCAGGGGGTTAGAAAGAGATAGGAAATGGCCCAAAACGGCCAATAAGCTACAAGTTACTGGGCTGGAACCACTCCTCAAGGGACAGATAGGCTGCTCAGAGCTCCCCACTCTCACTGGTGAACAAAGAAGCTTCCTCCTATCCAAATAAGGATATGGGCAACACAGGAACTATGACACAGCCCAGAGATCAGCAATACCTGAAGACTGGACTATTCCAGTTCAGTAAAGGTGGGAAACAAGGATATTGTTTTTTTTAAGTAGCAGAAATTAGCTACAGAAGCACAGTAAATGCTTTAATTCGGCTAGCGCACTTGAGTGTGTAGCCTACCAGTTGCCTGTATCACTCTGCAGGACACCACGAGGAGCTGTGCAGAGTTGTATACAATAACAAACTTTTTAAATCACAGATTCGCTAAGAAAAAAAAAACTGGCGTTTTAGGCAGAATTAGTTAAGACAGCAAGAAAAGCAGAAAACTGATAGTTAATCACTCCAGAGTCACTCTTTTGTCTCTCTTCTGCTGTAGACTCTGCAGAACACCTGGAAGGCACTTGCTGAGCGGAATACAAGCGTAAAAACTGTGCAAATGAGGTTTTTATACCAGGGAAGTGAAAGAGATAGAAATTATCCCAAAATGGCCAATAAACTACTAACTTCTGGGCTGAAACCACTCCTCCAGGGACAGATAGGCTGCACAAAGCTCCTCTCTCTCACAGGTGAACAGAGAAACGTCCTTCTATCCAAGTAAGGTAATGGCAACACAGAAACTTGTAACACAGCCCTGGATTCAGCATTAACCTGAAAACTGGACTATACTAGTTCAGAAAGGTGGGAAACAAGTATATCATTTTTTTTTCAGAAAATAGAGCAGATACAATCAAAATTAGCCCAAAAAGGCCAATAAACTACCAACTTCTGGGCTGAAACCACTCCTCCAGGGACAGATAGCCTGCTCAAAGCTCCCCTCTCTCACAGGTGAACAGAGAAACTTCCTTCTATCCAAGTAAGGTATGGCAACACAGAAACTTGTAACACAACCCTGGATTCAGCAATAACATGAAAACTGGACTATACTAGTTCAGAAAGGCGAAAGAAGTATATATATATATATATATATATATATATATATATATATATATATATATATATATATATATATATATATATATATTTTTTTTTTCTTCCAGAAAATAGAGCAGATACAGTCAAAACAACACTTTACCCAATTGACCAGTTAAAAAGCTTAAAACTGAGCTGTGTTCCAGCAGTCTTCAATCAGACAAGTTCTAACTGCCCAGTCCTGCCACTAGGGTACAGAGAAACCTTCTCCAAAAAAGACGGCCTGTGTCAGTGCACAATTCATACAAACAAAGCTAGATCCAGCCGGCCTAAATCTAGTCTATGCTACAGCAAACAAGGCGTACCGATTTCAGAAAGAAACAGTTCAAGTAAGCATGCGCAATAAGCCTTTAACCAGAAATTCCTAGCTCAGAAGGGCAGAATCTAGCCTCTCCTCCCACAAGAGTGCAGACCACAAACCTTCTTAATGTAAAATAACTGGCCTGAAGCCCAAGTCCTTAACCTAGAACTAATACACTTTTAGAATAACAGACAATGAGCCTTCAATCAGCAGTTCCCAACTTAGAAGGATGTACGCTACCTGTCCTGCCACAACAGTGCAGACCACAAACCTTCCTAATGTAAAACAACTGGTTTGAAGCCCAATTGCTTAAACCAAGGGCCTTAGAATAACAGTTACAATTTAATCAGGCTACTAACAAGCAGTAATAAAGGCAGCAGAATAAATTTAATTGAGTACTTTTAAAAGAGGCAAAAGCAAAATAAGGCAATAAAGTAGGAAGAAACACAAATACAGTAAGGCAGATAAAGTGCAAAAAAATTTTTTTTTTTTTTTTTTGAGATGGAGGAAACTGTGTAGATTAAAATACTATAGGGGGAATGCCCTTCCCAAGTGCTCTCTCTGTACACTGCAGAGGAGATGGGACTGGTAAGAGTATCCAAAATCAAAATATGATCTCACTGTACTCACTTGAGTGAGCGAATGAGATGGGTCCAGGAGGAGTGTGCAAAAAGAGATTTACAGCAGGGGCAGGCATTTCCAAAGCCACCAAGATTAACACCACAACAAGAAACAGGGAGGGTGCGTGGGGAACTACTGCAGAGATTCAGAGACACATACAATATTTACTGAATCCAAGACACACACTATTTACTCACTCAGATCTTAAATAAGTGCAGAAAATATACTTAAATCAGCTTATGTCCAGTTGATATATGCAGACAAGTCTCAGTAGCCAGCAACTCGATTTAAAATGATTACTAGAAATGTAACCAACACAGATTTTAATGTTAGCAGAAACCCCCAAGCTAGTTAACACTAACAAAGGAATTTCAAAGCAGTCTAACAACTTTCAGTGAGCTCAGATGGGTAACTGCAGAGATTCAGAGACACACACAATATATACTGAATCCAAGACACAATATTTACTCACTCAAATCTTAAAGAAGTGCAGAAAATATACTTAAATCAGCTTATGTCCAGTTGATATATGCAGACAAGTCTCAGTAGCCAGCAACTCGATTTAAAATTCCTCTGCCACAACCCCATTGGAGGCTGGCATGGATCCAACTTCTTGCACGTCCTCAGAGGCTTTTCCAGCATTCATTCTAGACATTAAGGTGGAACCTCATCTAATTATTTCCGAGGGTGAGTCCTCGGATTTTGGTAAGGGAAGAGATTACAGCTACAATTACTGAATCTCATCAAGGGTCTGAACCACTGAGAGCCTTTCGGGCGAATGTCTCAGTTGAGGGGGAAAAAAAAAAAAAAAAAAGGCAAACACATTGCCTCTGTTGTTAAAGATCCCCAACATGAATGGCAGGATTTTACTCAGGGTCTATTCAACGCTTTAATAGCTTTGAAGACTCCTCAAGGGGTGTTTGTCCAAGCTCTTATCTGGTCTTTCACCCCTGTTAAGAGGCCTAGGCAATTGGAATCCTGTGATGAGAACTTGAACTCTGGGGAAGAATCCCTAGCTACCTCCTCTCCGATTCTTAGGTAGGTTCATAATGGTTCTGAGGAAAAGGATTCACTGAGTCCAGACTCCCCCTTGGAAGAATTATCCTTTGGGGATGCTATTGCTTGTATGATTGAGCACTTCAAATGTGATTTCTCCCCCTTGGAAGAATTATCCTTTGGAGATGCTATTGCTTGTATGATTGAGTACTTCAAATGTGATTGCTCCCTGGTCTCTGACATTCAAAAAAGTTATTATGAGCTTTTACAGATGGAGGCTCCTAAGCCATCTGCTCTTCCTCATGTTTTGGCAGCCCTTTTGGACACTTTTCCTGCTGCCTATGTGGCTCCTGATTCTCATCCCCTGGCTCCTAGGAAGCCCAAGTGCTATAAGGTGCCCGAGGATTGCAAAAAGCCCTTCTGCTGATCCTTCACTGATTTCAGCTTCCTCCGACAAGCCTTCTAAGCTCTTGTCATCTACTAAGTTTCTTTCCTCAGATAAGGATAGTCAAGCAATATAGAGGTTGGGTAAAAAAGTATATACTGCTGCCACCTTGTCTTTTAGGGCTATTAATTAACAAACTCAAATGACGAGGTATGTTTTGTCCCTTATTTTTCAGGTTGCTTCAGAGGTCTTTGACCTCCCTGATAGGAAAGTTTCAGTTCTTTCCCACCATGGAGCCACTGCCCAGATCACCCATCACTCCGTAAAATGCAGCTATAATGATGCTGATTCCTCTTCCGTGGCTGCTGCTTTTGGTTCTGTGATGAGGCATTATTCTTAGCTACATCTAAAGGTTTTACCTGATTATATTAAAGCCAAGCTTTTGGATGCATCTCAGGATAATAAAAAATCTGTTTGGGGACAGCTGCTGCTGGTCTATTAGTCCCTTCAGGATAAGAGTAAGGCTTTGCAGGAACTCAAACATATTTTTGTCTATCCCCATATTCCAGGGGAATTATCCTTCTAAGTCTGCCTTTGTCTACAGACAGTCTCGTCCACCTCCCAAGGTGTGAAGGGATCTAGGCTTATTCTTCCTGCTAAATCTACACAGACTTCTTCCTCTGGCAGACGATTTAAGCATAAACCTTATGGACCCTCACGAATGGAAACTAAATCCACAAGTCTTCAGCATGATAACAGAGAAATGGGGGAGCCCAGACATAGATCTGTTTGCCTGTCCTCGGAATTATCAGTTGGAAAGATTCTGCAGAAGGACTTATCACAGACAAGCATGGAAAGTGGACGCCGTATCCTTCAGTTGGAAAAACCTATCAGTTTAAGCCTTTCCTCCTCTGTCTCTTCTTCCCAAGGTCCTCCTAAAAGTCAAACAAGAGAAACCAAAGATGATACTAATTGCCCCGGACTGGCCCCGCCAATACTGGTACCCACTCCTAAGGAACTTGTCTCAATACCCAGCTTAGACCTTACCTCAAAGACCTCAATTACTGTCCCAGCAAAACAATCAGATCCTGCACAATCAACTCCAGACACTGAACCTGGCAGCATGGCTGATCATGTGGTTATACAAACATCTCCTCTCAGTAAAGCTGTGATGGATGTCATTTTGGAAGCCAGCAGGCCTAGTACTAGAAACTCTTATGCTGATAAATGGAAGAGATTCTGTGCTTGGAATCAAGCACAAGGAACTGATACAGCAGAACCAAATATTCCTCAGATTTTACAATACTTAACTGAGATGCTTGACAAAGGCCTATCTTTCTCATCAATTAAAATCCATGCCTCTGCCATTTCGGCTCATTACAATACAGAGCCACCAATCTTTTCTCATCCTTTACTAAAGCAGTATCTTAGAGAGGCCAAAAATTGAAGGCCTCCTAGAAGATCACCATTACCTGCATGGGACCTCAATTATGTATTGGAAAAGCTCATCCTGACTCCATTTGAACCAGCTGCTACCACTGATATAAAGTTATTATCATGGAAAACAGCACTGCTACTAGCAATTACTTCAGCAAGAAGAGTTTCAGAGCTACAGGCCCTCATAGCTGTAGAGTCTTTTATCATATTTTACCCAGACAGGGTGTCTCTGAGGACAAATCCTACATTTATGCCTAAGGTGGTTTCCATTGTGGCTCTTAACCAAACAATTCATCTGCCAACCTTTTATCCAAATCCGCAGAACAAGGGGGAGAGAATTCTGCATTCCTTGGACGTACACAGACAGCTAAGATTCTACTTGAGCAGGACTAAAGCTCTAAGAAAAGCTGAGCAGTTACAAGTGACATATGCTGCAGGATCAGAAGGAAAGGCTATTTCAAAGCAGACAGTTTCAAAGTGGATAAGCCACTGCATCCGGTTCTGCTACTTACACCATGGTAAACCTGTGCCCAAGGGCATTAGGTCTCATTCCACCAGAGCTGCAGCTACTTCAGCAGCCTGTCTCAGAGGAGTACCAACCAAAGACATTCTAGAGGCTGCTACTTGGAGTTCTGTTCACACCTTTACAAAGCATTATCATTTGCCTCTCTATTCTAAGTCCAGGGCAGGCTTTGCCACTGCAGTTCTGCAGGGCCTTATAGCTGTACCTAATGCTGTTTAGCTCCAGCCTCCCAACCATAGCTTTGGGATTCTACCCAAATGTAATGACTGCAACAGTGAAACACGAAGAACATAGTACAGTTGTGTACACTTACCATAAATGTAGATGTTTGAGTGTATTCACTGTTGCAGTCCAGGTTACCCGCCCGCCATCCCCCAGTGATTCTGGAGTTTATCTTTCCTTCTCTATTTTCTACAACCTATGTGGTGGATTTGCTTGTAGATGAAGGTAAAGTTTATATTGTTGCATGTATATATATATATATATATATATATATATATATATATATATATATATATATATATATATATATATATATATATATATATATATATATATATATATATATATATATATATATATATATATATATTTTTTTTTTTTTTTGCTACCTTTTTGGTGGCACCTGACATCTGGGGCAAGAAAAACTAAAGAAAATGGCATTGGCTGTATGTTTTATACCCCTGACGACCTGACATCATGGAAGAGGAGACAGCAACCGACGCAGGACCCAAGACTTTGGAATTCAGGCCGACTGAGGGCAACCTGCCAACAGATTACCCAAATGTAATGACTGCAACAGTGAATACACTCAAACATCTACATTTATGGTAAGTGTACACAGCTGTACTTTCTGGAACTCTGCCGTATGTAAGGAATACTGCAACAGTGGTATGGAAGGACATAGTACATTGTGTAAATTCTTACAATAGCAGTAGATGCCCTTCTCTTCACTTTTGCAGTATTCAGTCCCTTCCCTACCTCCCCCTCTTTCCTAGCTGTTGACCCTGTGCTTTGATTGCCCTCCTGTTTGAGTGTCCCTTTCTTCCTCTTCACTTCTGTCCTTTTTCCTTCTGGATGTACATGTTCTCCTTTGTTCCCGAGGTTATTCTTTTGCTGCTGGGGCAATACAGTTCTGAGTGTTCACATCTGTACATCACATTTATGTTCTATGTCTTATGCGGGAAGCATACATGTGACGTTTTGCACCTATAAAATGTAAAGGTATTGGTATATATTGGCCAGACTTTGGACTATCCTTGGCAGGAGATCCCTTATGTAAAGAATACTGCAACAATGAAGAGAAGGACATCAACTGTTATGGTAAGATTTGACACATCTGTACTTTTCTCAAGATAGCCTGTTACTTTTTCCCCACACAGATGATCTCATTGTGTTTTCGGACACAGTCTCCTGGTTTGTTCTTGACTTAGGAAACCTGGAGTTGTCACTACTCCAAGAATCAGCCATCTATGTGTGGTAGATGTTCTTCGTGTTTCACTGTTGCAGTCATTACATTTGGGTTATCTGCTTGCAGGTAGCCCTCAGTCGGCCTGATTAACAAAGTCTTGGGTCCTGTGTCGGTTGCTGTCCCTTCTTCCATGACATCAGGTCATCAGGGGTATATAACATGCAGTCGATGCCATTACATTAGTCTTTCTTGCCGTGCGGTGCCTGAAGCAGAAGCAGTTCGCAAGTGCCAGTCGGCCGACTCCGGAAATTTTCATTTTCGAGTTTCAGAACTGAAGTCTTCAACTAAAACTAAGTACCCCATTGGGGAAACTTTTTCTTGCTCCTTACCGATGTCAGTAAAAGTTAATAATTGCATTTACTTGTGGAAAGCAAATACCTCACATAAAGATTTTCATTCGTACTGTATTCCTTGCCTAGGCCCTGACCACGACGTACCTTGCTGTTGGTTTTGTGCTTTATTTAATCAGCGCACTATCCGTTGTCGGTATATTTTTGCCTCTAAATATTTCGATTCTTGGTTTAATTATCCAGAAATGTCTTCGCTTAGCCATCCGACTACAAGGATTCTGAAAAAACGCAAAGATAAAGACAGAGCAGGCCGCCGAGGTCTAAAACTGCCGACGACGTTTCTCCTAAGCCAGTCGCCAGTTCGCCGGTACTCAGTGAGGCGCTTTCGCAGCCCCTGATACCCGCTACTTCTGATTTGCAGGCCTCTACTGAGACCCATTCGGAGTCCAGTATGCCGCGAGATGCTTCAACTATGGAACCCACGGATGTGTCTACCTTGGATGGGTCCGGAGCCGCTGTGCAGGCACCGGCTTCTGAGGGTGTATTCAGGCCTACAGACTTGCATACTAAACAGATGCCTTCTTCTTTACTTAGGCCTAAATCTTGATCCATGCCTAAAAAACCGATGCTCAGGCCTCTATGCCTAAAAAACAAATAAGAATGGCTGAAGATCTAATAACTCTAATCAGGGGTAGCCAACCCCCCCCCCCCCTTTCTAAGAGGCCAAGGACTGAAGTTGATTATGAATCTTCTGATCCGGATTCTGTCTTTTTCTGATTCTTCTGTTGATCTGGATTTGCCCATATCTACCTATGAAGATTCTGATGCAGAGGACTCCATTCCCTCTGCTTCCCCTCCTGAGGATTTTTCTTTTGGGGAAACCTTACATACTCTAAGGGAGCATTTCCACTGGGAAAGCCAGGATTTTTCTGATTCAAAAAAGAGGCATAGGGATTTCCTTCTCCTACCTCAGTATAGGCCTTTAGCTATTCTTCCTGTACTAGACATTGTTGATGATGCTTTTTCGGAATCTATTTTGACCCTGATTCCCTTCCTCCTACTCCCAGAAAACCTGACAGAAACTACAGGGTCCCTGAATCCCTCAAGTTCCTTTTTAAAAATCCTATTGCAGGTCCAAAGACTATTTCACAGGGGCCCAAGGGCATTCAGGCTTCTACTGCTAAAAGTCCTACCCCTTCTGATAGAGACTCCAGGGCGCTGGATAGATGGGGTAAGAAGGTTTAGACTTCTGCAGCCTTGGCCATTAGGGCTTTAAACTGCCAGTTTCATATGTTAAAGTATCAGCAACATGTTATTGGACTGCTTAAATAGAAAATTATGTTGGTTCCTGACTGTGTGGAAAATAAAGAATTACAAGATTTAATGCATTCTGCTGAACAAGTTAGAAAACATACTTTGCAATGTGGTTTTGATTCATTAGACGCCTCTTGTAGGGCTGCTGTTAACTGGGTCTGTGCTCAGAAGGCATAAGGAGCAATCTTTGCCTGATCATGTTAAAGCTAAATTGTTGGATGCTCCTTTAAATCAGGACCGCCTGTTTGACAACAAGGCTGAGGAAGTTCTTAAAAAGATGGAAGATAAAGCTAAATCTGTGCAAACTGTTAAATATTTTTTACAAGTTCAGCCTCCTAGATTTAGTAGGCACTGGCCCTCTAAGAATTGTTCCTTTCCAGGTCTTCTCAAGCCAAACCCAGACATAGCAAAAAACCCAGGTTTCAGTCCCAGGGGACTCACAGAACTAAGCAGCGGGGGGCCTCCACTTCCAAATCTGGGAATAATAAGACTCCCCCCTATGGTAGACTGCCTCAATGACTTCCTTTTAAAATTTCCAAACACTTATCAACTGACTGCCCCTTTGGGGGGGGAAGGTTGCTCTTCATGCAAAGAATTGGGAACTCATTACCCAGGACAAATGGGTTTTAAATATAGTGTCCCAGTGATACAGATTTCAATTCCACACGTTGCCATCACCAAGCGGGTGGCTGGAACTCCCCCAAATCAGTGATCGGAGTCCCAAAAACAAGTACTTTCTCTCTTAAACATGGGGGCTATTCAACTGGTACCAGAAGAGGAAAAGGGACAAAGTTTCTACTCGAGACTTTTCCTGGTACCCAGAAAAGACAATTCATGGCGTCCTATCCTGGACCTGTCTACTGTAAACACCTTTTTGGAGATTCCAAAATTCAAGATGCTGACTCTTCACCAATTACTTCCTATGCTAGGCAAAGATGCTTGGTTGGCAACACTAGATTTAAAAGAAGCATACCTGCACATCACAAACAGGGAATCTTGCAGAAGATACCTACGGTTCAAAGCAGACTACACACCCTATCAGTTCTCTGCACTGCCCTTTGGCTTATTTACTGCACCCAGGGTATTCACAAAGTGCCTAGCTCCAGTTATTGCATTTTGCAGGCAAAGAAATATTCAAATATACCCATACCTGGACGATTGTCTAATTCAGGCAGAACGCCAGGACATACTTTTGAATCATCTGGCCTCTGTATAAAGGGTTCTACCTTGTCTGGGGTACACCATAAATGAAAAGAAATCACACCTGGTACACTGTCAACATATTATATTCCTGGGAGCAAGCTTGAATACAACTTCCTAGATGGCTTACCTCACGCCAGAGAAACAAATTCATTTGACACCCTACTTCAAACAAGTGGCCACAAAAACCCTGCTATCTGTAAGACAAATACTGCAAGCCTTGGGGTATATGGCCTCCTGCATTCTGATAATTCCATATGCAAGACTACATATGAGGAAACTACAGTGGTATCTAAAAAGCCTATGGTGGCAGCATTCTCAAGACCTGGAAACAATGATTCATGTCATACCTTGCTTACGCCTAGAGTTCCTTTGGTGGGCGGAGGCCTGCCACCAAAACAAGGGACTACCTTTAACACCACCCCCTGCCGCCCAAACGCTAACAACAGATGCATCAGACTATGCATGGGGGGGATCACCTGGCAGGAAAGTGCATTTAGGGCAAATGGAACCCAAGCCAAATGCACCTGCATATCAATCAAAAAGAAATGTTAGCTGTACAGAATGCTCTGACAGCCTTCAAGGACCAAGTTCTTCCAGGACAACTAATGGTAAAGACGGACAACACCACTGTTATGTGGTACACAAACAAGCAGGGGGGATGCACATTCTTACCCCCTATGCAGACTAGCCATGGCATTGTGGAGCACAGCCTTGAGCTGCCAAGTGCACCTACAAGCTCAATTCCTGCCAGGAAAATTAAATGCACTGGCAGACGGACTTAGCAGAAACCTCATGGACCCATATGAGTGGAAACTGGAACCAAGGATTTTCAACATGTTGACAAGCAAATAGGGGAGCCCAGATATAGACCTGTTTGCCTCTCCCCAGAACTACCAATTGGACAAATTTTGCACAAGGACTCCCCACAAACAATCCTGGAATGTGGATGCTCTGTCCTTCAGCTGGAAAAACCTATCAGTCTATGCCTTCCCCGCCTCTGCCTCTGCTCTCCAAAGTACTATTAAAAATCAAACAGGACAAACCAAGGATGATTTTGATTGCTTCAGACTGGCCACGCCAACACTGGTACCCCCTTCTGTGCAGTGTGCCACGGTTATCTCCATGGCACCTGCCTCAGACTCCTTCCCTGCTGTCTCAGCAAGAGAACCAGATTCTGCACCCTCAGCTTCTAACACTGAACCTTGCAGCCTGGCTAATTATTTAATCTCTCCTTTACCATCCCTCAGCATACCTGTGATAGATATCATTTTAGAGGCAAGGAGGCCTGGTACCTGGAACCAGTCTCAAGGGATGAACACAGCAGCACCCAATTTACCTCAGATTTTACAATGCTTAACTGAGATGCTTCACAAGAACCTGTCTTTTTCCTCCATTAAAATCCACGCCTCAGCCATTTCAGCTCATTATAACACAGAACCTCCCCTCTTCTCGCATCCACTGCTCAAGCAGTTCCTCAGAGGGGCCAGAAATTTGAGACCACCCAGGAGAGCTCCAACCCCAGCCTGGGACCTTAACTTTGTCTTGGAGAAACTCACTTTACCTCCTTTCGAGCCAGCTGCTACTGCAGACTTAAAATTTCTTTCTTGGAAAACAACTTTCCTTTTAGCAATCACTTCAGCTAGAAGGGTATGTGAATTACAGGCCCTTATGGCAGTGGAGCCTTTAATCATCTTTCATACGGACTGGGTGTCCCTCAGAACCAATCCATCCTTCATGCCCAAGGTGGTAGGTATCCAGTGTGGCTCTTAATCAGTCCATTCATTTGCCAACCTTCTTTCCCAATCCACAGAATAAAGGGGAACGGATACTGCATTCCTTAGATGTGCACAGACAACTTATATTCTACTTGGACAGGACTAAACCTCAAAGGAAATATGAACAACTGCTGGTGGCATTTGCTGCAGGGGCAGAGGGGAAGGCTATTTCAAAGCAAACCATTTCTAAAATGATAAGCCATTGCATTCATTTCTGCTATAAGCACCATGGAAAACCTATCCCCCAGGGGATCAGACCTCATTCCACCAGGGCTGCATCTACCTCTACAGCCTTTCTCAGAGGCGTCCCTACCAGGGACATCCTAGAAGCTGCTACTTGAAGTTCTATACATACTTTCACCAAGCATTATCATTTGCCAATTTTCTGTAAATCCAGAGCTGGCATTACCACTGCAGTCTTGCAGGGCCTTATAGCTGGCCCTAATGCTATCTAAATTCCTCCTTCCAACCATAGCTTTGGGAATCTACCCAAATGTAATGACTGCAACAGTGAAACATGACGAACATAGTACAGTTGTGTACTCTTAACATAAATGTAGATGTTCGAATGTATTCACTGTTGCAGTCCTGGTTACTCTCCCTCCAGCCCCCTAACTTCTTTTGGCTATACCTCTACTTTCCTTTACTATGCTTAAAAGCCTTTTTGGTGTATTTGCTTTTTTGTTGGAAGTTTATCTTTGTGCTTTTATATTTAATTGCTTCCCATTAGAGGGGGCACCTGATATCTGGGGCAAGAAAAACTGATGTAATGGCATCGGCTGCATGTTTTATACCACTGACGACCTGATGTCATGGAAGAAGGGACAGCAACTGATGCAGGACCCAAGACTTTGTTAATCAGGCCGACTGAGGGCTACCTGCAAGCAGATAACCCAAATTTAATGATTGCAACAGTGAATACACTCAAACATCTATATTTATGGTAAGTGTACACAACTGTACTTTTGCCTGCTTTCCACATCACTGATACTTTAAGATTCATACCAGTCTAGGACCAATTGCTTACTGTAGCATTTGGTTTGTGAAAAGACATTTGATTAGGTTTGATTAAAATATGTAAATACTTAAAAGTTAGTTGCACAGACAAAATAACTTGACACCAAAAATGTTGAAATAACTGCACATTTAAAGCAATAATAATCACAGGAAAAACTGTGATGTCTGAAAGGTGAGGTGATCTTAACAGGATTAAGAGGGACTTACCTGTTGAGGTATTTTAGAGATCTCAGGAGGAGAACTTGAAGTCGCACACACCAGTCGATGAAGGTAGCTGATTCCATAGGACCAGAGCACAATAGGCAAAATATAGCCTACCAGATGTTTCACTGCAGGTCCTTGAAACAGCCAGCAGCCCTTTAAATGACAGCTTCATGTTATTTGCTGGAGCACAGAGCTGCAGCAAAGGACACAGTAAATGATATCAGATTTTTAAAAACACACCTAGCAGTGATTGGCAACAAGTGCAGATTCTGCAAGCCAGGTGTTATATGACCTGATGTACCAGACAGAAGTTGTTGTTGTGTCTTTTGGCTTTTCCTGGTTAGGGGTCGCCAGAGCAGAACTCCGGTCCGCTAATGATTGGTAGTTGATTTTTACGTGCCGAGTTACCAGCCCTGACGCACAACCTTCAATGAAGGTACGCCCATTCACGCATGCCTCCACGCAAAAGACGCTCTAGCTGAGAATCGAACCGGACAGCGTCTTACTGTGAGATGACAATGCTACCGCAGAACCACCACAGATGTACCAGACAGAAGTCTAGCTGCAGAATTTTACACTTGCTGCAAGCACACCAGGTCCTCATCCATAAGTCTGAGGTAAAGGGTATTACACTAATCCAAATGAGGCAATACTAATGCGCGAGTCACAATTGCTAAGTATGCAGATAGAATATGCTGCATGATATGGCTCGTTTTCTAAAGAAGGAAATATGAGCTGATGATTGCTAAAACCTGGTCCTTGAGCATTAGCCTGTCATTAAGTGCCATTGCCAGATAATAGTCACAGGATACAAAATTCCATGAAAAATAATTAAGAGGAAACGTGAGAAAGATGTGACAGATGAACAGTGACATGCATCAGTAATGCCTCTGTCTTTGCTTGGTTAAGCTTCAGTCATCTGTGAGCTGTCTACTGAAGGATGGCGTGGTGGACAGGAATCCCCACTCTCGATCTCCTTAAAGATGATTCTCTCTTCCACCAGCTGCAGCCTTTGGTGTTTTCTCCAAGTTGAGCAGGGATTTATTCTTGTGTCATTTGTTTATCTGGTGTTAGATTAGTGTTCCTTCTTGACTTGTAAGAAGCTGCTCACTAATAGCAAGAGGGCAAAATGATGTGCTCTGGGGATAAGCATGATTACTTAGCATTTTGCCACAGCATTCATTCACTTTGGGCATGGTACCCCCCATGCTGGGTTTTGTTGAAAACAGTGCTGAGTTCAAGTGGGTGAAGAAGGAATGCTCAGACAAGGTATCTATTACTTCTCAGCTGCCATCCCTGCTTAATTACTTAGCTGTAACCTAACAGTGTTAAACTGGTCCTAGTGAATTCTGCACTAAGTAGAAAGTTTTACTGACATGCAACAAATACATAATTCTATCCGACCACGAAGCACTTTTCCTTGTCTCAGTTGGACAGTTTTTGAGCAATTGTCCTACATAATTTAAAAAAGACAGTTTTTCAAATAGAAGAAAAAACTCTGGGTAAGACACCTTCCATTTCCTGTAGCACACAGTTTTCCCCATCATCAATATTGCATTTCCTTGACAATAAAGCTGTTTCTGCCTTTAGCTGGTAACATTTTTTTCTCAGCAGAGGAGTAAAGGAGGTTGTTTTTTGGGGTAAAGAGCAGAGTTGCATCTATTCCCTTCATTTTTCTAGATAACCATACAAGACTACCTGCAATAGCTTGCAAACAGGTTCCTCCAAAAAAGAGCCATAGAAACGGTCTCTACTACTCACTGAGGAAATGTTCTGTTTCTTTCTTTTGTATTTCCAAATAAGTATATTTAAGGTCCTGTTCTGGATTTTTTAGCATTTAACAAGTCGTAGGGCCCAAAATGTGAAAATGATGACTGGTTCTATCCCTTATTTCCTTTTCTCAATGGCTTAAGTGATTACAGTGGGATATGAAGATGTTTCTCTGTTCATACAGTTGTGCTAGTCTCATAAAAGCATTTCAGGTTCATGGTGGAGCAGAAAAACAGAAATTCACAGTTCTGTCAAGTAAATGTTTAGCAGCTTCTAGAACTTTCTTCTGAGGGAAGGTTTTCCATGACTCCTGTAGGGCAAATGACCTAATGTTTTAGGTTTATTTCAAACCTTAAGACAGTAATGCAGTTAGGAAAAAATCTCTTCTGCTCACTAACCTTAGTTTCTCTGAATTCAACAGACATCTGTTTACAAAAACTTTTTTTGCTTCAGGTCAAGTCTCAGGAGATTGCAAACTTATATGACAGCTGTCCTTCAAAAGGCAAAATATGGATGAAAGCCAGAACTTAAATATTGAAAATACACCAAAAAAGGCCCATGAATAGATAAACAATAAAGTCTTTGCTCGCTTCCAGTGGTTTGTTCTTTAATGTCTCATGACTCTGAGAGACATGCCATCTTCCATAATTATAACACTTATTGATCATATTTTTTGGAATGGAAATTCATTGAAGTGCAGTTCCTCATAGTTGCATTTTGTAGAGATTATCTCTTGTTATCTTGGCACAAAACCACTAAACCCCACTTTTAAATTTTTCACCCCCCCTTAAGTTGTGTGACCAGCTCTGAGATTGCAGTTTCTAAAGGAAAAAAGAGGCAAAAAACATATTTTCCATAACATGTTTATGACTTGGGTGCACATCAGCTGTCCCTTTTTGTGAGGAAGAAAGACTAAAAAGCTCAAAGGTAAAGGATATGAAATGGGATGAAGTAACAGCCAGAGAGACTGAAACAAAGTTAAGAAAAGCCTGTAATTGGAAAACCCCAGACCCAAATGCAGTACCTAACTTCTGGTTAAAAGTATTAATATCTTTGCACGAAGATTTAGCCATGAGTAAGAACTATTTGTATGCGTACCTTGAACAGACACCAGTCTGCATAGCAACAGGAAAAACAATGCTAGTGCTTGAGTGAACCGGCAAGCTAACCTAAAAGTTATAGACCAATAACTTGCCTTCCAACGACGTATAAACTATACACTGGAATTGATGCCAACAGAGTTTATAGTCATTTAGAAGAAACTCAATTATGGCAATAGAACAAAAGGGCAATAAAAGAAAGTTGTATGGAACAAAGGATCATTTGTTGTTAAATAAAGTCATAGTGGAGAACTGTAAAAAGGGGCAGCATCTAAGTATGGCATGGATTGCCAAAAAATAAAAGAAATGATATAAGGTGAAGGATCGGATGAGAAGGCAGGAAATGTCAAAAATGCATAAATATAGTTGTAATTACAGAAAACTCCTAGAACAACCCCGTGGTGATCAGGATCGAATGCAGGAATGGTTAAGGGGAGACAAATTCAAAGATGAAAGATTAATGTTGGCAGCCCAAGATAGTGGGCTGTGTACACGTTGGTTTACAAAGTCCATTGAACATGCAGGTAAAACAAGGCATAATAATGTGGCAAGACTGTTACACTGGAGATTGTGCAAAAGTTATAATGCTGAAGTAGCTGAAAAACACTGGGAAACAAGAGCCACAAAGTATCATAGAAGATGATGGTGTACATCACATGGGATCATCCATTACCAACAGTTTGAAAGACAGATGCCAGAAAACCAGATAAAGTTGTCCATGAAAAGAAGACAAAATTTTAATTGAAATTGCTACACCCAGTGACTACAATGTCTTGTGTACAGAGACAAAAAGTCTTAAAATACCAGGATTTGCAGGCAGAAATGAGAGCAGTGTGTAAGAAAGATACCCAGACAGTTCCAATAGTAGTAGGAGCAACAGGTCTTGTAAAGAATCTATAATCGCATTTAGAAGTGTTACCAATACATGTAACACCATATGAATTGCCGAAGGAGTCACTACTGGGCACATTGCAGGTGCTGCGAAGAGCACTTCTGGCCGACATCAAAGATTGAAACAATACTAATTTCATGAATTTTAATCATACTTTGACTTAGGAATGGGGTCCATTCTCATCATGGTATTAGAAACCCAAAAGATTTGGAGAAATTAAAGTGAGGAACAAATGGAACTTAGTCACAAACGTCTGGTTTGTAAATGTCACAGACAAGAACAGTTTGGCTAACCATGAAATTTTTTCAGGAGAAATATCTTCAGGCCTATTTTATATGAAGTATGTATGTATTTTGGTATTTATTCATTTATTTGTTTTTTTGTTTACTGGAGTAGTGCACTGATCAAGTATGACGAATTGCAAGCTAGCCCCAGGTTGTAATGAACTGAATAAATAAAGTATAAGAAGTGAAATGGCAGTAGATGTAAGAACATAATAAATGAATGCGGTGATTAGTAATGTTATCTAAGCAGTGTAATAGCAATTAGGTTAAGTACAAATAGTTAGAAACAACATAGAATTGCAGTGGGATATGGCAAAGTGGTCTAGTTAGTGGGAAGATTAGAGAAGATGAAGGGTTAGTGCAGGCCAATGTACTTATGTCCATATTTACATAAAATTGCATTGAGTCATGTCTAAGAGCTGGTTACTAAGAAGGTGTTGTGAGGGTTAAGGCCACATTAGGGACATAGCAAGGGGCTTATTTAGTTACATAATATACGTTAAAGAATCTTTAACAATTTCTCAAGGAACACACACTTCTCATGGTTAATTGCTTGCACCTGTGATGTGTCTGTCACGGAGAGCATGTGATAATTTAAAAATGGGTAATAACTGTGTTATAGCAAGAAAACTGTCACATTTGTTCAAGCCAGTTTGCTGAAAAAATTTGTAGTTTAAACCAAGGACATTAATCTAGACATTAACCCCCCCCCCCTGCAAAACAGGGAGACTATTCTCTTAATTTTATGTATAGTATTATTAGTACTGTTTTACATATTCATGCCAACTTATCAAAGGCAATTTCGACAAATGGAAAAATAAAATAAAAAACGTTTGTTGTAATTGCCTTCAACAAACAACTCAATTTTATTGAAGGGGGCAAGCCCTCTTGCACCCCCCATGTGGAAGGATAGCCCCAGGACTTATAAATGCCAACTGTGAGGTTGCACTCTTAGGAGGGAGGAGAAAGAAGCAAACTCCACTGTCATTGAGTGCATTTTCGGTAAACACCACTTGTTCTTTTTTTGTTCGCCAAAATTACATTCAGCCACACAACATGCTCCCCCACTTTTACATCCCCAACCAGGAAGCCCAAGATCACAACATTATATTAGTTTTAACATGCTTCTTTTCAGCGTTTTTTACCTTCTTACAGTATAAAACCTGGATACATTACAGCTAAGAAAAAGTTCTTTCTTGCTTTAATTAATCATTCACTAAGACTTCTCTCCCACCTTACATTTAAAATACTCCCGACTACACCCTATACAAAACTAGTTTACAGGATGATGTATAATTTATATACAAATATTAATAAGAGCAAAAACATGTTGGATTGATGATAGTTGTATAAAGAAATATATGTAATGTATAATATTTGTAACTGTGAATATGTCACATGGTTTGTTTTCTTTTATAGAAATGTACATTTGCCTGTGTCTTAAGTGATAATTCAGTAAAGGTGTTAAAAAGTACAAAAACAAAATACTTTATTTATAGTTACTTCTTCAATATCTTGTGTCCTTCTAAACATTAATGAAATAAAGTGGGGTATATACTTTAAGCTATATTTCATATGTCTAATCCTATATGTAGTGGGATTAATGCTTTACAGTCTCCTATTTATTTAGTAATTTTACACTGTTGCTGATTTTCTTTTCTACAACCTGTGTGGTGTATTTGCTTGTAGATGAAGGTAAAGTTTATGTTGATGTATGTATATATATATATATATATATATATATATATATATATATATATATATATATACATACATACAGCAATATAAACTTTTTATATATATATATATATATATATATATATATATATATATATTTTTTTTTTTTTTTGCTACCTTTTGGGGGGCACCTGACATCTGGGGCAAGAAAAACTAAAGAAAATGGCGTTGGCTGCATGTTTTATACCCCTGACGTCATGGAAGAGGCTTACAAGGACCCAAGACTTTGGAATTCAGGCCGACTGAGGGCAACCTGCCAGCAGATTACCCAAATGTAATGACTGCAACACTGAATACACTCAAACATCTACATTTATGGTAAGTGTACACAACTGTACTTTCTGGTATTCTGCCGTATGTAAGGAATACTGCAGCAGTGGTATGGAAGGACATAGTGCATTGTGTAAATTCTTACAATAGCAGTAGATGCCCTTCTCTTCACTGTTGCAGTATTCAGTCCCTTCCCTACCTCCCCCTCTTTCCTAGCTGTTGTCCCTGTGCTTTGATTGCCCTCCTGTTTGAGTGTCCCTTTCTTCCTCTTCACTTCTATCCTTTTTCCTTCTGGATGTACATGTTCTCCTTTGTTCCCGAGGTTATTCTTTTGCTGCTGGGGCAATACAGTTCTGAGTGTTCACATCCGTACATCACATTTATGTTCTATGTCTTATGCGGGAAGCATACATGTGACGTACTGCACCTATAAAATGTAAAGGTATTGGTATTTATTGGCCAGACTTCGGACTATCCTTGGCAGGAGATCCCTTATGTAAAGAATACTGTAACAATGAAGAGAAGGACATCAACTGTTATGGTAAGATTTGACACAACTGTACTTTTCTCAAGATAGCCTGTTACTTTTTCCCCACACAGATGCTCTCATTGTGTTTTCTGACACAGTCTCTCGGTTTGTTCTTGACTGAGGAAACCTGGAGTTGTCACTACTCCAAGAATCAGCCATCTATATGTGGTAGATGTTCTTCGTGTTTCACTGTTGCAGTCATTACATTTGGGTTATCTGCTTGCAGGTAGCCCTCAGTCGGCCTGATTAACAAAGTCTTGGGTCCTGTGTCGGTTGCTGTCCCTTCTTCCATAACATCAGGTCATCGGGGGTATAAAACATGCAGTCGACGCCATTACATTAGTCTTTCTTGCCATGCGGGGCCTGAAGCAGAAGCAGTTCGCAAGTGCCGGTCAGCCGACTCCGGAAATTTTCTGATCATCTTCATCTCCCAACACCTGTCTCTGGTTGAAATCCAAATTATTCCTGATTCTTTTAGTCAGCTTTTGTGCTTTTTTGTGTCACTCATGCATTTTCCTTTGTGAGATTGGAAAAGGTTTCATTGCCAAAATCTCTCTGTGGGCTTTGTTATTGTCAGAAAAATGAGAAGCAGAGTCCCTTGTGCTATGTAGCTCACTCTTTGTTGATTAGTTTCATAAGTGATTACTAAGCTAATAATCCCAGGGGTCCTTTTTAAGTCTTGCCTTACTTCCCAAATGCATCTGATAAGATTTGATAGCCTAGGTTTATTTTAAGGCTTGGGTAGGGTTGGTCAAGCATTTTCAGGCTGCTTGCGTCTGCTAGAGACATAGTTACTAGACCTGGGGTAAATTTCTGATTTAAAACAAAGCAAAAGTTCTCAAGCACTCCTGAGTGAAAATACAAACACAGATAAAAATTTAATATCCAGCAATGAAACGCTGAATGCTGAACAAGCAGGTCAGAGTATGTTACACAGCAGTGTATGCAAGCTTAATTGTTGCTTAATTTCTTAAGTATGTAATTGTACTGTGCCTGTTTTCATTTTAAATTTCTGATTCTCCTTCCACTGGTCCATGTTATGCTTAAATTTAGGGAAGAACTCTGCTTCACATGGATGGGAAACATGCCCCAGAGAAAGGGTAGTGTCTGAGATGCATACCTCTCCCTCAAGCATGTTCTTTTTTATGTTTCAGAATAGGTTTAGGTCCTTCACAGGACTATCAGAGCAGAATCAGTCAATGCTTTATAGGTCAAGCACAGATAATCTCTCAACAGTCTTTAGGAGACCAAGTACAGGATAGGGCTTTTAGACATTCCACATAGGATATGTGACCATGTAAACTTTTTTTATTTCCACCTTTGCCTGTACTGCATCCAGAAATGTCTTTGATCATCCAGAAAAAGTATTCTGAAGACAACTGTATACAGCAACTTGAATCTCACCACTGCCTGTCCGCATTCCCTGATTGCTGGGATAAACTTGCTTCTCTTTTGCCTTGTCTGTAGTGAATAATAATTTCCAACAAATTCTCTGTTGTCCCCAAGTTTTAATACTTTTCCTTTCTGTCACAGTTTTGTCAAGAGCCGCTCTTTCTGCTGGTATGATTGTATCTTTACTAATATAGCCCTTAGCTACTTTCTCATGACCAGGTTTGGAGAATACATATAGTGTGCCCTTTCAATTAATAAATTCTGATGTGGAACACCAACCAAGTTGTTTTTTGTACTTTCATAAAACTAATAGTCTGATGTCCTTCTCTTTCATGCAGTATTCATAAACTGTGGGATTCCCTGCCAAGGCGACCCAAACATCCAGCCAGTATACAAAAGACTTTTGCTACTGCTTGTTACATGCGACATTGCACATAGCAAGGCAGCCAGTGTAGGCCATAAAGGTGATGTCGGCACGTACCATTCCTCAGAACTGAATGACCCAGTCAGAACACCAGCTTCTACCATTCATCCACTTGCCGATTGTTTGCTGTTTTCAGATAAGTGCCCCGCTAGGGAAATTTATTTATTTATTTATTTATTTATTTTTTTTTTGTGCTGCTGCATGTTTGTTGAGGTTGATGTTATCTAGGAAAAGCAAGTGCCTTTGTGGATATCAGATTCCACACAAAGATGGCCCCAATCAGTGTTTGTTTTGCCTTAGGTCCGAGCACGATTACAAGTCTTGGGCAATTTGCAAGGCGTTCCTTAAAATGCCTTATAGTGGCTTGTCGGCTCTTAATATTTACCTCGAGATTCAACAGCTTAAAAGGCTAGCTTTTGGTATGGAGGGCACCACAGGTCCATCCGGTGAGCCACAGAAGAAGGTTAAAACGATCAGGCCTGAATTTTTGACTGCACCTCTGGATCCAGGCATTCTTCGAGAGGCCAGTGTAGCCTGTTCAATCTTTGTTCCCTAATCTTCAGCGGATACCTTTTTGGAAGCCATTAAGGAGGGTGCCACTAGTACAGCCACAGCGGGGCAGTAAGGGGGAACTGTGGGGTTGGGAGGGTGGCCTAGTGGTTAAGGTGTTTGCCTTACAAAGACAAGGTGCAGGGTTTGAGACTCACAAGGGATAATTGGCTAGGCTTACAATGGCTCGCAAAAGCAGTTAGCCTAGTACTAACCTATGAACCTATGAACTTTCGATCATAATATCATATGCATCCGGTAAGATTTTACACAAATATTCTTTCTTTCTAGATTTTTTTGGTACAGCAGAAACTCTTGTGTTTTCTGTACACACACTGTCTTTTAACACCACTATTTTTGAAACAGCATTTTCTTTAGAAGTCTCATGCCCAGACAGACTTTTCTTTATTACAGCCTATTTTGCATTTTTATTACCTCATCTGAATCGCTAGTTAAAGCTTCTTTTTTCCAGCCTTTTATCTGACTGTATATTCGTTCGGTTTCACTTATATTAAACACCACTGAGTGCATTTTTTCCCTCAAAATTACTGGACTCCATCTTTTATACCAAAGCTGAAACTTGAACTGCTTTTTGCTGAACGGGTCTCTTCTTAGGTGTCTGTTAGCATGAAGAACCACTTGCTTGAGATGAGAAAAATTCAATTTCTTAGCTTGAGAGACTATATAATTGAATTTCTAGATACAGATAGTTGAAAATCAGGATCATTAAAAGCAGTATTAAAGCATCCCCAATGCTGGAAAAATTGGAGGAATGAGCAGAAGTGTAGCTGGTTCAATCAGTACCCTGAGCTGGTACCATGAATCAGTGCTCCATCCCCTCAGTTCTTTAAGTGAAGAGCCAAAAAAAGCACTTCGCTGTAATAAGCTGATCATTGCATTTTTTGCAATTGGCTTATTACAGTCAGATCTACACTTCCTTCTACCAGGTGGCCATTCAGGTCCTGGTTCTCTGTCCTGCCCCATCCTTTCTTTAAAATATTTTATTTAAAAAAATTATTTTTTAAATTGTAGAAAACACTTGCACGAAACAGAAGTGGTAAGCTACCAGTACAAATTCCCACTACATCTTTTAAATTGCATACAGTTATGTGAACTGTCAGGCATGAGAATCATTAAAACATAATGAGCAAAAATGTTTTGATGACTCTTGTGTCTTACTGGCACTTCATGTAACTTTTTGTGGACTTAATAGATTGGGACAGAGATTATCTCTGGTGCAGTACAGTCTTTAAACATACAGGTAAGTGAACTGGCAGTGTGGCATCCTTACACTTTGCTGCCTCTTGCCAACTTTAACTCTTGGATTTGTTCATGAGCCGGTGCATTTTCTAGGAATTTTTTAATATCAAACTTCTGCACTGATTTTTTTTTTTAAGAAATCAGCTTAAAGGCAAGTATATATAGTATCAGAACATGTGCATTTATTACCACCTACACAAAAATCTCTGTGGGTAATCATTGTGGTGTTTAGACTTTTTATTAGCATTTACACTCCAGAAAATACTAAGTGTTTGCCATCTGATTACTATACCTTAATTTGCCTGTGAAATTGTAGGAAATTGTTAACCATGTATAGATGAAAAGGCTGGCATTTTCAGCAGCTGCAGTTGAGGCATAGTGTAATTGAGGATTCTGAGCGAATAGTTACAATAACAATTGCCTATTAACCCTCAGAAGCAGTGGCCAAGATGTGCGGTGTGTGTATAACGAGAAGGCAGGATCTGAGTTGTAACAGCACATCTTTAGTCTGTAATAACGTTTCTTTTTGCCACCTTGGGTGCTTTTCAGTGATGGCATTGTCCTTCTCAAAACTAGGTCTTCAGACATGTTACACCAACACTTAATATTTTGTTTGTAGATTTTCTGAACTATTTTTTTCACAAGCATTTATTTTTACAGATATATAAAAAATAGATTTTCTTTGTAATTCTGGAAAACATGTTTGAGCTCTCTTAAGTTCTGAGATACCACACACAGTATTTTGGCTTACTTTACTGTGAACCTTAATGTATTGTATGCAGTTTATGAAGTCTGTGCTCAGTTACTGTGTACTGACTGCTTCAAATTTGTTAGTTTAAAAACTAGATGTCAGACAGCAATATACACATGTGGTTTGTATGACAGCTGCTGAATTAACAGAGGTGTTTTACAGTTTCTTACTTTTGTTCCATTTCTGTTTTTAAAGGATCTGAAGACCTCCAGGGGTCTTCATGAGGAAATGAAGAAGGCTGCTAATAATAACGTAAAGCAGGTATTATATATTTTAGTTGTATATTTAAGTGTGGTTGTCATCCTAATTTGATCTGACTGTCACTGTTAGGAATTCTTATTGTGATATCACCAGCTTATCACTTTTCATTTAACATTTTGTAGCTGCTCCTGTGCTTTGTGCACCACTGGCTGTCATACATTCCGATCTCACATGCCAGATTGGGAGGGCACATCCTGCACCTGCTTCTCCAGTTCTTTTCATCGTCTTGCACAATTTAGAACTTAGCACTAATGTTCATTGTAGGAAAACTACTAGTGCACTTTTTTGGCAGCAACTTCACTCATATTACTGGTTTGCAGCATAAGTTCGTATGCATTAATTATAATGAAAAAAGAAAAATCTCAGTGACATTTTGTATTATTGTGTACGTGCATTATATATGTTAAGTGCCATCTTAACTCTGTTCTTTACTATTATGCATTATAACCTACTCAGATACGTTTCATTTCCTACTGCATTGCTTATTGTAATAATATACTTGAGCACTATTTTCTATGTATGTCTCCCAAATGCACAATTTATTTTTATGAAAATTACTTACTCGATCTTTTAATGGTCTCATATATAGGATTTTGTTTCCTTAACAATATTCAGCACTTCATTTACCACTAGTAAAAATGTCTGATTTTCACTTTTCTGGTGATTACTCTTTATTTTTGCTGCTTGTTACATTAACTTTTAAGTCCTTCTGGTGTATTGGCAACCAAAAACCTGAACTTAGTAGCATCATCTCCTAAGTTGTTATATGTTCCCCTTACAGACTGTCCTGATACAATTGCCGGAAGTCCTTAAAGTATTAACGACAGTCATTCACAAAAATGTGTTCCCAGTTTCATCTCTCTTTCCCTTCACATCACCAGCAGCTACTTACTGCTTGAGGGCAAATCCTCTAAAGTCTACTCTGAGTGTAAGAGTACCTGAGTACACATTTCCTTGGAAACATCCAGAATCTTACAGACTTTGTAGTATACCAAGGGGCCTAACAAATTTTCTCTCATGGTTCTCTTGTAATTAGTCATTTGTATCCTCCTCCTCCTATCTTTTCTAATCTTCTTTGATTGAGTCTTATAGTAATCATGCTCTTCTTATAAGCTTTACTAATTATTCCGTTCTTAATTGTGATCTTTATTTTTTGTTCTTATAGTTAGAAATTAGACAATTATTTTAATTATGGTTGTATGTCTTTTTTTGTTTTTATTGTCTCTAATAGTAGTATAAAGTGGGACTCATGTTTTTCAGTTTTTCAACCCAGTGTGAGGTAAATAACACATAGTGGGATTGATGCTCCACAGTTCTCCCACTGTTTTACCAGCTTCGCTGTATTATTAGTCTTTTTCACAGTCCTCACCTTTTCTCTACACCACTTTCTAGTTAAAATCCAAGCTTCTCTAGACTGACTCAAACACAAGAATCATGTTTTTCAGTTTTCTCTATCTCTAGTTTGAGTAGTTTATAATGGGATGATACTTTCCAGTTCTCCCACTGTTTTTTATTAAATTTGCTTTACTCTTTTTTTCTCATTCTTCACCCTCTTGCAGTACTGGGACTGGATTTGAATCCACACTTCTTGTAATTCTTCTGATTAGTTCCATCTTTCTCTGTGCCACTCAAACATTTACTTTTGAAACAAGGGAAATAGTTTCACAGGCTCAGTCTGCTTTGGACCCATTTACTTATAGAAGGCCAAGAAGCAGAGCCTCCTTCACCTTGTCACTATCTCCAAAGTCTGATTTGCAGCCATATGTTAATATCCCACCTGGAAAAATATTCTGAAAACACTTGCTATAGTTTGAATCTAACACCATTCATTTGTCAGCAGTTAATGACTACAGTAAGTTTACTCCTTTTTTGTCTAATGTATCTTGAGTAATCATTTTCTGTAAACATCCTGGCATTGCCAATTTTCTATACCTTTCCTTTTTCTCACATTTTTGTCAAAAAACATCTGCTGATATGACTGGATTTTAGCTCGTATGGGTCTCAGCTGCTTTTTGGAAGCTAAGTTTGAAAGAAAAGAGACAATGCGCCCTCTTGACTGACAAATCCACCTGTGAAAACAGTCCAGTTACATATTTCTGCTTTCATTACATGGTACTCTCCTTCTAGTTTCTCTGGAATTAGTGCATAATCTAGTGTCTGTACAGCTATAATGTAAAGATGTGTGTGTGTGTGTGTGTGTGTGTGTGTGTGTGTGTGTGTGTGTGTGTGTGTGTGTGTGTGTGTATATGTATATATATACATATATATATATATATGTGTGTGTGTGTGTATATGTGTGTGTATATGTTAAGTTTTTCTGCATTTCCGCCTACTATTGAGCATTTTCTGGCTTGTTAAACTTGATTTCTGTGTTGGTAACTGTATTTAGAACACAACCTAGAGCTGATTACTGAATTTCCTGCCTGCACTTATTTTTAAAATCGTTTTTTTCTTAAAACTTGCATTTTATCTGTCTCTGGCCTAGCACTCAAGTGTGGGGTCATTTACTGCACTGTTCTAACTTTTTGATACTTGTGAACCTCTGCTTTCCTTAAAAAAAAAAAAAAAAAAATCTTGCTTTTTTCCCACTTTTCTGAGATTTAAAAAAGTTCAGTTACAGATTTGCTGTTCTGAACTGTTTGTAAGTTTCTTGGAGGCCATTGTTTGCTTGGGCTAAAGGGAAGTCTCTGTGTTCATCAGTGGCAGTGATAAACATTGAGCAGCCTGCCTGCCCCTGTGGGAGTGGTTACTGCCTTGAAACTGTAGTTTTATTGGCCATTTTGGGTCAATTCCTAACTCCTTGATCTCCCCCTCTTAAAACCCTCTTTTGCGTGGTTTTGCACGCATTTGCACATAGCGCAACATCGGGCAGCAACATCTAATTGGGTTTAAACTATTCCTGGCTCCACAAAGTCTGCTCTTCACTTTTTTCCTTAGAACTGCTCTATCTCTCAAATGAAACACCATATTCTCATTCTAAGGCCCCTCACTGGTCCAAATAAGTAATTTTACAAGTTAGCACTAATGAACCATAAGCACTACTTACTCTTATACTCTCTACGATTACCTTGTCCCCTATTGGTCCGTTTTAATCAGTTCCCTATATTACTCTAGCATGTCCAAATGTCAGTCAATTGTTTCCTCTCCAGTCCAGCTGGTGAATCTGGGAATTTTGAGGCAATGTTACAACTGTCTCATGTACACGGACAACCCTCTCTTCCTCCAAAACAGGTTCAAATATATGTGAGAGATGCAACCATATAACCAAACTGGAGGCTGAGCTCTCTCATCTCAAAACTGGTGTAACCAGTCAGGAGGAGAAGGTAACCTCACACAACACAATTCCAGTATCACATAGTCCCACCACAACAGCGAACCAAACACATAAAAACACAAAAACATACTCAGAGGCTCTAAATAAAAATCTACCTAAGCAACAGAGACCTCCAAAGCAGACATCCAAGCAAACGCTACCCCAAAACAAAACATGTACAACACATAGCACACAAAGTCAGTGTGCCAAGCAGTCACAACCCTTAAGGCTGAATAACACACCTGATACTCTTGTAATAGGTGACTCTATTGTCAGACACACTGACATCCCGCTCACCAGGCTGAATAAAGAGAAGGTCACAGTGAGCTGCCTGTCGGGTGCTAGTATCCGCCACATAATGCAAGCTCTCAGGTCACTCCAAAGCAAATACAAATATGACTCATTCATTGTACATGCTGGAGTGAATGACCTGAGACGTACCTCTCTCGACTACATGAAAAGAGACATAGAGGAGCTCTCTGATCATGTAGCCCAGGCCGGTATGACCCTGACATTGAGCAGCATCTTACCCTCACCTAGAATGATGCCACAGTATAAAGACAAAATGATCGATTTTAACAATTGGCTAAAATGTTGGTGTCATTCAAAGGGGATCCAGTGTCTGTCAGCCTGGGATGACATGCTCGACAAGCCACGTTGCTTCGCTAGGGACGGCTTGCACCTGTCACCCTGGGCTTTCGGATATTGGCAAAGGCTCTTGCCACCCCATAGTGCCTTTTAGGCAAGGCTCAAAAGTCAAACCCACCTCCATAGACAGCACAAGGAACAAGAAACTAAGGGTAATGCTGCTAAACGCCAGAAGTCATAACCTCAAGATGCATGCACTCGAAGCTCTCCTCAGTATGGAGAACATTGATATCTGTGCAGTGACAGAAACCTGGTTCAAGGCTCCAGAGAGCACCCCAGCACTACCAGGTTATACCTCATATCATGCTTTTCGGCCCCAAAACCCGGACCGAACCACAAAAGGAAGGGGGAGTTTCCATATTTATCAAGGATATCCACACCTCCAGGTTAGTGGCATTGCACGAAGCATCGGAGACCGTCCATGTGCAACTGACAGTGGGCAAGACTGCTTTTCAGTTTATAGCATCCTACAGACCACCCTCTCAAAGTCAGGAATCCCACTCGGCTTTCCTGAAAACATTGGAGAACATGAAGATCTCTCCGAACACCATTATATTGGGCAACTTCAACTACCCAAACATAGACTGGGAGCATTACTCAAGCCCCAGCACCTTAGCCCACAGGTTCCTGGAATTTATAAACTCAAATGCTATGGAACAACTAGTCACCACTCCCACAAGAGGGGAAAACATACTAGACCTGATCATTACCAACATGGGGACTCTATGCTCCATTCCAGAAGTATATCCCTCATTGGTAAGATCAGACCATAAGTTAATCTCACTAGATATCCACATCCCGACCCCACCCTCAGCCCAGAAAACCACAGTGAAAAACTTCTCAAAAGCGAACTTCACACTTCTCAAAACCGAAGTGGAATCCTTCAAGGCCCCAGGGCCAGTGGAAACTACGGCCCAAACTGCAGAATCCTATATAAACGCATTCTACGGACATCTCCAGGAATGCATGGATCATGCTACCCAAACAAAATCAAGACCCAATCATCCAAAGGCAGGCGGCCAGTCTGGTGGACCCCAGCCATAAATAAACTGTACAACAGAAGGAGGAAGCTACTACATGATAGAGCAAAATCCCTAAAAGGGAAGGCATCTCTGATCAGTACTAGCAAAAAATTACGATTCCTCATAAAATCCTCCAAGGCCAGCTTCAAGAGAAAAATTGCACAGGACACTAAAGACAATCATAAGGCTTTTTTCAGTT